>NC_092142.1:56794828-57092328 GCF_043159975.1 Macaca nemestrina
TCCCATGTGCTCAACTGTGATCATATCCACACAAGCAAGTGTACCCATGCCCTTGCACATGTGTGTACCAGGTATGTGCACCCAGAGGTGTGCATCCACTCCTGTGCAGACATGGGTACCCCTGAGGGCTGGTGTGCTCCCCCCACCAGCCCCCTTTCTACCGAATACACTCACGCTAAGACCCTCAGGGGCACGCTGTCCTCCCCGCTGACTTCCATTTCTTGGCTGATCTTAGCCCCGTGCTCCTTCTAGTTAAGAGGGCAGAGGAACTCTGGAGGCCAGCACTGGAGAGCTGCCACGTGGACAGCTTTGCGGCCAGGCGACCTGCTTGGCCCAGCCCAAGCAGGAGACCACTTGGGAGCAGCAGGGAGGAGCCTGCCTGTGACTGCTTAGCTCCCTGGTCCCCTGTTCCCTAACTCTGCCCTCCAAGCAAAAGGCCATGGGTTCCTGGAGGCTCCTAGGAACCCCAGCCTTGGTGGGTTGGGATGGCCCCTTCTGCAGCCTAGCCTCCCCGATCTCCCCTTTCACAGGGCCCCCAACTCGGCCTGGGAGATGGCAGCAGCGTGTTGAATAATCACCTGGTGGGCTTGAGTGTGGGACAAATGCATGTCACCAAGCTGCTGAGCCTCTGGAGATTGTCTTCTCCCACCAGCGTCCACCCCCTGTGAGTCCCCTGCCCAGGCCTGGCAGTCACTGCAGGGCAGACAGGCGGGTGGGCACACCTGGGCCTATGGGCCCTGCATGGGACACTACACATCTGTCCCCTACCCTTCCACAGTCACCCAGGAGGAGCCATTAGGGCATGCACATAATTGGGTCCAAGGCCACACACCATAGAGGCACACATGAGGACTTGGCAAGCCCACATGCATACCCACGGCATTCCACTTCCTCCACACCCGTGCTCCCCTGACACACACACATGCATGCAGACAGCAAACCCTCCCGCCCACAGCCCCATACCACAGTTGCGCCCTCCACACGCAGGCCCAGGGCTCATCAAATGATGCACTTAATTTTTCTGTGTGACCCATGGGCATGGACCTTGCCTTCTACCTAATGCACACTCACGTTAGGCCTCGGGGGAGCACACCGTCCTCCCGCTTCCCCTGCCCTCCCCCAGCCTTCCCTTTTCCTCTCTCCTGACTTCCACTCTTCGTTTCAGAATATGACCCTCACCTGTGTATTCTGGGATTCGACTAAAGGTAGGGCCTGGAGGACCTTCTCTGGGGTAAGACAGGAAAGGAGGGTATGGGCTGCATTATGGGGCAGGGCTAGCTCCACTGGTCGAGTCCCTCCCCTGCCTTCTCTCCCCTCCCCTCCCCTCCCCTACTCTTCACTCCCTCCATCCCCTTCCTATCCCTCCCCTTCTCTCCTCCCTTCCCCTCCCCTTCCCCTCCCTTCCCTATATTCCCTTCCCCCCTGTTCCCCTCCCCTCCCCTCCCCACTCTCCTCCCCCCCCACTCCTCCCCTCCCCACTCTCCTCCCCTCACCCACTCTCCTCCCCTCCCCTCCCACTCTCCGCCCCTCCCTTCCCTATATTCCCTTCCCCTCTGTTCTCCTCCCCTCCCCTCTCCACTCCCCTCCCCTCCCTTCCCTATATTCCCTTCCCCTCTGTTCTCCTCCCCTCCCCTCTCCACTCCCCTCCCCTCCCTTCCCTCTGTTCCCCTCCCCTCCCCTCTATACTCCCCCTCTGTTCCTCCGCTCCTCTCCCTTGCCCTCCTCTCCCTATATTCCCTTCCCCTCTGTTCCCCTCCCCTCCCCTCTATACTCCCCTCCTCTCCCCTCCCTATATTCCCTTTCCCTCTGTTCCCCTGGCCTCCTCTCTAGGGCCCACTGGAGACTGGGCTTCTGAGGGCTGCTCCACGGAGGCCGCGCCTGAGGGGACCGTGTGCTGCTGTGACCACCTGACCTTTTTCGCCTTGCTCCTGGTAACAGCCCCCCCCAGTCTGATCCCAGCCATCCCAGGGACTTCCAGCTCCTGCCCAGGGGAGGGGGCTGCCTGGTGGTCTTGGGGTGTATGAGCCTGGCCTCCAACTGACGTAGTCCCGGTTCCTGGGTCACCCACAGAGACCCACCTTGGACCAGTCCACAGTGCACATCCTCACACGCATCTCCCAGGCGGGCTGTGGGGTCTCCATGATCTTCCTGGCCTTCACCATTATTCTTTATGCTGTCCTGAGGTGAGTGATCCCCACCTCCCCACCATGTTTCTCTCCCACCCTCAAGGGAGGCAGCAGGGCAGGGTGGGAAGCACTCAAGTTGTGCAGCCTCTGACTGATGTCCTCTCCACACATTAGTGTCTTCATCCCAAAATAGGGTTGGGGGTTGAAATGTGTCAGAGCTATTTCAGGAGCAAGTGGCAGAAATTCAACTCAAATTGGCTTAAACATAATAGGGAATGTGTGGTTCACATAACTGAGAATAGCAAATAGCAAATAGGGTTCATGTAATTGAAAAATCCAAGGTGCATGGACTTCAGGCAGGGTTCAATCAAGGGGGAGTCAAAAGAGGTCCCCAGGACTTGATCTCCTTCTGCCTCTCACAGCTTTGCTCACTTCTTGACAGTCACATCGGGCAGCCTCACCACCCTCAGGGGCCCTGGCTGCCTCAGGATTGCATCATAGGTCCTCAGCTGCTTAGGCAGAAATAAAAGAGATCTCCTTTTTCCAAGTATTCTAAGATGAATCCCAGGATTAAGAAGGGTTTAAAAAATTTTTTTTTATTTTGAGATAAAACAGAAAGCTGCAAAAATAGTGCAAAGAGTCCTGTGGTTCCTTCTCCCAGATTCCCCCTATGGATACATCCTAGACAACTATAGTTCAATATCAAAACCAGTAGCTGGTGGTACAGTACTATTGACTAGAACATAGACTTTACTCAGTTTTCACAATTTTTTATGCACATTCATGTGTGTGTCTGTGTGTGTGTGTGTGTGTGTGTGTCTGTGTGTGTGTGTGTGTGCAGGACATATCGTTTGCTGAGCCCAGTCCAAAATGAAAATATAGAAGGCCGGGTGCAGTGGCTCATGCTTGTAATCCCAGCATTTTGGGAGGCCAAGGCAGGCAGATTACCTGAGGTCAGGAGTTCGAGACCAGCCTTGCCAACATAGTGAAACCCTGTCTTTACTAAAATACAAAAAAATGAGCTGGGCGTGGTGGTGGCACATGCCTGTAATCCCAGGTACTCAGGAGGCTGAGGCAAGAGAATTGCTTGAACCCAGGAGGCGGAGGTTGCAGTGAGCCGAGATCCACTGCACTCCAGCCTGGGCAACAAGTGCAAAACTCTGTCAGAAAGAAAGAAAGAGAGAAAGAGAGAAAGAGAAAAAGAGAGAAAGAGAGAGAGAGAGAAGGAAGGAAGGAAGGAAGGAAAGAGAGAGAAAGAAAGAAAGGAAGGAAGGAAGGTGGGGAGGGAAAGAAAAGAAAAAGAAAAAGAAAATATATGGCCCCTTATTCAAAAATTTTTAAGAATGTCAAGATGGCGACAGTAGAACATGAAGTCCTTCTGCATATGGGGCCCTACACAGGTCACGTGCTCATGAAACTGGTCTGTGTGTCTGCGTGCATCAGCCTATGCAGTTTTATCCTGTGTATACACTAGAGTTGAGTCTTACTGGTCTAACTTGGACCATGTGCCCATGCCTGCCTGGGTCACTGTGGTCAAGGGCTGGAATACACAGATTGGCCGGCCAGGCCACATGCCTGCTCTTGGGTTTGAGTTAACAAAGAACCCCTGGCCCCTGACCTATGTTGTGCTTGAGAGTGGGGACGGGCATTCCTCAGGGAAACCTGGGGCTGTGTCCAGAAGATGGGGGAGTGAGTGCAGGACAGGCAGAAACAGCAGAGAGCACTGCAGCCTCGGTCGCCTGCGCCCAGGCCATGGCTGAGGGACCCACAGGACCTGCCAGCTTGAAGGAGCCTAGGGGAGCTGCCAGTTCCCCAGCTTGTCCTGTCCCCCAGCCTCCTGGGGGTGCCTGGGAGTGACTTGAAGCAGCCCTTGGGTCTCCTGTCCCCGCCTCCAGGGCCATCCCACTGCCCTCTCCATGTGCCTCTGTGTCAGCATTTGGCCCCGGGCCGCAGGCCCCACTAGGCCCACCCACTCCATCACAGACCAACCCATGAGTGTAAGTGGTGCCCCTCACCCCCACCCTCCAAGCCCTGGCCTAGGACATGGTCCCGGTCCCCAACAAGCCGAGTGTGACTTGCCAGCTGGCCGTGTTGCTGGACCCTGTGAGCGGGGCTTGGAGCGCCAGGAGGAATTGCCACCAGCTCCTCAGGGTGGGGCCTGGCATCTCAGGTGAGGTGGACATGATCCCAGATGCTCCTCCAGGAAGCCCCCGGCTCCCCTCCCTCGACTGAGAGCCCTTTTGTATCTGGTTTGCTAAGAATTCAAAGTGGGAGCTCCAGAGAGAGGGAGGTGAGCCTGGTGAGTCACTGGGCAGGGAGTCTGGAGCCCAGGGTTGGAGCCCCTGCCCTGCTCTGTGACCCCGTAAGACTCCTCCTCTCCCTCTCTGAGCCTCACTCTCCTACTGCATTTTCGGCTTCATGCACCCACCCACCTGTCCATCTACTTCACCAGTGAATCCATGGCCCCTCCAGGGTTAGGCCTGAAGTTCACAGCATGGGAGAGACCCGAGGACGGAGAGAATGGGGAGTTACACTATGTTGCTGGGAAACGTCCAAATCAGCTCAGGCTAAGGGGCATTCAGAGACGGCCTCCCCAGAAGGAAACATCCAAGGGGTGTTTGAAAGGCAGAAGAACAGGAGTCAGGCAATTAAGGTGGGAAGAGCTGGGGAGCAGGGAAAGGCATTGAGAGCATGGGAAGAGCACTGGCAGAGTCTGGGAGGTGTGAAAAATCAGCATGCATTCAGGAAACTGCGAGTTACACGGTTTGGCTAATGCAACTGTTACTGCATGGTGCCGCGAAGCTCCGGGCTCTTGGTGCCCTGAACAAAGAATTGGATGAGACACACAGAGAGCCAAGCAAAGCAACGAAAGTGTATTCCACGCAGTATTCCACTCTCAGAGGGGGAGAGTGGGCTGACCTCTGCGAAACGAGATCAGCCTCACCTTGGTGTAGTTGGGTCACTCCGGGTGTTTTTTTCTTCTCTTCCCAAGGCTGCCTAATCTCTAGCCAGTGTCTGGCTTTTGACTGATAGGTGTGTGTTGTTCAGTTATTTTGGGCCCTTGTGCACTTGTGTGTCACCTCCATCCCATAATTTTAAGTACATGCATGATATGCAGCCCATATGCATGAACCTTAAGTAGCTAATTATCATACAGGGTTATGTGAAAGATACTTTTTCTCTCTAATGCAAATGCCCATCTCTGAAGAGCTGCCCCTTACTGGTTTGGTCTGGATCTTCCTGGCCATGGGGTCCCTTTTTTGTATCACTGTTGTCTTGCCTGCTGAACCTCTGCTTTTCATCTTGCTTCTTGCTCACCCACCCCATTCACCTTGCTTCTATTTTCTGCTTTTGCTTATTCTGCCCTTTATCCAACTTTTAATCCCTTTGCTATTCCCCTGCCTCATTTTCCGGCCTCATTTTCCCTATTATCCTGCCTCACATCGATCAAGGGATGAGGTTGGTAGGATCCGGAACCCACAGGGCCCCACATGCCATGAGAGGCTCCTGGACTTGAACCTCAGGACATTTCCACTCTGTCTGCTGGCAGGGGCAGAAGCTGGCAGTGGGGGTGGAGAGCCATGGGCTGTTTGGGGTGGACAGGCCTGGATGCCTCATGAGCGCTCCCCATGGGAGCTGTGGCCCCTTGGGGCCTCTTATTTCTCTCCCCAGGCTTTCCCGGCAGAGATTCAAGTCAGAAGATGCCCCAAAGATCCACGTGGCCCTGGGTGGCAGCCTATTCCTCCTGAATCTGGCCTTCTTGGTCAATGTGGGGAGTGGCTCAAAGGGGTCTGATGCTGCCTGCTGGGCCCGAGGGGCTGTCTTCCACTACTTCCTGCTCTGTGCCTTCACCTGGATGGGCCTGGAAGCCTTCCACCTCTACCTGCTCGCTGTCAGGGTCTTCAACACCTACTTCGGGCACTACTTCCTGAAGCTGAGCCTGGTGGGCTGGGGTAGGTGCTGCCTGGATGGACAGAATAAACAGCCGACCCCGAGGGTGCAGAGGGAAATAGCACTGGGGAGAGAGAGGAGGGGCTCCCAGAGCTGGAAGGATGGCCATCTGGAAGGGATGTGGAGGAGGACGTGCCAGTAAGCCCCAGTGATGCCATGCCGCTTCCCCTTGTGCCCAGGCCTGCCTGCCCTGATGGTCATCGGCACTGGGAGTGCCAACAGCTATGGCCTCTACACCATCCGCGACAGGGAGAACCGCACCTCTCTGGAGCTGTGAGTGGCGGCTGTGGAAGCAGGGGCGATGCCGCATATCGGGGCTGGAGAGAGGTGGGGAGACGAGGGATTTCTAGGAAAATCTAGACCAAATGTGTCAAGACCAGAAGAATCCTCAGATCCAGCTAGCTCATGGCACAGAGAAGTAAACTGAAGCCTAGAGAGAGAGAGGAAGTGAAATGAGAGAGGGGGCCTGAGAAAGGAGAGGGAGAACTGGACCAGAAGGCAGGATGCCTTACTCGAGCCCACATGGCACCTTGAGGCAAAGTAAAGAAGGTACCCTGTCCGCATGCTGGGTGTGCAGCCTGGAGAGTGGAGGGTATGTTGGATTTCAGTCCCCACCTGCTGCCCAGCCAGGTGTCCTTGTTCAGGCCACCACCTGCCCAGTGATTCCCAGTAGCCCTGGGTCTAGTCCGGGCTCTGCCCTGTCTGCTGTGTGTGTGACCTTGGCAGGCCCAATCTCTCCCAGGGCCTCAGTCTCCTCATCTGCACCATGGGGGAACTGATCAGCATGCTCTTTGAGGCCCTTTGCCCCTGCAGTGCAGGGGGCAGTGGAACTGAGTTCAGTTTCTAGACTCCCACCTTGGGATCCTTGGGGCACTCATCACTGGGCCCATGGCTCTCTGCTAAAAGGAGCTGGTAAGGCCTTAGACCTGTCCCCAGGGCCTCAAAAGCAGGGGCCCCAGGAGCCGGGGAGGTCACAAAGGTGCAGGCAGTGGGCCAGGTGGGGACTGCAGTGAACTGGCAGTCACAAGCCCATCTAATTAGCGGCCAGTTACTATCCTTCAGGAGGGCATCCACAGAGCTGCCAGGTGTATGATTTTATAGGAGAAGCAGAAATCTAGGTATTTGTACCAAAGCTTCTGATTTTAAAGGCGGTCACTAATTCAGTTTTTTCACAATGTAATATGGGGCAAATGAAACATGTCTTTGAGGTCATTTTCGCATTAAAGAGACTGGAGTCTGGTGATGGCCCCTCCCACAGCGGGAGAGCCAAGGATTGATGGGTGGAAATGGGAGAGGCACCTACACAGACAGAAAAGCTCAGCCAGGGGACTTCCTGGGCTTGCTGGCCGGAGGTACCACTCCCAGTCCCACCACAGGTGTCCCCTCCTCTAGATGCTGGTTCCGTGAAGGGACAGCTATGTACACCCTCTATATCACCGTCCACGGCTATTTCCTCATCACCTTCCTCTTTGGCATGGTGGTCCTGGCCCTGGTGGCCTGGAAGATCTTCACCCTGTCTGGCGCGACAGCGGTCAAGGAGCAGGGACAGAACTGGAAGAAGGTGCTCACCATCCTGGGCCTCTCGAGCCTGTTGGGTGTGACATGGGGGTTGGCCATCTTCACCCCATTGGGCCTCTCCACCGTCTACATCTTTGCACTTTTCAACTCCTTGCAAGGTGAGGCCCCTGCACCAGGGAGGTGATGGGCTGTGTTGTCTGTCCCAGGAGGTATTGGGAGGTGGGGAAGAGGGTGGTTTGCAAAACACAGGACTCTGGTCAGGCTAGCTCAAGTCAAGGATGTTGATTTCAAATATTCAGAGCAAGGATCCAGGGCAGCAAAGTCTGGCTGCTGTATTAGTCCGTTTGTGTTACTATAATACGAAGGAATACTGGAGACTGAGTAATTTGTAAAGAAAATGGGGTTAATTGGCTCATGGTTCCACAGGCTGTAGACAAAGCACAATACCAGTATCTGCTCCTGGTGAGGCCTCAGGAAGCTTCCAATCACGGTGGAAGATAAAGGGGAGCCAGCATATCACATGGCAAGAGTGGGAGCAAGGGAGTGGGGAGGCGCCATGCTGTTTTAAATGAGATCTCGCATGAACTCCGAGCGAGCGCTCACTCATCACCAAGGAGATGGTGCTAAGCATCATGATGGTGATATGGATTCATGAGGATCCACCCCCATGATCCAATCCCCTCCCACCAGGCCCCACCTCCAACATTGGGAATCACATTTCAACATGAGATTTGGAGGGAACGAACATCCCAGACATATCAGCTGCCTTCATGGGAGCTGCTACCAGGATCAGAAAAAGCCACCCAAACCAAAGCAGATACGTTCCCCATCGTTTTCCTGGAGCTGTGGAGTCTCTCACCTAGTGTCTGTGAAAACTCCTTCATTCTCTCTCCACTCACCCTTTACTACCTATGGCCCCAGATGGTTACCCAACATGGCCACCATAACCCTACCTGACCTTGCAAGTTGGGTGTTCATCATGTATCTCTGGTCCAATCAGCAGTGACCACAAGGGCAGAATCATGTGATCTGATGTCCACATGACATGGACAGGATCTCCAGAGATCTATAGAGGTAGGAAGGAAATGCTTGCTACATTTGTTACCGGCCGCCACAGGGCCCTTCCTCTGAGATCCCAGCAAAGGGGTAAGAGCAGCGCATGGGTTAGGGTTTGTATGTGCTCTCTTTTTTCCTTACATCCACAGCTCAGAGAGGCATCACAGCCTGACTATGTGTGAGAGAAACAGCCAAGACAGGAGTGATGAGACTCAACCTGTTCAGAGGAGTCACTAGAAACCCAGGCATCCTAGATTCAGCGGGTACAAGCCCCCAAGACCAGGGCTGGCTCCCAGTGCCCCATGAAACTTTGTGGCTTAGTGGCTGGGGCCAGGCAGCCCTGGGTCCAAATCCTAGCCCCATCCATGACCCAGCAAGTCCCTTGGCTCCTCCCATCCTCATTCATCTCGAAATTGAAATAATCCCATACTTATTTTACCAGATTTTTGTTTGTTTGTTTGTTTGTTTGTTTTTGAGGTGGAGTCTTACTCTGTTGCCTAGGCTGGAGTGCAGTGGCACGATCTCAGCTCACTGCAACCTCCACCTCCTGGGTTCAAGCAATTCTCCTGTTTCAGCCTCCTGAGTAGCTGGAACTACAGGTGCATGCCACCATGCCCAGCTACTTTTCGTATTTTTAGTAGAAATGGGGTTTCACCAATTTGGTCAGGCTGGTCTCAAACTCCTGACCTCAGGTGATCTACCTGCCTCAGCCTCCGAAAGTGCTGGGACTACAGGCGTGAGCCACTGTGCCTGGCCTGCCAGATTTTAAAATGAACAATGACAATGAATATGTGGGAACCACTAGGTCTTCAATATGTGGGAACTATATCAATTGTCACAGAAATTATGACTGTAAGGCCATCTGAGGCTGTCTCCAGATGGAGAATCATGAATCCATGCCTGAAGAATCCCAGGGGTTGATGGTTGGGGAGAAATGCACCTTGAAACGATAGCGGACCTTGTTATTCTTTCAGAGGTTACCTTAATAGGTAAGCCTGCACACTTCACTCTACAAAGTTTCCACTGGGTCTGGATTATTCTGTTACCTCCTCTCTTCCTCTCCAATACAACAGAGCCCTTGGTATACTTGAATTGTCCATTGAATTCTTCTCAATATTTGTCATGTATATAGTGTTTCAGTTACAGATTTCCTTGAAACAGAGTTTTTCTAAGTCATGTTCTATACTTACTATCATTTCTTGCACCCAACACTTTCCCTTTTCCTCTTGCTGGAGTGCCTCCCATAATAATCCTTTATAGAGGGAGTGATGGTTGTTTTGCATGTCTGAAAATTCCTCTATTTTGCTCTTTCTTTTCTGTAATAGGCATATGTAGATATTTTATTTGAAGGTCTCTGTTTTTCATTTCCAAGATTTCTATTTGGTTCTTTTTTATTTCATTTTTGAAATGGTTGTGAAATGGTTGCATGTTTGCCCGACTTTCCCAGCAGTTATTGAGTGGTTACAGTGGGTCTCCTCCTCTCAGCAGCCACCAGCCCAGGCTGCCCCACTCCCTGGCACCCCTTTCCAGGCTCACTGAGGCCTCTCCTCCCTGACAGGTGTCTTCATCTGCTGCTGGTTCACCATCCTCTACCTCCCAAGTCAGAGCACCACAGTCTCCTCCTCTACTGCACGACTGGACCAGGCCCACTCCGCATCTCAAGAATAGGAAGGCACGGCCCTGCGATCTGGACTTAGCTCTGGCTCACTGTGTGACCTTGGGCAGCTCTGTGCCTCCCTCTGGGCCAGTTTCCTTCTCTGCACAATATGGCTGGGGAGGGAGAGGATGGGACCAGGTTTGACCATGTGGCTTCAGAGATCCCCTCCAGATCCAACTGTAGGTTCAAGAGTCCACATAAGCAGGCTTGCAGGGCTCTAAAGTTCCTATAGTCCTGAGACCTCCTGCCAGCAAAAAGTGACAGTCACCTCCATGCCCTACCCTCATTGCAAAGCCCTCACCCACATTCTGGTCTCAGCAAGGGGGGAGAGTCTGTTGCTGGCGTAGCCCTGGAAGGAGCGCCCAGCCTCTCCCCTCTTCCTTGTCACTGGCCTCCCACAACTACCCCTATGGCTGCCTGTAACCTTGAGGGGCATTCAGGAGGCCAGCATTCCCTCAGGCATTGGGGGTTTGTTTTGGGGGGTGGGAGTTGATCCTCCCACCCAGTCTGCCCCTGGTCTCTGCCCATCCCATCAGAGCCCACCCTCCTGGAAAAGACCCCAGTATTCAGGGTGCTGGCAACCATGCAGGTGTCCAGGGACACTGCATTTCAAAGAACCATTGAATGGGTGAGCTACCTTGGGCAAACCCCCCACTCCCGACTCTGACTGCCACATACATGGGTGGCCCAACCTCTGACCTGCTGTCATCATAGAGGTAGAAAGCAAATGATCTGGGGCTCAGCACACCTGGGGGTGCTCCCACTCATTCACTGTGTGGGGCCGAGGGGCGAGGGTGGGGTTGAGGGCTCCCTGAGCAGAGGCTGGGCATTGCCACTAGAACCTGAGCTCCTAGAGAACAAGGACCTGGGTGGCCTCGCTCGCTGTTCCAGCCCAGGCCGAGCACAGGGCCTGGCTCATGGCAAGCCTTGAATAAATATTTGTTGGCTGAATGAGTGGATGTATGAGTTTGGCATCAGCCTGGCAGAGCCCTGAGCCAAGCGGGTGTCTCAGGCCAAACCTAGGTTGGGCAGGGCACTTCCAGCAGCTGGGGCTCCATGTCACAATCGCATGCAGATTTCTCAGTAGGAAACAAAAAGAGGCAGAAACAGCAGAGATGGGGGTAGAGATACAGAGATGGAGAGACAGAGAGAGAGACTTAACAGACAGGCCGACACAAAGAGGGAGAACGGAGGCAGAGAGACAGATGCAGGGAGATGGCAGCCCCACGCCAGCTCCAGCGACACTCCCTGCTTGAGGGGAGCAGTGCATGTTGACATCATTCCCCTCCCTGGAGCCTCACCGCACAAGTCCATCTCTCACTCTACCCACAACTTACCAACCATCCTCCCTACCCGGCCCCCAATCCTCCCCAGGGAGCTCTGTGGACTGTCAAGCCCTGTGTGCAGGTGAGAAGTTATTGTCACTATTAGGCCTCCCCCAACAGCCCCGGAAGCTGCAGGCTGCAGCCCACCTCCCCGTCCAGATGGTGGGTGCTGTTGTTGACTGCAAATGGATGCGCTTCGCTTCCCCTCCCAGCCCGCAAGCAGTTGAAAGACAGGAAGGCGGGCCCTCGCTTTATGCAAGTCGCTGTGTTCCTGGAAGGGAAATCCTGGGGTGTGAATATTTCATCAGGTGAGCCATAGGAGCAGTTCTGGTGGACAAACTTGTTGTGTTTTGGGGCTTATCCTCACAGACATCTGTGTCTCATGCTCAAGGTCTCGACTCCCTTATCTCAAAGGCTCAGGGTTAGTAACCTGAGAAACAGCTGTTCCACCATCTGATAGGTCTGGGCTTAAATCCTGGCTCAGCTGCTTAGGAACTGTGTGATCCTGGGCATGTTACTTCACCTCTCTGAGCCTCAGTTTCCCCCTCCATAAAATGGGGATTATCAAGTCCTCACCTCATCCTGACAGCATTAAATGAGGTGACAGAAATAAAGTGCCCCACACTGACTCTGCAGGAGTTAGTCAGCTCCCCGACCCCGCCTTGATTTAAAGAAAGACCAGCCACGGGTAATGGCACGAAGAAATGGAGGCCCAGACAGGCCCAGCCACCTGCCCAACTAAGGTCACTTCATGGGCTGGGCTGAAACTAGGGCCAGGCCTCCCCAGGTTGCCCTCCTCGGTCCCTGAGTTTAAGGATTATCACCTGGTCCTTGGCTGGGCTTGGTGGCTCACACCTGTGGTCATAGTACTTTGGGAGGCCAAAGCAAGATTACTTGAGCCCAGGGGTTCAAGACCAGCTTGGGCAACACGATGAAACCCCGTCTCTACTAAAATACAAAAAAAAATTAGCCGGGCATGGCAGCATGTGCCTGTAGTCTCAGCTACTCGGGAGGCTGAGGCAGGAGAATTGCTTGAATCTGGGAGGCAGAGGTTGCAGTGAGCCGAGATTGCACCACTGCACTCCAGCCTGGCGACAGAGCAAGACTCCATCTCTTAAAAAACAAAACAAAACAAAACAAAAAACCAAAACAAAAAACTTATCTAGGCATGGTAGCTCCTTGGAGGAGGAAGCAGGAAGACCACTCGAGCCCAGCAGTTCAGGACTGCAGTGAGCTATGATGACATAACTGCACTCCAGCCTGGATGACAAATTGAGACCATGTTTTTTAAAGAAAGGAGGAGGAGGAGGAGAAGGAAGGAGGAGGAGGAGGAGGAGGAGGAGAGAAGAAGGAGGAGGAGAAGGAGGTGAAGGAGGAGGAGAGGAGAGGAGAAGAAGGAGGAGGAGAGGAGGAGGAGGAGGAGAGGAGAAGAAGGAGGAGGAGAAGGAGGTGAAGGAGGAGGAGAGGAGAGGGGAAGAAGGAGGAGGAGAAGGAGGAGGAGGAGAAGGAATAGAAAGAAGCAGGAGAAGGAGGAGGAGAGGAGAAGAAGGAGGAGGAGGGAAAAGGAGGAGGGGGGGGAGGAGGAGGAGGGGGAGGAGGAGGAGAAAGAAGAAGAAGGAGGAGGAAGAAAAAAGAATAACAATTATCACCTGGTCCCAATCCCCAGACTCAAGGGAAATTCTGGGTCGCAGAGTTTCCCAAACTGCTCAGTGGGATGTGGGACCAACAAGACCACAAGCCCCTGATGGCTGGGCTTCCTGGCTCAGATGGAGAGGGCAGTAAGGAGGTGTGACTAGCATTGGGGGTGCACTGCTTTTCTGGCTGGCTCTCCACCCTGGGGCTAGGCAGGGGCCGAGGGGCTGGAGTTCCTCATCACCTGGGGCTGCAAAAGCAGCTCCAAGTGCCAAGCTGAGCACCCATAAGGGCAAGGGGGCTATGGTGAAAATACACTCCAAAGCCCAGAGTGGATGGATGGAGTTCCTCCGTCATTGCACAGCAACAACAGCAACCTAGGAGATGGGCCATCATCACAGGCGGGAGCACAGACCCTGACCTCAGTTCACCAGTTTCAAATTCGGTCTTCGCAACTTCTCTTGGGCAAATTCTTCAACTACTGAGCCCGTAAAACAGAAATAGCAGCAGCTGCCCCACAGGGCCGATGAAGGAAATGAATAAATGCGACAGTGCCTGCAAGGACAGTGCCTGGCCTGCCTGGCCCAGAATGAGTGTGACGAAGTCAGAGCTTTGCCTTGGCCATCATCTCATCAGGTCCTGGGCACAGAGAGGGTCCCTTCTGCCATGGCTCCTGCCTGGTTCTCTGTTCTGCCCAAATCTCTTCATTCCTTGTCTTTTTTCAATACAGCATAGCAAATACACAGGAAACAAGAAGACTGTTTTGCTCTATGCTGTCAGATAGACAACACTAAAAGATATAAATCCTTCATCAATGAATGGATTCAATGCAATTACAATAAAGATCTTGGGGCAGGCACGGTGGCTCACATCTCTAATTTCAGCACTTTGGGAGGCTGAAGCAGGAGGATTGCTTGAGCCCAGGAGTTCCAGAACAGCCTGGGCAACATAGCGAGACCCTGTCTCTACAATAAAATAAAATAAAGGAAAAAAATAAATATTCTAATTGATTTTACTTTTTTGAATTCTCCAGAAACTTTTAAAATTGATATGGAGGCATATAGACCTCAAATAGCGAAGTCAATCTTAATGGAAGAGGGCATACAGGAGGCGGAGGCTGTAGTGAATAGAGATCGTGCCACTGCACTTTAGCCTGGGAGACAGACCTAGACCCTGTCTCAAAAAGGAAAAACAGAAAGAAGGCATAGAAGGAAGACTTAACGTCTAGACATAAAGATATTACAAGGCCAGTTTGGTAAATGTAACGTGGAGTCTGTGCAGGGATAGGAAAGAAGATCAGTGGAACAGCAAACAGTGCTCAGAGGCAGACCCACAGACACCTGGGGGATTTAATACATGACAAGGGTGGCATCGTCATTTTCAGAGGAGGAAATACCTAAAACTAACATATTAGTTCATGAAGACACATTTAAAATCATTAGTTATCAGAGAGCTGAGATTGAAATGACAATGAGACCTCATTGTATCCTTATTAAACTGATGAACTAGAAAGCTAGATAGTACCAACGGGAGGGATGATATGGGAGCCAGGGAGAGTCTAGACTGCTTCAGCTGCCTGGAGAAAAACATAGTGCTTCTACTGAGTCAGGAATCTTGCTACTGGTTGTTTATCTTAAAGAAACATTATTCCAGATCTAGACTCTTCTAGACTTGTGTAGCATTGTCTGTGATGGAAGGGAGTTGGCAGCAAATCTGAGTGGTTTGTCCAGACCACCCAGCGTTTGCTGGGGAGTTCCCTCAAGACTGCCCCAAACCGTCAAGAGATAGGGACAGCTGGAATTCCAAAGAAATAAACACTAAAAGCAGGGGTGATCTGTATCCATCCAAAGCATTGATTAGGGAAACGTACATAGGGAAGGCTGTAGTATTCTCATGATGGACAGCAAGAAGGGAGATGTGTCTGTTCATAACGAGGAGGTGGGTTTATGGAGTTTATATGAGGGTTTAAGGAATTTGGTTCAGGGCTGGGGCACGTTTAGCATTTGTGTGATCTTTCCATGTTTCCGGCAACAACCTAAACCACTATCAGTGCCTGGGGACGTTGAAAGCTCCCTCTAGAACACTTGGACACCGAATGCCCGTCACTGGAAGGACAAAGAGGTAATAAGTGTGGATCCACACAGTAACATGGAGAGATCTTAAAAACACAGCCCTTCATGAAAATATAAGAACCAGAAGGATATATTCATTCAGTCTCATATTAAACATATATTTAAAATACCAGCATGCAAAATAATACTCATTTTGGAAAAAAAAATACGCATCAGAACTCTTGCCTTATAGAGATGGGAAATGAAAGTGGGTATGGAGAGAAAAAGGAATGAATAAATATGTAAAAGGAATAAAATATTGCATGGGGTTGAAAAAAGAAAATGAAGCCTATGCTGCATCCCACCAGCATAACACATCACCTGTTTTCCTTTCTCCTCCCTCCTCACTTCCCTCCCTCATCCCAGCCAGTTCCCCACAGAGGTAATTATGAGTTGCTTAGCCCCAAGTCTGAAATACACACACCCTCTGGTGAGCTCTCCACAGTGCAATTGATCCTTTACAGCTTATTTTTATGGCTGCATGATATTCAAACCGGGAGGGGGAAAATCATTCTCTATTCATGAGAACTGAGGCAATTCCTAAGTTTTCAGCAGTAACACTAACTGTGCAACCTTGTCAGCACAGTGACAGTCTGGATTCCCTCCTGGCAGCCCTATCCCCTGACCAAAAAAGGCCTGGGCACCCCTCCCTCCAAAAATAAAACAGTAAAGATTATATTTTAGAACTATATTAGTACAAACATAAATATAATTCAGGGGAGATTCATAGTTATATAGTCATTATTATTCTTATTTTTTTCTTCTGAATTTAAAAGAAATTAAACATTTTCACGAGCCACTAGCCTAATGGATAGGTTTTCCCCGTCCTTCGAAGTAATGTTCTACATCAGAGCCCCGGCCTGGACTAGAACCCAGGACTCAGTCAAGGCAACGTGGCTCTGTCCACCACAGCTGGCAGCTACTCCAGGCCCCACACTGGTTTCTGTCTGTCTGGATCACGGCCACATTCGGCATGCCGTGTGGCAGGGGCTGCGGTGTGCTGGTAGATGTTTAACAACTGGCTTGCTCAGGGGAAAAGCCCTGGTCTTGGCATTTGCTAATTTTTGTGGTGTAAATAACCCCATGGCCTTTTTTTTTTTTTTTAAGAGAAGGTCTCACTATATATTGCCCTGGCTGATTTTGAACTCCTGGGCTCAAAGGATTCTCCTGCCTCGGCTTCCCAAAGTGCTGAGATTACAAGTATGAGCCACCGTGCCCAGCCCTTTTAATTTTTAATAATGGCTGTGTTTCACAACCATTTTGAAAAGGTTAACAACTAGCACGTTGATGCCCCGCTATACCAGCGCACCGCTGGCCCAAGGACCCATGCAACCTGGGAAGACTACATTTCCCAGAAGCCTCCTCTCCCAGGACCGGCCTTCAGCGTCCCAGGCTGTTACCATGGAGACGGCTAACTGCTAGCGCAGGCTGTCCTCGGAGGGGTGAGGAGGGAGCAAGGGACTTGGGGTGGTTGGACCCTGTCTGGCAGGGAGAGGGCGAGGCTGGTGGCCTCCTTCTGCCTGGGGGCCTCCAGCCCTGATCTTTCTGGGGAAGTTGTTGGGGTGTGTGTGTGTGTGTGTGTTCATGTGTGTTGGGAGGAGGAAGTTGCTGGTGGAAAGGGGGTACAGGAAAGGGCCTGTGGGTTGGGGCCCAATCTAGGGAACCTTGAGACAAGACTGCCTTCCCCACACTGGGCTATAGCTGAAGAGGCCACCTGTGTAGGGAATAAAGTGCTGTGGGTTCTTCTCCCCAGCTCTGCCTCTGATGGTGTTCTGGGACTGACACATTGGCTTTCTCTTCATCCTACTTCTTTCCTTGCCCACCACTCCCCCACCATCCCTTCTAGCACTTCCCCATCTCACATCTCTTCTAGCCTGAGATGCACAGGTTTCACAACCAGAAATACTTGGGCTCAAATCCCAGACCTGCTACTTACTAGCTGTGACCTTAAGCAGTGCACTCAACCTCTCTGGGCCCCAGTCTTCTCATCTGCAAAGCGGGTGTCCTAAGTGTCTGCCTCACAGAGTCAGTAGAGGATAAGTGAGATGATCTCCGTACAACCCTAAGCACAGGGCCTGGCACACAGTAGGCGTTCAGCAAACTGTAAGTGCCTTGTAATGGTGATGACTGCCCTCCCTGTGCTCATTCTCTCTGGGACCAAGAGGCCGATAAATGGATCTGATGACTGGGAAGTGCTGCTTGGCTAGAGGTTCTCCCCTGAGGATCTGGGGTCCTGAATGCTGTTGGCCCACCTGGGCTTGGGTGGGCTCCAGCCAGATGAGCATTCATCCCCTCCTGAGTCCCAGAACACAGAATGTCAGAATTGGACAGAAAATATCTGCCCTCCCTTCCTATTGTAAAGAGAAACTGAGGCACAGAAAGGCGCAGACAGTGACCCAAGGGTCCAGCAGGAGCTATTGGCAAAGCCAGGGTTTCCCCAACCGGGCTCAGTCCTGGCTGGTGGCCAGTGACTCACCTCCCTAAGAGGCCGAGGCGGCCCGCGTGGGTGTGGCGTGGGGAATGGGGCCGGCCTTTATCTGCTGCTCCCTTCTGCCCTCTTGTTCCTGGCTTCACTCAGGGAAGTGGGGGATGATTACAAAGTCGAGGGGATTCTGCTTTTTTCTCCTCACTACTCGCGCCCTTTGTCCTGTGGGTTTCCTTTGTTTTCCTCCTCTCTGGACCCCTGTTTACTATAAGGAAAACAGATGTTGGAGGAGAGAAATAGAAAGACCCCAGCTGGGAGGCTGCATCAGCTGGGGTGGCGTTGGGCGGTGTGGATCAGGGACCCCCATAGAGGCTGACATTTCTTATATAAGGAAAGGCTGGAGGTGGCACTCCAGTCCTCTGTGGCACCACAGCTCCCCGGTCTCTTGGCCCTGCCATCCTTAGCAGGCTACTTTAGCCCTCATGTGTGGTCACCTCATGGTCTCACCTGGGCTGCCCCACCTCCCACTTTATCTCCACATTCCAGGTGGGAGGAGGAGAAGGGCAGAGGGTGCCCCGATAACTTCTGCCCACATCTCATTGGCCAGAACCAGGTCACATGACAGGGCCACCTCTAGCTACAAGAGGATCTGGGAAGCTGAGCAATTCAAACCAGGCACACTGCTGACCCCACACAACTGGGGTTCTGCCGTATAGAGAAGGAGACTGGATCTTTGGGTAGGTGACTAGCAGTACCCGCTCAGTGAGGCTCTGCTCTGTGGTCGCAGGACATATGGTGAACACATGTGGCGTCTCTGCGTGGATCACAGAATGAAGCCTGTTCTCTGGGCTGACACAGGCCTTGGCCAAGAGAGAGCAGGCTCTGTTACCCCACCCCCCACTTCCTGTTTGTGTGCCCTGGTGCACGCACCTTCACTCTCTGTGCCTTGGTTCCCAATTTGGTCAGGTGAGATATCATTCACCTGCTGTCTTCATTTTTGGGTGGGTTGTAGTCCATATTACCTTACTGTTAGGATTTTCTTTAAACCAATTTATTTATTCATGTATTTATTTATTTATTATTTATCTGAGATGGAGTCTCACTCTGTTGCCCAGGCTAGAGTGCAGTGGTGTGATCTCGACTTATTGCAACCTCCGCCTCCCAGGTTCAAGTGATTCTCCTGCCTCAGACTCCTGAATAGCTGGGATTACAGGCGTGCACCACCATGCCTGGCTAATTTTTTGTATTTTTAGTAGAGACGGGGTTTCGCCATATTGGCCAGGCTGGTCTCGAACTCCTGACCTCAAGTGATCCACCTGCCTCAGCCTCCCAAAGTGCTGGGACTACAGGCATGAGCCACCGCACACAGCCAATTCATTTATTTAAATAGGAAACGTGACAATACTATAGTAGTCCCCACAGCATTAGCAGTACTTGTCATTGATAACTGTCAGCTGGCACAATGGCTCATGCCGGTAATCCCAGCACTTTGGGAGGCCAAAGCAGGAAGATCACTTGAGGCCAGGAGTTTAAGCCTGGGCAACATAGCCAGACCCTGTCTCTACCAAAAAAAAAAAAAAAAGAAAATAGCCAGGTGTGGTGGTGCGTGCCTGTGGTCTCAGCTACTGGGGAGGCTGAGGTGGGAGGATTGCTTGAGCCTGGGGGTTTGAAGCTGCAGTGAGCCATGTTTGCGCTACTGCACTCCAAGCCTGGGTGACAGAGTGAGACCTTGTCTCAAAAAAATAAAAAGTTTAAAAAAGGATAACTGTCAAATATACTTAAAGCAAATTGACATGTGTCCTGCCCTGTCCTGTCCTGATGATGGCTTCCAACCGGAGGCCTGCTTTGTCTTTGTTGTAAAGGAATATTTGCCAGGATTAGAAAGGTGTTACAGATGGGGTAGCACCAAACAGAGACCTTCTCCATGTTTGAAAGGAAGTCAAAGAGGGAATCACTGCCTTCCTATGTGCTCTACACCTCCCCAAAACCATCTCCCAGGCCTCCCAGGGATGCCCCAGTGGTGTTGGTGGCTCCTGCCTGGTCTGACAGTCAGCCATGGCGTATACTTCCCCTTCCCCACAGAGACATTCTGTCTCCAGACAGCCAGAGACGCTCCAGAATGGAGGTCCTGAGGGAGAAGGTGGAGGAGGAGGAGGAGGCAGAGCGGGAGGAGGCGGCCAAGCGGGCTGAATGGGCGAGGACCGAGAAAATGATGAGGCCAGTTGAGGTGCGGAAGGAGGAAACCACCTTGACACAGGAGATGCTCAGAGACCTGGAGAAGAAGCTGTCGGAGATCCAGATCCCCATCTCAGCGGAGCTCCCGTGAGTGTGGCAGTGTGGGGGCCCTGGCAAGGGCAGACCGGGGCTGGGCACAGGGAGACCCAGGCAGAGTGGTGGCGACTGGTCTGGCAGGGTGACCAGTTAAGAGTGAAGGCTTTCTGCTTTCAAATGGCCTGGGCTGAGTGTCCACGCTCCCCCGACTAGCTGTGTGACCTTGGGCAAGTCACTCAGCCTCTCGGTGCCTCAGTGCCTTTATCTGTCTAAAAGTGCAGGTGCTGGCCGGGCGCTGTGGCTCACATCTGTAGTCCCAGCACTTTAGAAGGAAGAGGTGGGAGGATCGCTTGAGACCAGGAGTTCGAGACCAGCCCGGGCAACATAGCGAGACCCCCATCTATCTCGACAAAAAATACAAAAATTAGCCAGGTGTGGTGGTGCCTCTAGTCCCAGCTACTTGGGAGGCTGAGGTGGGAGGGTCACTTAAGCCCAGGAGTTCAAGGCTGCAGTGAGCTATGACTGTGCTACCGCACTCCAGCCTGGGCAACAGAGCAAGACCTATCTCTTAAATATAAATAAATAAATAAATAAATAAATAAATAAATAAATAATAATATAAATAAGCAGATGTTAATGATACCTGCTTTCTCAGTAGCTGTGAGGATTAAATGAGGAAAGGATAGAGCCAATGGCAACTCAGTGGAACCAGGGCTCCTGAGTACCAGGCATGGCTTCCCTAATGCCGTCCCTCTTGTGGCACAGGGCCTTTACCAAGGACACTATTGACATCTCCAAGCTGCCTGTTTCCTACAAAACCAACACACCCAAGGAGGAACATCTGCTGCAGGTGGCAGACAACTTTTCCCGCCAGTACAGCCATCTGTGCCCGGATCGCGTGCCCCTCTTCCTGCACCCCCTGAACGAGTGCGAAGTGCCTGTAAGGCTGGCATGTTGAGGGCAGGGCCAGGGAGCCTGGGGCTGGAGAGCAGAGGGCACAGGGAAGTGGGGTGGGTTCTCCAAGGGCACTGGGCCAAATCACAGACCTCCTGTGGACTGGAGTGCTTCTAGTCTGGGGGAAACATAAACTCCAATGCCAGCAGGCCTCAGCAGGCTCAGTGCAGAGTACCCTGGAGGGTGGTGGTGGCCTGGAGACCCCATGCCTCGCCTAAAGAGGCAGCTGCTGATTGCTGCAGGGAAACTACAGGTGTGGCGCTACCGGATTAAGAGGAAACTGGGGATTTGTGTGGGAGTCTCTGATTTTTAAATGCTGGCAGCTGACATAAATGCTAAACATCGTCACATGGGCCAAATAAAGCGGGTCTGTGTGTCCCTGTCAGCCAATGGGCAGCTGTTTCCCACCCCCTGGATGAATCCCATGTCATTCCATCTACAGATGGAGAAACTGAGGCCCAGAAAGGCTCAGACACATGCTCTGGGTCACAGGGCTGGAAGGAAGAAGCCAGAGCTTAGGTTCTTATGCCTGTTCTGGTCCAGTTTGTCTTATTTCTCTGTCCTTCGCTGGACAGGCTGACCTCTGAGGCTTCAGACTGTACTGGCCACCAGCTGGCCCCAGCCCAGAACCTCTGTAGGCCCCAGGGAGAGCATCGCTCTTGGGAGGAGAGCACAGCGCTCCCAGGAACCCCAGGAAACAGACCTGATCTTCTCATTCAGCCCTGACTTGCTGGGTCACCTCAGGCAGCTCTCAAGCCCGCTCTGGGCCTCAGGTGTCTCCATGATGCCCTAGGGGTTGAAGGCGGCAAAACTTCAAAGCTCTTCAAAGTCCAGATCCAGAATATGCTTGTGCTGTCTCCAGGTGCTGGCAACGTGATGGGGGCCTCCCAGTCATTGCCACTGCGCCACTGATGGCTGCCATGCACCAGATCTGGGCGTCACCTTCCCAGCCAAGAGCTGCTCTGCCACCCCAGGGCATGTGGGCCTGGCCTCCTGCATTTGCTCGGGCCTCTAGGGTC
Source organism: Macaca nemestrina (assembly GCF_043159975.1). Lineage (NCBI taxonomy): Eukaryota > Metazoa > Chordata > Mammalia > Primates > Cercopithecidae > Macaca > Macaca nemestrina. Next base: position 56,816,874 of record NC_092142.1, read on the forward strand.
CCCCTGTGGATTCGGAGAAGGCCCCAACACTGGATCTCAGAGGTTTTTACTGCCATGACCCCACTGGCACCATCTCTTTCCTTGCAGAAGTTCGTGAGCACAACCCTCCGGCCCACACTGATGCCCTACCCCGAGCTCTACAACTGGGACAGCTGTGCCCAGTTTGTCTCTGACTTCCTCACCATGGTGCCCCTGCCTGACCCCCTCAAGCCGGTAAGCGCCACTCACAGGCTGCATGCCTGAGCCCACTAGGACTAAGATGGTGTGAGAAACAAACTCACCCATCCAAACCCAAAGAATGGAGTTAGAGGCCGGGTGCGGCAAGGTGGGTGGATCACAAGGTCAGGAGTTCGAGACCAGCCTGACCAACATGGTGAAACCTCGTCTCTATTACAAATACAACAATTAGCGGGATGTGGTGGCGTGTGCCTGTAATCCTAGCTACTGGGGAGGCTGAGGCAGGATAATCACTTGAACCTGGGAAGCGGAGGTTGCAGTGAGCCGAGATGGCGCCATTGCACTCCAGCCTGAGTGACAAGAGCAAAACTCCCATCTCAAAAAAAAATAAAATAAAATAAATGGACATAGAGACCTGGAGAACAGTGAAAGTGAGACTTTGGATGATGGTCTCGCAAGATTGGGTGTCTGATAGGCAGACACACCCAGCACAGTTTTAACAGGCAATTTATCCCCTAGTGCGCAGGTCCCTCCCCTGGTTCTTCACAGGCTAAGTACTATGGGGCCACAATCTTCCCAGACATCGCCTATTGATTGTTAGGCAGGGGCTTTAGGTGTTTTTTCTAGGGTGGTTTTGCGGCATTTTGTTGCAACCCGCAATGCATTGCAATCCTAGTTAGCTCAGGGGCTCTTTAAGTATTTGACTTACGACCTAGGTAACTGGGCAAGCTGATAAGAACAGCTACTCGGGAGGCTGAGGCAGGAGAATGGTGTAAACCCAGGAGGCGGAGCTTGCAGTGAGCTGAGATCCGGCCACTGCATTCCAGCCTGGGCGACAGAGCGAGACTCGGACAGAGTGAGACTCCGACAGAGCGAGACAAAGCCAGCTATTTAGCAAACTAGTAAACTTTTATCTTAGGCTAAACTTTTTTGGTTTGAGTGAGGGCAGCTAAGGCGGTAAGGAGGAGGCTGACAAACAGGCATTGGCTATTCAAGCAGGGGCCTAGTATATCCTGGGTTTTTATTTTTGGTAGTTTGCTGACCTAAGCAGATTCAAGGCACTTTTCCTTGGAAACTGATCACTGTGTACATTATTTCCTTCAATGGGATGCCAGGCATGGTTTGGGAAAAGGAAGTTCAGCCAGACTCAGGGCACAGCCTCTCAGGGCCCTAAGGGCAAACAGGCCCAGAGAGAGACAGCCACTTGCCTGAGGACACACAGCAAGCCTGGGCTTCTGGTTCCCACCTCTTTTCTCCTTTGCGTTCAGAGCTTCCCTGCCATGGCTTCAAGAGGTGCAGGAAAGAGAAGGGAGGCCCGGCTACCCATGACCCTAACCCCATCTTTGGGCTTCTGATCAACTCCATCAGCTTCTCCTTCAGAATAGAGGGAGGGAGGAAGAAAGGGCGAGGTCAACAGTGGAGAACTGATAAAGGGAGGAGGAGGAAAGGTAGGGATCAAAGGAAAGGGGAACATTGGAGTGAAACAGTAAACTTACCAATCAGAGGGCATTAGATCAGACACTTTTACAGTCCAAAAGGTTTTCTCTATCAGGAAGTCCATAGCCCCTTCAAATGACAGGCAAATGTGAATGGCATGGTGTCTGGTTTTCATTCCATTCTTAGCAGGCTCCCTGACCCCACAAGGGTTAGGGGCCCAAAGCAGGTCCAGCCTGTGCATTGGTCCTGGCTCCCCGCCCTGACAGGTGGTGGGCTGTGACCGGTGGGGAGGACAGGCTGGGGCAGTGGAGCCCCAGCTGTGCTGACCGTCCGTCCCACTATGACCAGCCCTCGCACCTGTACTCCTCGACCACTGTGCTCAACTACCAGAAGGGGAACTGCTTTGACTTCAGCACGATGCTCTGCTCCATGCTCATTGGCTCCGGCTATGATGCTTACTGTGTCAACGGCTACGGCTCGCTGGACCTGTGCCACATGGACCTGACGCGGGAGGTGTGCCCACTCACTGTGAAGCCCAAGGAGGTATGGTCGGGCTCGAGCTGCCTGGGTTTCCCAAAGGATGCACATTCCCGGTGCTGTCGTGCCATTCTTAGAGACATCCGTCCCTGCCGCCTCATCCCCGGCCCTGGCCACGTGGACAGAGATCCCTCACCACCAGCCCTTCCGCTGCCCTGGAGTTCATATTTCAAACCACCAGTGATTTATGTCCTCAATGTCTTAACACATCCAGCCCAGTTTTCCAAGCTGACTGTTCTTCTCTGTCTGTTGTAACTCAGTTTTCAGTTACTATGCTCCCTGCTTGGTAAATTTTATGAATGCCACATAGCTTATATCTTAAGTCAAATGATTCCAAATTTACCCTAAGCATTTGATAAAAATCCAGCCAGCCATTTTTATATAAGAAAATAGGCCGGGTGTGGTGGCTCACGCCTGTAATCCCAGCACTTTGGGAGTCCTAGGCGAGTGAATCACTTGAGGTCAGGAGTTCGAGACCAGCCTGGCCAATATGGCGAAACCCCGTCTCTACCAAAAATACAAAAAATTTAGCCAGGCGTGGTGGCATGTGCCTGTAGTCCCAGTTACTCAGGAGGCTGAGACAGGAGAATCACTTGAACCCGGGAGGTAAAGGCTGCGGTAAACTGAGATTGTGTCACTGCATTCCAGCCTGGGTGACAGAGCAAGACTCCATCTCAAATAATAAATAAAAAATAACAGACAAGTGGACAGACATTTGGTTCTCAGTCCCACACTCCCGAGGTAAAAAGCCTCCCACCACCCTGCTTTTTTTTTGAGATGGGGTCTCTCCTACTCTGTCACCCAAAGCTAGAGTGCAGTGGCATGATCTCAGACCACTGCAACCTCAGCCTCCCAAGTGGCTGAGACTACAGGCATGTACCACGATGGCCAGCTAATTTTGTTTGTTTTTTGTAGGTTCTCACTATGTTGTCCAGGCCTGTTGTGAACTCCTGGACTCAAGCAATCGTCCTGCCTCAGCCTTCCAAAGTGCTGGGATTATAGGCATGAGCCACGGTGCCTGGCCTTCAGGCCCCTTTTTAATAGCAAAAAGAAAAAAGAAAAAAAAGAAAATCACCAACCCTTCAGTGGCTGGTGGCTGTGCTTTTAGATTTGCTCATTAAGAATTCCATAAGGACCAGAGGCTGCTACAGACACAAGAAACACTCTGAAATGAATATCAGAATCACAAATGCATGTCTTTACATTTAGACAACAGTCATACTACAGACAGAAAATGCTTTACATGACGTGGATTAATTCCAGGACTCTGGGATCAGGGTCAGGCTCCCGTGGGTGTCTGCAGCTTGGGGATGGGGATCCAGGGGCCTGAGGCACCCAGCAGGATCACTGTGTAGCTGTGTTATACTTGGGTGAGCACCCAGGGACCCCAGGGTGGGTGCTCTGGTGGGAGAAGGGCGAGATAGAAGGGGAGGCACAAGAAGAGCCTTGCTTTCTCAGGCCCGCCTCCCCAAGAGAAGAGGGAGCGTGAGCTCCGCCATGGCTTTTGGCTTCAAAAGCCTCGGGCTGGGCGCGGTGGCTCATACCTGTAATCTCAGCATTTTGGGAGGCTGAGGCAGGTGGACCACTTGAGCCCAGGAGTTCCAGACCAGCCTGGCCAACATGGCAAAACCCCATCTCTACTAAAATATAAAAATTAGCTGGGCATGATGGTACATGCCTGTAAACCCAGCTACTCCGGGTGCTGAGCCAGGAGAATCGCTTGAACCTGGGAGGTGGAGGTTGCAGTGAGCTGAGATTGCACCATTACACTCCAGCCTGGGCAACAGAGGGATACTCTGGCTCAAAAGAAAAAAAAAAAAAAAAAAGGAGCCTCTGAGCTCCCACCTGGGCATCTCAGCCCTCTCAGCTCAGCCAAAAGCTTAATGATTAACATTATATCAATAACAAACAGATGCAGAGAATTTTCGGGTTTAAAATCCACTTTTATGTCCATTGCGCTCGTTGCTCCCCATGATGGCCCAGTGTGGTAGGTATTGTCACTTTTATTTTACAGATGAGTATGTTGATGAAATCAAAAGGTAACATAATGTGGCCAAAGTCACACAGCGGGAAAATGGAGGCTCAGGAACTGAAGCCCGGGTCAGGTGAACTTGAAACCCTGGAGATTCACTATTTCTCCTTCATAACTGTCACAGGCCCACTTCTGCAGCCTCTGCAGTGCACTTTCCTGGGAACACTTCTTACCACCTAGCACATATTTGTACACACGCAAGTGTACATGTGTACACACACACACACACAGACACACTCACACACACAGAGTTTATTCTCCTTCCTGGCCCAACAAATTCTTACAGTCAACATATGAGGCCCTCTGATGACAAGATCTGAAAAATCCAACTCCTGACAATTCTCCCCACTTCTGGATCAGACCCAGGTCATGGCTAGGATGGGTAGTGAGGATTGAAGAGGAGAAAGCCACACCTCCTGAGCTCCTGGCCCTGACGGGTACCTCCCTCGCGCATTTTTTCTGTCTTCACTTCTCAGAAAGAGGCTGGGGAGAAAGTTCCTATTATTCTCACACCATGAACCTGAGATTCAGAGAGGTGAGAGGACCTCCCAAGGTCAGGGAGCTGGAGCTGGGGCTCCCTCTGCATTTAGGGCCAGAAAGGCCACAGGCTACAGGAGTAGCTGCCATCCCCTGGTCCGAGGGACTGGCTGGGCAAGTCTCACCTCTTGGAGTTGCATGTGTGAAGGGGGGATGCAGGGCCACTGACCCTTCCTCTTCTTTTGGGTGACAGACCGTCCAGAAGGAGGAAAAGGTTCTGCCTAAGAAATACACCATCAGACCCCCCAGGGACCTGTGCAGCAGGTTTGAGCAGGAGCAAGAGGTAAAGAAGCAGCAGGAGATCAGAGCCCAGGAGAAGAAGCAGCTGAAGGAGGAGGAGGAGCGCCTCATGGTGGGTCCTCAGCCTCAAACCCCTGGGCTCAACTATCGAGAAATGACTGCTAGGGATAGGAAAAGAGGCACAAGTCATGGAAGGGATGTGTGTATTGACCCCCCAACTAGGTCCACCTCACAATCACCCCCGACCTCTACCCGGCCCTGCAGGAATCTCCCACTGGTGGTCAGCCAGCTTCTCATGATGGACTCCTAACATCAGGGCACTGTACTGCCTGGGGTAGCCCATTCTATGCTAAGCAGCTCTGGTGTCCTCTTTGCTTTAGACTCTTACTGGGGATATACCTGCACACACTCTCCCATCCATTCATCCTCCTATCTCTCCTCCCATCCATCCTCCCATCCATCTTCCCATCTGCCCATCCATCCATCCATCCTCCCATTCATCCTCTGATCTCTCCTCCCATCCATCCTCCCATCCATCCATCCTCCCATCCATCTATCCATCCATCCATCCTTCCATCCATCCATCCTCCCACCCATCCATCCTCCCACCCATCCTCCCATCCATCCATCCTCCCATTTCTCCTCCCATCCATCATCCTCCCATCCATCCATCCTCTCATCCATCCTCCGATCTCTCCTCCCATCCATCCTCCCATCCATCCTCCCACCATCCTCCCATCCATCCTCCCACCATCCTCCCATCCATCCTCCCATTTCTCCTCTCATTCATCCTCCCATCCATCCATCCTCCCATCTATCCACCCTCCTACCCACCTATTCTCCCATCCATCCATTGTCCCACTCCATCCTCCCATCCATCCTCTCATCCATTCTCCCATCCATCCTCCCATCCATCCATCCATCCTCTCATCCATCCATCCTCCCACCCATCCATCTTCCCACCCATCCTTCCACCCATCCTTCCTCCCATCCACCCATCCTCCCATCCACCCATCCTCCCACTCATCCATCCTCCCACCCATCCATCCTCCCAACCATCCATCCTCCCATCCATCCATCCTCCCATCCATCCTTCCATCCATTCATCTTCCCACCATCCTCCATCCCTCTATCTTCCCATTTCTCCTCCCATCCATCCGTCCTCCCATCCATCCATCCTCTCACCCATCCTTCCATCCTTCCATCCATCCATCCTCCCATCCACCCATCCTCCCATCCATCCATCCTCCCATTTCTCCTCCCATCCATCCTCCCCTCCGTCCATCCTCCCATCCATCCATCCTCTCACCCATCCTCCCATTTATCTATCCTCCCATCCATCCATCCTCCCACCATCCTCCCATCCATCCACCCTCCCATCTATCCATCCTCCCATCCATCCATCCTCTCATCTATCCATCCTCCCATCCAGCCATCTTCCCATCCATCCTCCCATCCATCCTTCCATCCATCCATCCTCCCACCATCCTCCCATCCATCCTCCCATTTCTCCTCCCATCCATCCTCCCATCCATCCATCCTCCCATCCATCCATCCTCTCACCCATCCATCCATCCATCCTCCCATCCACCCATCCTCCCATCCATCCATCCTCCCATCCTCCCATCCTCCCATCCATCTATCCTCCCATCCTTGCATCCATCCATCCATCCATCTTCCCATCCACCCATCCATCCTCCCATCCACCCATCCTTCCACCCATCCATCCTCCCATCCACCCATCCTCCCATCCATCCATCCTCCCATCCACCCATCCTCCCATCCATCATCCCATCCATCCATCCTCCCATCCATCCATCCTCCTATCCATCCATCCTCCCATCCATCCATCCTCCTATCCATCTGTCCTGCCATCAGTCCTCTCATCCGTCCTGCCAGCCATCCTTCCACCCATCTCCCATCTCTTCTTTCAACTCCACACTCCTATCCTTCCTCCAATCCTCTTTCCCCCCTCCCTTCTTTCCTTTCCTTCCATAGAGTATTCCTTGAGCTTCTCTTCTGGTCCAGACCTATTTATACATAACAATGAACAGTCACAGTTCTCTCAGAGGGAGGCAGATAAGGAAGCTGCTTGGTCTCCCATTTCCTTTCTGTGGATGAAACCTCACCCAAAGTCACGACATATAAAGCTGGTAACCCCCAGATGCCCAGTGCCCCAAAGAGTCCAATTTGTAAACCACAGATCTAGTCAGACTCTCCCATTGTTTTGATTTTACAAATGGGCTCAGCGGTTGGGTGATGGGAGATGAGGTGGGCCGTCACACTCCAGTTGATGGTGCCGTCTGCATCAGAGCCCAGCCCCAGGGAGATGTCTGGGCCCCTGACACTCCTCTTCCAGCCATCTGACTCATAGTCACCCACCTTTCCTTGGCAGGAGGCGGAGAAGGCAAAGCCGGATGCCCTGCATGGCCTGCGGGTGCACTCCTGGGTCCTTGTGCTATCGGGGAAACGCGAGGTGCCTGAGAACTTCTTCATTGATGCATTCACAGGACAGAGCTACAGCACCCAGGACGAGCGCTTCCTGGGCATCGAAAGCCTCTGGAACCACAAGAACTACTGGATCAACATGCAGGATTGCTGGAACTGCTGCAAGGTGCCTGGGGAAGGGGAGCTGGGTGGGCGTGGCAGGCACAATGCAGGTGACAGGAATAGAGGGAAGCGATGGCAGCCAGACCTTGGGGGAGAGCGGGACACCAGGCCATGAGGGCTTTGAACCTTCTCCATAGCTGAGTCTCCATGGCCCACTCCCTTGCCCATGAGTAACCATTCTGATACGATTATTGTCTCTCCTGATTTGTGTATCCTTCTAAAATGTGGATTGTTTGCATTTTTAAAAACCTCTATTTTGAAGTGTAACCTACATGCAGAAAAGTGCACTCATCCCACGCATACATACAGTTCAACGAAATTCCACAAATTGAACATACCTTGGTTTCCTACACCCAGATCAAGAAATAGAACATTGGCCGAACCCCAGAAAGTCCCTTTGTATAATTACTATCTTCCCCCAAATGTATTTTTAACTTATGTATGTGGCACTGGTACACACACGCACCTACAAGAGGATACAGAGGAGGTCACGATCCTAAATGTACATGTCATTGAATTATCACACACTGAACACACGTATGTAGCCAGGACCAGCATAAGCCTCCTCATGTCCCCTCCTGGCCACCAACCCCGCCGTTGTCCCCAGAGTTAAGCACTACCTTGACCTCTAACAACATCCATTAGTTTCATCTGTTTTGGGAGTTTACATCAGTTGAATCACACAGTGATTCAATACTCTTATGCCTGGATTCCTTCACTCATGGTTATGTTTATGAAATTCATTATGGTTTTTTGTGTGGTTTGTTCGTTTTCATTTTTTATTACTTTTCCATTATTTGAATACACCAGAACTTATTTGTCCTTTCTACAGTTGCACATTGAGACTGTGTCCAGTTTGGGACTATTTTGAATAGTGCCGCCATGAACATTTGTATACATGGATTTCAGTGAACACATATACACATTTCTGTTGGGTAACTACTGAGGGGTGGAATTGCTGGGTCACAGGGTGGGCACGTGCTCAATTTTAGTAGATACTGCCCAATTTCTGAAGTGATTGCATCCATTTACACTCCCACCAGCAATGTATGAGGGTTCTCAGAGCTCCATCCACAACCTTGCCAATACTGCATACTTTCTTTTCCATTTTAGCTGTTGTAGCGGACATGTAATGGTATTGCACTGTGGTTTTATTTAATGCAATTGATTTTTGGCTGGGTGCGGGGGCTCACACCTGTAATGCCAGCACTTTATGAGGCCGAGAAGGGTAGATCACTTGAAGTTAGGAGTTCGAGACCAGCCTGGCCAACATGGTGAAACTCTGTCTCTACTAAAAATAAAAAAAACAACCCAGTGTGGTGGTGGGCACCTGTAATCCCAGCTACTTGGGAGGCTGAGGCAGGAGAATTGCTTGAACCCAGGAAGCGGAGGTTGTAGTGAGCCTGTATCGCGCCACTGCACTCCATCCTGGGAGACAGAGCGAGACTCTGTCTCAAAAAAAAAAAAAAAAAAAAAAAGCAATTGCTTTTTGCAAACTGTTCACATATCCAGTAAGTTTTAAACTTACTTATTCATTTTAAAATTTAATCTGTAAAGACTTAAGGATTTTCTGCATACACAATCAGTCCTACAGCTGAATGACGGCCGTTTTATTTCTTTATTTTTAATCCTTATACTTTTTTCATTTCTTTTTCTTGTTTTATTTCTCTGGTTAGTACATTCAGTATAATGTCAAATTGAAGTGGGGATTCTGAATATCCTGTCTCAGTCCTGATTCACAAGTAAAGCCTTAGTATCATAACATTTCACTATTTTTATGATGTTTATCTTGACTGTACGGTTTTTATAGCTAGCTACCCTTTAACTAAGGGATTTCTTTCTGTTTGCTAGCAGTTTTTAATCAAACAAAATTTGTTTATATCAAATTTTTTTCATCTATTAAATGATCATAATTTTTTCTTCTATTAACTGGTAAATTAGACTGTGTTCCCCCCCTTTTTTAAGTTGAGGCATAATTGACATAGCATAAATCTACTAAAGTGCACAAGTTAGTGGCTTTTGGTATATTTACAAAACTGTGCAACTATCACCACTATCTAATTCCAGAATTTTTTCATCACCCCAAAAGAAGATTTTTATTTTTTGAGACAGGGTCTTCCTTTGTTGACCAGGCTGGAGTGCAGTGATGCGATCATGGCTCACTTCAACCTCAACCTCTGGGCTCAAGCAATTCTTCCACCTCAGCCTCCCGAGTAGGTGGGACTACAGGCATGTGCCACTATGCCCAGCTAATTTTTATATTTTTTATAGAGACAAAAAATGGGTTTTGCCATGTTGCCCAGGTTGGTCTCAAGCAATCCACCCATCTTGGCCTCCCAAAGTGCTGGGATCACACGTTTGAACCACCGTCCCATACTCTGAAAAGAAGATTATGATTGAGATTATACTGGATCCATAGATCAATTGAGAGAGAACTGTTTTATCAACAATATTGAATTTTTCACCCATGAACATGGTATCTCTCTTCAGTTATTTAAGTCTTTTAAAATTTCTGTCAGCAACATTTTGTAGGTTTCAGTGTACAGTTCTTGCACATCTTTTGTCAGATTTATTCCTAAATATTTCACTTTTTGATACTATGATTTTTTTTTAAATTTCAACTTCTGACTATTCTTTGCTAGTGAATAGAAATGCAATTGATTTTTACATATTGATTTTCTATCCTGAAATCTTCCCAAATTAACTTATTTGTCCTAATAGCCTTTGTGTGGATTCCATCAATTTTTATATAGATAATTATGTTATCTGTGAATAAAAACAGTTTTACTTCTTTTCCAATCTGGATGCTTTTCTTGCCTTATCACACTGGCTAGAATCACCAGTAAATATTAAATAGAAGTGATGAAAGCACACCTGTTTATTCCTGATCTTAGGGAGAGCATTTAGTCTCATACCATTAAGTATAGTATTAGCCACAGGTTTCTCTTATTGGTTCCCTTTATGAAATAAAGGAAGTTTTTCTCTAGTCCTAGTTTGCTGAGACTTTTTTCAGAAATAGATGCTAGATTTTTGTCAAATACTTTTTCTGAATCTATTGATATTATTATGATTTTTCTTTTTTAGTCTATCTACATGGTAAGTTACTTGGATTGATTTTTGAATGTTAGACTAACCATGCATTCCTGGGATAAACCTCATTTCATTAGGATGGTTTAATCGTTTAAATATTACTGGTTTTGAACTGAAAATTTTGCTTAGAATTTCTGCATCTTTGTTGAAGAGAGATATTGTTCTGTAGTTTTCTTAGAGTATCTTTGCTAGGTTTCGGTATCACAGTAATGCTGGTCTCGTGGAATGAGTTGGGAAGTTTCCCTTTTCTTCAGTTTTCTGGATGAGTTTCTGTAGTACTGGCATGATTTCTTTTGTATATGTTTGCTGGATTCTCAAGTGAAGCCATCTGTGGCTGGAATTTTCTTTGTGGAAGGGTTTTAAGGTACAAATTCAATAGGAATATTCAGGTTATTTCTTTTTGAATGAGCTTTGGTGTTTGTATCTCTCAAGAAATTTGTGCATTTGTTTTCAAATTTGTTGTTATAAAGTGTTCAAAGTAGCTCCTTATTTTCCTTCTACTATGTTAGAGTCTTTAGTGACATTACCCCATTCATTCTTAATATTGGTAATGTGTGTGTCTCTCTTTTTCTCCTGTCAGTCTGGTTAGAGGTTTGTCAGTTTTGTCGGTCTTGACATAGGGGCAGGCCTCAAAATCAGAGCTTTGCCAGTGAGGATTCGTGGTTTTTTCCAGGAAATAATTCAAGGGCAAGCTGGTGGTGTTACAGGCAATTTTTTTTGAAGTGGCAGCATACGGCAGCAGCAGACGGACTGCTCCTTGTGGAGCAGGGCTACCCCATAGGCAGTGTGCCCAGATTGTAACCACCCAAGGGACTCACCTTGCCCACTGCCTAGACAAAGCTGATTCAAGACTGGGGAATTGCAATAGAGAAAGAGTAATTCATGCAGAGCTGGCTGTGTGGGAGACCAGAGTTTTGTTATTACTCAAATCAGTCTCCCATAGCATTCTTGCATTCAGGGAGCAGAGTTTTTAGGGACAACTTGGTGGGTTGGGGGAGGCCAGTGAACCAGGAGTGCTGATTGATCAGAGATGAAACAATAGAAAATCAAAGCTGTCTTCTTGCACCAAGTCCGTTCCTGGGTAGGGGTCACAAGATCAGATAAGCCAGTTTATCCATCTGGTGGTGCCAGCTGAGCCATCAAGTGCAGGCTCTGCAAAATATCTCAAGCACTGATCTTAGGAGCAGTTTAGGGAAGGTCAGAATCTCGTAGCCTCCAGCTGCATGACTCCTAAACCATAATTTCTAATCTTGTGGCTAATGTTAGTCCTACAAAGTCAATCTAGTTCCCTAGGCAAGAAGGCAGTCTGCTTTGGGAAAGGGCTATTATCGCCTTTGTTTTAAACTATAATAAACTAAGTTTCTCCCAAAGTTAGTTCAGCCTGCACCTAGGAATGAACAAGGACAGCTTGGAGGTTAGAAGCAAGATGGAGTCAATTAAGTGAGATTTCTTTCAATGTCTCAGTCATAATTGTGCAAAGGTGGTTTCAAGAGTAGCAGCTCAGAGGCACTTCCCCAGTCATATTTATATCCACTTTAATCATATGCAAATGAAGGGGCAGATTATGCAGAAATTTCTAGAAATAGGGTGGTAACCTCTGGTTCACTGGGTCTTTGCCATGGAAAGGTGTAATATCTGGGTGTTGCCCTGGCCCCGTTTTAGCTAGTCCTCAATTTGGTCCAGTGTCTGAGTCCCCCGCTTGGAAGTCAAGTCCCACCTTCTGAGTTGAGTCCCACCTCCTACCTCATTGTCAATAAACCAGTTTTTGGTTTTGTGGTTTTTCTCCATTGTTTTTGTTTTCTATCTCATTGATGTCCACTCTGATCTTTATTATTTTATACCTTTTGCTTACTTTGAGCTTCATTTACTCTCTTCTAGTTTCTTAACGTGGAAGCTGAGATAATTCATCTAAGACTGTTCTTTTTTTTTTTTTTTTTTTTTTTTTTGAGATGGAGTTTTGCTCTTGTTGCCCACGCTGGAGTGCAATGGCGCAATCTTGGATCACTGCAACCTCTACCTGCTGGGTTCAAGTGATTCTCCTGGCTCAGCCTCCCAAGTTGCTGAGATTACAGGCATGCACCACCATGCCCGGCTAAGCCTGTTCTTTTCTAACATAAGCCTTCTTTCTCTCGGAAGTACTACTTTAGTGACATCCCACACATTTTACTCTATCGTGTTCATTTTCCTTCCATTCAATATGCTCTTCAATTTCCATTTTAATTTCTGCTTTAATTCATTTGAAAATGTGTTTAGTTTACAGATATTTAGAAACCCTCTAGAGATCTTTCTACTGTTGATTTCTAATTTAATTCTGTAGTGATTAGAGAATATAACTTGGTATGACTTCTATTATTTTACACGTGCTATAGTTTGTTTTATGGACCATAATATGGTCTGTCTAGGAAATTCACCAAATTCTTAATATGGTGAATTTTCTGTGTGTACTTGACAAGAATGTGTATTTTGCTGTTGGGTAGAATGTTCTATAAATGTCAATAATCTCAAGTTGATTGATAGTGTTATTCAAATATTGTATATCTTTGCAGATTTTCTGCCTACATTTCTTTCAATTATTGACAACATTATTGAAATCTTAGGGCTACAGTTTTGGATTTCTCTATTTCTTCTTTCATTTCTATCAGTATTTGCTTCATGTATTTTGAAGCCCTGCTATTAGATGAGTAAATGTTTGAGATTGTTATGTCCTCATGACGAATTGACCTATCAGCATGAAATAATCAGCTTTGTCCCTAGTAATAGTTTTCATTCTGACATCTATTTTGTCTGATATTAATAGAGCCACTGGAGCTTTGATTTGTATTAGCATTGGTTGTCCTCTTTGTGGAACTGTGAGTCCATTAAACCTCTTTTTTCTTTGCACATTACCCAGTCTCGGGTATGTCTATCAGTGCTCTTTCGTTGTCTCGAAGGCACTGTTTCTGACCAGGCCAGTTTCCCTTGAGTCCTTTTTAAGGAGACCCTGAGGAATGGCTTTCTCGTCTGTCCATCTGCATGGCGGACGCAGCCAATCTGGTGCTCCTGAGCTCCTGTCTCACCATCCTGTCCCAGCTGCTCTCATGGGGTATGAGCCTCTTCCTGCAACAGCAGGTCAGAATACTTTGGGGCAGCAAGTAGGTCAGCTTCCTGGTCCCTTTAGTTATACTCAGTACATTGCCAGCATTGATGGGAGGTGCAGGTTGTTCACACATTTAACTCCAAAACTGCTTGGGAATCCACAGTCAAATTTTGCAGTAGTTAGGACCTGGAAATGTACAGAAAGCTGTCTCATCTTCCTTTGACCGAGTTATCATGGAGATAAGTCGAGAGATAATCACTTGTTCTGCTGCTACCCCCATCGCACATCCCTTCTGCATGGATTACTGAGATTTATGGTACAATTCATTGACAGAGAGTCCAAGTACTGTGAACTTTGTGACTCCATAGCAAACATCTACTGGGAAGAAGGCATCCTAGGATTTCTCATCTGTCTTGTTCCTCACCTCCTCCTAGGCAACATCATTTCTTTATGGCTCTGTAACTCGCTGGCCTACCTCATCAATACCTATGCACTCTGGTGGGGCATGGCGGCTTACGCCTGTAATCCTGATACTTTGGGAGGATGAGGTAAGAGGATCACTTGAGCTCAGGAGTTTGAGACCAGCCTGGGCAACAAAGTGAGACCTCATCTCTATAAAAAAATTTCAAAAAACTTAGCCAGGCATGATGGCATGCCCCTGTAGTCCCAGCTACTAGGGAGGCTGAGGTGGGACAATTGCTTGAGCCCGGGAGGTCAAGGCTGCAGTGAGCCGTGATTGTGCCACTGCACTCCAGCCTGGGCAACACAGAGAGAGTCTCTCTCTCTCTTTCTCTCACACACACACACACACACGCGCGCACGCATGCACGCACTGGGCAGTGAGGTTTCTATCAGGAATGAAATGAACAGTATGAAGAGTTATTCTCAAGCTGTCACAAAACTGCTTGCCAGTATGTTGACCTATCCCTTCGTGCTTGTCTCTAATCTCATGGCTGTCAACAGCCATGGGCTTGCTGGTGGACCCCTTTCTTCCTTCCCAGTATACACTACTTGCATAAATTGCCGGTGCATGCTACAAAAACAGGGAAATATAAGCTGAGGAAATAGCTTGTTTTTCCCAAAGGATCCCTTTGGAAGACTTGTTTTGACCTGAGAATGTGAATTTGAAGATGTAGGGTGAGACAGTGACATTTCTATAGTCCCAGATGCACCAGATTATGGGAGACAATGTTGATTTCTATATAGTGTTCCACACTTTTATTTTATTTTATTTTTGAGACAGACTCTCACTCTGTCACCCACGCTGGAGCGCAGTGGCGCGATCTTGGCTCACTGCAATCCCCGCCTCCTGGGTTCAAGTGATCTTCTCACCTCAGCCTGAGTAGCTGGGATTACAGGCAGGCACCACCACAGCTGGCTAATTTTTTTGTATTTTTAGTAGAGACAGCGTTTCACCATTTTGGCCAGGCTGGTCTCGAACTCCTGACCTCAAGTGATCTGCCCACCTTGGCCTCCCAAAGTGTTGGGATTACAGGCCTGAGCCACTGTACCTGATGACCTTTTTAAATGGTCATTTAGTCTTGGGGAATGAATAAATAAGTAAATAAGTGTCAGAGGGACGACTGCCAGCCCCTGCTGGAGACAGGCAGAGTTGATGCATGATTGCTCTGCTGGTTGCTCTGTCTCTGTGAAGAAGTCAGAAGCTCCAAGATAGAGAAACTTCTGCCTTCAGCAAAGGAGACGCCTCTCGTCACTCTGCCTCCCTTAGACACTGATTCCAGGGTTGTGGGAAGTAACACTCAGTAGGTGCTCCAAATAGTCTCTAGCTGTTCAATACATGTTAACTATTGTTGCTCCCATTTTACAGGTAAGGAAACTGAGGCCGAGTGAAGTGAGATCGCTTCTCCCACGCCACACAGAGGGAGAAGAGCCGACACTGCCCTCCCCCAGGGCCTGGGCTCATAAGCACCATGGTGGTCGGTGTCCTCTGAAGGATAACAGCCCTTCAGAGGATGCTACAGTCCTCCTTCAGCCCCTCTTCCAGCCTGAATGTCCCCATCCCATCCATCAGGCTCCAAGGTGAAGGCGGAAGTGAGGCCAGAGGGGCAGTACTGTACCAAGTGAGGGCATGAGGAAGAGATGATGACATAGGCTGTCACTGTTACCACCACACGAACATTGGAGCAGCTGCTTTGTTTCTTCAAAGAACCTTGAAATAGCGAGGGGTTGGAGGAGGATGGTAAGGCATCCACAGAGTGACTGCCTGGTGCTAACATACCCTGGACACATGGATGTGGCCGTTGTCCATTCAATTATGCTTTTTCTAAAGAAATACAACTTAAAGTAACAAAGCATAATATCTAACTACTGCTTACACTGGTTTACAAAAGTAACAAAATGTAGGCCAAGAGTGAAAGTAGGTTGGCCAGGCACGGTGGCTCACGCCTTTAATCCCAGGACTTTGAGAGGTCAAGGTGGGTAGATCACTTGAGGCCAGGAGTTCAAGACCAGCCTGACCAATATGGTGAAACCCCATCTCTACTAAAAATACAAAAATTAACCAGGTGTGGTGGCAGGCACCTGTAATCCCAGCTAACTGGGAAGCTGAGGCGTGAGAATTGCTTGAACCCAGGAGGCAGAGATTGCTGTGAGCCGAGATTTCGCCAGTGCACTCCAGCCTGGGCGACAGAGCAAGACTCCATCTCCAAAAAAAAAAAAAAAAAAAGGTGTGAAAGGCGGCAAATATCTATACAGTTGGGTTGCTATCCACTAAGCCCACTAAGCTTTGTCTGCAGTCGCTGTGACATCTACCAGCAGTTCTCTCCCCCACTCTCCTCTGTTATGCCCCCTACTTCTCTCCCCTCCACCCACCAGCTAGGGCAGAGAAATACTCAGGAGCCCTCCCAGGACTCACACATGACAGTGAGTACTAGGCTTAGTGTTGGCTTCAGAACAGCTTAATATTAACACCCCTCCAGGCAGCTGTTCTGCAGCCTTTGATTTCCTCTGGAACATGATTTAGGGTGGGGAGAACACCTTGCTCTAGGAAGGTGTTGATTAGAATGTGAGGTGCTCCCCACCTTCTAGGAATTATCTGACAGATGAGCCACTTTTATTGAGGGGACCGAGGCTTCAGGTGGGCTGGGTGAAAAGAGGTCAGGAGTTTGAGACCAGCCTGACCAACATAATGAAACCCGTCTCTACTAAAAATGCAAAAATTAGCTGGGCTATGGTGGCATGCGCTTGTAGTCCCAGCTAGTCAGGAGGCTGAGGTATGAGAATCACTTGAACCCAGGAGGTGGAGGTTGCAGTGAGCCGAGATCGTGCCACTGCACTCCAGCCTGGGCAACAGAGGGAGACCTTGTCTCAAAAAACAAACAAACAAAAAAACCAAAAAAAAAAAGAGAGAGAAAAGAAAGAAAAGAGGTGGCAGACACACTCCATAGAGGAGAAATTCCCACCCACCTGCTGTTTTTTTTGGTTTTGTTTTGGAGAGACAGGTCTTACTCTGTTTCCCAGGTTGGAGTACAGTGGTGTGTTCACAGCTCGCTACAGCCTTAACTTCCTGGGATCAAGTGATCCTCCTGCCTCAGCCTCCCAAGTAGCCAGGACTACAGGTGCGTGCCACCATGCACTGGCAAAAAAAAAAAAAATGGCCAGGCACAGTGGCTTATGCCTGTAATCCCAGTACTTTGGGAGGCCAAGGCAGGCATATCACTTGAGGTCAGGAGTTCGAAACCAGCCTGGCCAAAATGGTGAAACCCCATCTCTACTAAAAACATAAAAATGAGCCAGGCATGGTGGCATGTGCCTGTAATCCCAGCTACTCAGGAGGCTGAGGCAGGAAAATCACTTGAGCCTGGGAGGCAGAGGTTGCAGTGAACCGAGATCACGCCACTGCACTCCAGCCTGGGCAACAGAGTGAGACTCTGTCTCAAAAAAAATAAACAAAATAATAACAAAAAATTGTAGAGGTGGGATCTCCCTTTGCTACCCAGGCTGGTCTTGAGCTCCTGGGTTCAAGTGATCCTTCTGTGTCAGTCTCCCAAAGTGCTGGAACTACAGGCACGAGCCACCATGCCCGGCTGTCCACCTGCTTCTTATGTATAACCTCCACATGTGCCTGCCTTGTTCCTGGCATGGGTAAAATAAACAGGAGGAAGCCTTTTTTTAAAAACCTTCCGCTTTCTGGGAGGTGCTAGACCCTTCTACCATCAAATCTTGGTGGTTTGTTTTCATTGGCTCTAAGCACTGCCCCGCTGATACGGAAAGACCTACACATCCAGGTCTAGCCCAGGCCAGAGAGCCTCGTGGTCTCTCAGAGAGGCCAGCACGAGATGTCCTCACAGGGAGGCTGAATGATGGGCAGGGAGTTCTGCTTCCCCTCGGGGCCTCAGTTTCCCTGTTGGGATGAGGAGGGTGGGCGTGGACTCTCAGAGCCACCTGGGACTGACGTTCTGCTTCTCTCAGCCCTGGGCCCAGGTCTCTTCTCTGCCCTGGAGTAGCCATCTCCCAACTCCTCATGGAGCAGATGGGGACGTGGTGGCCGTGGGGTGCACTCAGTTGACTGTCCTCATCCCCAACAGGACTTGATCTTTGACCTGGGTGACCCTGTGAGGTGGGAGTACATGCTCCTGGGGACTGATAAGTCTCAGCTGTCCCTGACTGAAGAAGATGACAGTGGGATAAACGATGAGGATGATGTGGAAAATCTGGTGAGTCTCAGCAGCTCAAGAACCGAGGGAATGTGTGTGAAGGCTTCAGGGAGCCTGACAAGTGTCCCCAGCAGCGTGTGTGTGGCAGTGGGGGATGGCCCACGTAGACCAATGATCTGTTCCTCAAAGCAGGAAGGCTTGGGCAATTCCCTTATTTTACAGATGGGCACATTGAGGCCCAGAAAGGCCAGTAACCTACCCAGGACCTCCCAGTGGGTTAGGGAAGGGACAGGACTTGAAGTCAGGTCTTCTTCCCCCCATACCGTCCACCTTGTTCAGGAGTTGCCCTGCTCCTTTGGAAAGATGCCCCTTGCCAGCCTGGGCAACATAGTGGGACCCTGTCTCTACAAGAAAATTTAAAAATTTGCTGGCTGTGGTGGCATGCATCTGTAGTCCCAGCTACTTGGGAGGCTGAGGCAGGAGGATCACTTGAGACTGGGAGGTCGAGGCTGCAGTGAGCTGTGTTCCTGCCACTGCATTCCAGCCTGGGCAACCCCACCCCACCACAAAAAATAAAAATAAATTTAGAAAAAGACAGTTGCAGAGCGGGGTCATAAGACCCCTGGGAGTCCCAGAGCTGGCTGTTCTCAGTTCCATCCCAAGTAGCCATCATGAGCCCCACACGCTGCCAGGCCTTTCTTGTCTATTCTGTCAGTTCCTCTGAAAGTCGTTGACCAGGGCCTTACCCACATCACCAGCCTCCCTTCTCGGAATTCAGTTTCAGCCTTTATGTGAAATGGAGGCAGAAGGGTCATAGTTGTATTCATAGTAATTCTAATAGGTGCATTCGTCTGGCATCACAAAGCACCACAGATGGGGGTGCTTAAAAGACAGAAATTGGCCGGGCGCGGTGGCTCAAGCCTGTAATCCCAGCACTTTGGGAGGCCGAGACGGGCGGATCACTAGGTCAGGAGATCGAGACCATCCTGGCGAACACAGTGAAACCCCGTCTCTACTAAAAAATACAAAAAAAAAAACTAGCCGGACGAGGCGGCGGGCGCCTGTAGTCCCAGCTACTCGGGAGGCTGAGGCAGGAGAATGGCGTAAACCCGGGGGGCAGAGCTTGCAGTGAGCTGAGATCCGGCCACTGCACTCCAGCCCGGGCGACAGAGCCAGACTCCGTCTCAAAAAAAAAAAAAAAAAAAAAGAAATTATTTTTCTTACAGTTCTAGAGGCTGGAAGTCTGAGATCAAGGTGTGGACAGGGTTGGTTCCTTCTGAGCCCCCTGTCCTTGGCTTGTAGATGGCTGTCTTCTCCCTGTCTTCACACTGTCTTCCCTCTGTACAAATCTATGTCCCAATCTGTTCTTATAAGGACATCAGTCATATATATTTTTTTATTTTTTTTGAGGCAGGGTCTCCTCTGTTGCTCAGGCTGGAGTGCAGTGGCCCGATCATAGCTCTCTGCAGCCTCGAACTCCTGGGCCCAAATGATCCTTCCACCTTGGCCTCTTGAGTAGCTGGGACTACAGACACACACCACCACACCTGGCTAATTTTCGTTTTTCAGAGAGACATGGTCTCGCTATGTTACCTAGGCTGGTCTCGAACTCCTGGGCTCAAGAGATCCCCTTGCCTTGGCCTCCCAAAGTGTTGGTATTACAGGCATGAGCCACCATGCCCAACCAACACAGTCCTATTGGATTAGGGCCCACTCTAATTGAACTCATTTGACCTTAATCACCTCTCTAAAGACCCTGTCTCTAAATACAATCATTCAAACAGTAAGTGATCAAGACAACAACAACAACAACAAAGAAAACATAAGAAAAATAAATAAAACAAATATAGTCACTTTCAGGGCTTAAAACTTCAACCTATGAATTTTAGGGGGACGCCATTCAGCCCGAAGTAAAAGGTAGCACTCATATGGTCCTTACTAAGCATTGGGATCCATTGTATCTATTTAACCTGAAGTAACTTGTTAAAATCCCCACAGCCACCTGGTGAGGTGGGCACTGGTATTACCACCTGTGATTAATATGATCCCATTTTACCAATGGGAAGACTCACACACAGAGAGGTTAAGTCACTTACCCAAAGCGACACAGCTGGTAAGTGACAGAGCTGGGATTTGAACCTACACAGTCTGGCTCCACAGTCTGGGTTCTCAATGGTAACTCTGTTCTACCTCCTGGGGCTGCTTGATGTGATGTGCTTGCCACAGCAGTGTAGACCGCCTGAAAAGGGTGCTGAATGTTCTCAGCGTCCTCATCTCCAGAGACTGGGGACATCTCGTGTGCAGTAAATCTGGGCATAGGCGCCCCCTGCTGGTCATGGGGCATGGACCAGCCAGGGCCTGAGAGCCCAGCCCTGCAGGCAGCTGGCTTAGTGCCAGCATGGCTAATAATCAAACAGTTCCCGTCACAGAGTCCTGGTCCACCCTGGCCCAAGAGCCCTCATTACAGCAAAGATGGACAGAGGGCAACCCAAAGAGTCAGAGCCCAGTCATGGACCCCCAGGAAAAAACAGACCCCTGGTGACAGCCCACCCACCTGGCTGTCTTGGAGATTTTTGACAATACTAACTGCTGACTGCTCACCCATTTTTGTCCCCTGCAAAATGTCACAATTAGATAAGCAGGTGTCAGATGTATGAGCAATGTTTGTGGAAAAAAGGTTTTAAGTTGAGAAAGTCTTATCCAAGTTTCTGTGATTATCTAGTTTGAGGACCATTTATCTAGATCGGGCCTTATTTCACAAATGGGGAAATTAAGGCTCAGAGAGGAAACAATAATAGGCCGGGCACGGTGGCTCATGCCTGTAATCCCAGCACTATGGGAGGCCAAGATGGGCATATCATTTGAGGTCAGGAGTTCGAGACCAGCCTGGGCAACATGGTGAGACCCGCCCCCCCATCTCTACTAAAAATACAAAAATCAACTGGGTGTGGTGGCGCATGCCTGTAATCCCAGCTCCTCAGGAGGCTGAGGCAGGAGAATCACTTGAACCTGGGAAGTGGAGGTTGCAGTGAGCCAAGATCATGCCACTGCACTCCAGTCTGGGCAACAGAACAAGACTCCATCTCTAATAATAATAATAACAATAATAATAATAATAATGTCAGCCAGACAGAGTCCCAAGGCCTTTACAGACATTATATCATTTAATCCTCCTAAAAGGTCCGGTTTACAGTTAAGAAAACTAAGGCTTAGAGCAGTTAACACACTTGCCCAGGACCCCTTAGCTGGTCTTGGAGAGAGGGTGGGGCTTGGGCGCCCTGACTCCAGAAACACCTCTCTAATCACGAAGGGCCTGCAGCCAGGGCAGGGGGTGCTGCTGTCCTAAGCCAGGCAGGTATAGGGAAGAGCTCCCTGCCCAGAGTAGACTCCTCCTCTTCCACATCATGAGTCGTGCTCATGACCTCCAGTTCCCCTGGGGAAGCCAACAGACCACCTTGGCTTGGCTCTGTCGGCAGAGACAGAGCTTTGACTATAACTTCTGCTTCCAGGCCCTGACCAACACCACCTCCCCCACCCGCTTCTCTCCCATCAGGGCAAGGAGGATGAGGATAAGAGCTTCGACATGCCCCACTCGTGGGTGGAACAGATTGAGATCTCCCCGGAAGGTATTTTCTATTTGTGTGTTCACTTACCCTCTCCAGATCCAGTTCCTGGGCCTCCAGAGAGGTCTGCGGCAGCAGTGAGGCGGGGGGACACAGCAGGGAATGCCGTGCTCCACATTTCCACCTTTCCCACCTTCAGCTGCACCCTCTTTCCCTCCCTCCTCCCTTTCTGCCACAAGCACTCAGCTCTGACCCCGAGGCCCTGACACCAGTCAGGCACACAGGGCGATGCAGCTTAGTGAGCATGTGTGGGATGATGGCATGTGGGCGGCAGCAAGGCCTGGGAACCCAGCCCATTCCCCTCTCACATTCTTCTACCCAGAGGAGGCTACGGGCAGTGCCCAGATGGTGCAGGGGGTCTCAGGACCGGAGAGGGGCAGGTAGAGAAGGCAGGAGGGCAGGGACTGTCATGCTCCATGTCAATATCTGCCGGTGCCCACCTAGGGAGCACTCAGGCCTATGGGGAGGGCATGGGCCATTTCATCAGGGTGGGAAGTGCCAGAGAGGGTGTCATGGGAACCCAGAGGAGGCGCACCCAGCCCAGCACTGGGGCTAGCGCCTGGGGATGGGTGAGCAGAAAGGGGTACCAGAAGTAGGCTAGAGGTCACCTGGGCAAAGTTTTGAAGGATCTGAAGGAGTCAGTCCAACAAGAGGAGGAGGGGATGATGGTGTTTCTGGCAGAGACCTGTACAAGCAAAGGCCTGGCAGTGGAATAGTGTGGTTGGCTGCGGGGCAGACCCTCTGATGGGGCTCAAATCCCATTCTTGGGTGGATTTGTGCTTCTGTCTGGTCTGAGAACCCCTCTAGGGCTGGGGCCACCCCGGTGATTATTCTCCTCGGCCTCCCTGGATCAGGCTTGGGGCCAGAGGAGTTCAGTACACAGAGAATGGGCAGTGGATGGATGAGTGGCTGGGCAGGGCTGGCCCTCCCTTCCCCCAAACTAGGAAGGATAGACCCCAGCTGACTGTGTCCACAGCATTTGAGACCCGCTGCCCGAACGGGAAGAAGGTGATTCAGTACAAGAGGGCAAAGCTGGAGAAGTGGGCCCCGTACCTCAACAGCAACGGCCTTGTGAGCCGCCTCACCACCTACGAGGACCTGGAGTGTAAGGGGGATTGCTCTGGCCATGGTTCCAGGCCCGCCCAGGGGCGGGGGTGGCTTCTACTCTCTCTGGGGGCATTGCTGGCCTCTGTGTGCCTGGAGTAAGTAGGGGTTGAAGACTAGGGGAGCTGGCCTGGCTGCAGCAAATGTCCATCGGCCCCACAGGTACCAATATTTTGGAGATAAAGGAGTGGTACCAGAACCGGGAGGACATGCTGGAGCTGAAACACATAAACAAGACCACAGACCTGAAGATAGACTACTTCAAACCTGGCCACCCCCAGGCTCTGCGCGGTACGTGGCTCCCCTTTCCTGGGCCGGCCAGGAGCCTGGGGTAGAGGCCTCACACACCCTGTGGCAGGTGGTATGTGGTGGGAGGAACCAGCATACATATTACACAGGGGTTCTTGGGCAGCAAGCAGTAGAAGCTGCCCTGCCTCCCTCAGCAAACCCGATGTGTGGGAGGTCAGGGAAAGCTCAGAAAATCTAAGGAAATGTGACAAATGTTCCTCCAGGAAAGCTAAAAGGGGCACCACATGCCCGTTCAGTGGTTGGAATCAGGCCAGAACCTCACCATGAGGTCACACGATGGAGGCCACATTTAAAGGAGGCAGTGCCGGGCACAGGGTCTCACACCTGTAATCCCAGTACTTTGGGAGGCCAACGTGGGCAGTTGAGCCCAGCGGTTCAAGACCAGCCTGAGATATATGGTGAAACCCCATCTCTACAAAATATACAAAAATTAGCCAGGAGTGGTGGCACATGCTTGTAATCCCAACTACTCAGGAGACTGAGGCAGGAGAATCACTTGAACCCAGGAGGTCGAGGCTGCAGTGAGCTGAGATTATGCCACTTCACTCCAGCCTGGGTGACAGAGAGAGATCCTGTCTCAAGGAAAAAAAAAAAAAAATCCTGACCAAGAAATTTACAAAAGAAAAGTATGGGGTAATATACATTTTTAAAAATGATCAACCTCATTTGGAGGTTGATATTGAAAAAAAGAAACTGATAAGGTCCCTAACCAATAAAGGACCCATCTTATAACCCCCATGTTGGCAAAGATGAAAAAAATGGTACTACTGGGTATGAACAAGTGTGGCAGCAACAGTCACTCTGTGTCACTGTTGATGGGACAGCAAATTGGAACTTTTATAGAGGATAGTTGGGCAAAATATTGATAATGACCACAAAACGTGTACGCTTTTGGCTGGGCACAGTGGCTTACACCAATAATCCCAGCACTTTGGGTGGATTGAGCTGAGATCGCGTCACTGCACTCCAGCCTGGGTGACAGAGCGAGGCTCCATCTCAAAAATTTTGTACACTTTTGGACCCAGCAACTCCATATTTGATAATTTATTCTTAGCAAATAATGGACAAGAATGAAAAATGCGCGATGCAGATGTTCATCATGGTGTTGGTAATAATCAGAAAAAGTTGTACACAACCT
This sequence comes from Macaca nemestrina, assembly GCF_043159975.1. Lineage (NCBI taxonomy): Eukaryota > Metazoa > Chordata > Mammalia > Primates > Cercopithecidae > Macaca > Macaca nemestrina. The sequence goes on from NC_092142.1 coordinate 56,841,400, forward strand.
AAACACTCAGCAATAGGGAACTGGTTCCATAGCTAACCTCATCCATAATGTGGGGCTGTCTTCTCCCTGGGCCTGGGGTTGGGCGATCAAGCCAGCAGCCATACTTCCTAGTGCTCATGTAGCTGTCTCCTCCCACCTCCCGCTCCCCACCCAGTGCACTCGTACAAGTCCATGCAACCTGAGATGGACCGTGTCATTGAGTTTTATGAAACGGCCCGTGTGGATGGCCTGATAAAGCGGGAGGAGACAGCCAGGACAATGACAGAGTACTATCAAGGACGCCCAGACTTCCTTTCCTACCGCCACGCCAACTTCCGACCCCGAGTCAAGAAGCTCGCTCTGAGCAGTGCAGAGTCAAACCCCCGGCCCATTGTGGTAAGAGCTCGCCGGGGCTGGGAACAGGTCGCCCTCCCTCTCTGGCAGCTGATGTCACCTCTGAATGGTGAGAGCCCTGGCTCTGGGGTGGCATTAAGGCCTGAGACATATCCAAGGGCACCAATGATGAACGAAGCATTTTACCAAATGTATTAGTCTGTTCTCACGCTGCTATTAAGAAATACCTGAGACTGGGTAATTTATAAAGAAAAGAAGCTTCATTGACTCAGTTCCGCACGGCTGGGGAGCCCTTAGGAAACTTAGCATCGTGGCAGAAGAGTCCTTTTCACCGGGCAGCAGGAGCGTGAATAAGTGCGGAGCAAAGGGGGAAACCGCTTATAAAAACCATCAGATCTCAGGAGAACTCACTCACTATCATGAGAATAGCATGGGGGAAACGACTGCCATGATTCAATTATCTCCACCTGGTCCCGCCCTTGACCTATGGGGATTATTACAATTCAAGGTGAGATTTGGGTGGGAGAACATGAAGCCAAATCGTATCACCAAATGCACCATCCTGGGGTTGTCTGGTGCCAGACTGTGCCCTCAACCATGGGGCCAAGGATGTGTTATTTCCTTATTGTTATGCAAAAATACACACTTATGACTAAACATTTGGAAAACATGTAAGAATGTAGAGAAAAGCAAAAATATCTCAGAATGGCATCTCTCATATATTACCATGGATTATAAGTTTGGTTTTGAGAGTTTTTTCTAATGTAATTGAGATAGGGACCTGGGAATTATAGTCCCTGTATTACCCACTTAACATGAAATTGTGCATTTTCCCCTCCATGTCATTACAATTTAGTTGGCAACTGTGCGTAATGGCAGCATGCAAAGAAGCTCTTTCTAGCAGTAAGGGATGTCTAGGGGTCTAGCAATGGAGTAGGCTGCCTGCAGAGGTAGTGAGCTCCCCATCTCTTAAGGTAGGCAAGCAGAGTCTTGAAGGAGCTGAGGAGGGGCCCACCACCATACGGGACTGGAGTGGCCTGTCCCTGAGAACCCATGAAATCCATTGTCTGCTTAAGAGGGGCTATTCCACGTGAATCTCCAAACAACCCCAGACTCCAGGGTCCTGAAGGTCCGTTGCTCCTGCCTTCGGGCATGCAGAGAAATCTCTCACACCCTCATCCTTTCCTTGTTCTCGCCTCCCAGAAAATCACAGAGCAGTTCTTCCGCAACCCAGCGAAGCCCGCAGAGGAGGACGTGGCAGAGCGCGTGTTTCTGCTGGCGGAGGAGCGCATCCAGCTGCGCTACCACTGCCGCGACGACCACATCACAGCCTCCAAGCGCGAGTTCCTGCGGCGCACCGAGGTGGACAGCAAAGGCAACAAGATCATCATGACGCCCGACATGTGCATCAGCTTCGAGGTGGGCATGGGGACCACGGCGGGCAGGGGTCAGGTGTAGGAGGAACCGGAGCTCTTTGTCTTATTCCGGCAACGTGGGAGAACCTGGATGGGCACTGGTGAATCCCGGCCCCGAAATTCATCTTTGCCCCTTGGGAAAACCAAAAGTTCCCATCTGGGGACCCTTCTCTTTGCAGCTCCTCTGAAAATCTTCCCTTTTCTACCAAAAAAAGAGAATTCAGCAGGCTAAGACGACTCCTCATGCTCCCCACTCCTGGTCAGGGCAAACCTCAGATCCTAGGGAGGCTCTGGGGGAGGGGAAGATTCTCACCACCTCTGAGGGGCTAGCCTTCCTAGTCAAACCCTCACTCTCCTGGCACAGTCCCCAGCTTTTCTGAGTCTTCAGTTTCTCTTTTATTATTATCTGTGTTTTTATAAGTGAGAAAATTAAGGCTCAGAGAGGTTTAGCAACTTGCTCGAGGTGACACAGCTAGAAAGTGGCAGGGGTAGATTTGAACCCAGGTGATCCTATGCGCCGATCATGGCAGCCTCTCTGTGTTACCGAGGTGGTTGTTGTCCCAGGTGGAGCCCATGGAGCACACCAAGAAGCTGCTCTACCAGTACGAGGCCATGATGCACCTGAAGAGGGAGGAGAAGCTGTCCAGACATCAGGTCTGGGAGTCAGAGCTGGAGGTAGGGTCCTATGGGAGAGTGAGCAGGTGGGCGGTATCTTTGTTTTTGAGATAGGGTCTTGCTCTGTAACCCAGGCTGGAATGCAGTGGTGCAATGATGGCTGTACATCCCGGGCTCAGGTGATCCTCCCACCTCATCCTCCCAGGTAACTGGGACTACTAGCGCACACCACTATGCCTGGCTAATTTCTTGTTTTTGTTTTTGTTTTTTAACAGACAGGGTTTTTCCATTTTGCCCAGGATGGTCCACACTCCTGAACTCATGTGATCCGCCCTCCTTGACTTCCCAAAGTGCTGGGGTTACAGGAGTGGGGGGCGTCTTCATCACGCCCTCCAACACTTCTCATTTCAGGTGCTGGAGATCCTGAAGCTTCGAGAGGAAGAGGAGGCGGCGCACACACTGACCATCTCCATCTATGACACCAAGCGGAATGAGAAGAGCAAGGAATATCGGGAGGCCATGGTCAGTCCCAATCCCTTCTCCAGGCCCCAGCTTTTCCTAGACCCCCCTGGCCTCCAGGGTGGTGGGGACCATGAGGGATTCTGCTGAGAAACCCTCTGTGGGGGATACGGTTATTGATACCATGCGGTCATCCTTGCTGCCGAGCTGACCGTTTCTATGGTTCATCCCAAAGAGTACCTGGGATTTGGGCAAGGTCTCCCCCCATCCCCAGGAGCTGTAGCCGAGCCAAGGCCTGTGGTTGGGAAAAGAATTAAAATTATGTGCCCACCTCTACTCAGGGCTCCCACTGAGGTTGCACCCTGGGTCAGTGGCCCCAGTGAGCTACCTCTGGCTCCAGGCCTGAGCAATCCTGCTCTCCAGCACAGGGAGGGCATTTGGGTTACACCCTCAGGTTGCAAGGCCCCACCTGGTTTTCAGGGCCGGCTTCTGAATCCCTTTCACCAACCAAGCTGAGATTTCTAAAAATAGTTTGGGGATCGTGAGGCAGGACGGTGCATCAGATGACCGTTCTCAGATCCCAGGGGAAGGTGTCTGCCCCCACGTCTCCAACTTCACCACCCCCTGTCTGCAGATGTAGGACACAGTCCCCAGGGTGGAAAAGAAAAGTGAAGGGAGTTACTGGCAGTTTTTAACTAACATCATTAATAACCACTACCATTGACCGAATAAGCATCTGCTGTGGATCGTCAGGCATCAGGCTGCGTGCTTTACGGACATGATCCTGTCAGATCCTCAGAGAAGGAAACCAAAGCTCAGGTAGAGAGACACAAATTCATGTAAGAAAAAAAGAGTTGGCTGTCACCAGTAAACACAGGTCCAGAGGCCGGGCACAGTGGCTCACGCTTGCAATCTCAGCACTTTGGGAGGCCGAGGCAGGCTTATTATAAGGTCAGGAGATCGAGACCATCCTGGCTAACACGGTGAAACCCCATCTTTACTAAAAATACAAAAAATTAGCCGGGCGTGGTGGCAGGTGCCTGTAGTCCCAGCTACTCGGGAGGCTGAGGCAGGAGAATGGTGTGAACCCCAGAGGCGGAGCTGGCAGTGAGCCAAGATCACACCACTGCACTACAGCCTGGGCAACAGAGCAAGACTCCGTCTCAAAAAAAAAAAACCAAACAAACAAACAAAAAAAAAAACCACAAAAACCCACAGGTCCAGAGACCAGCATGCAAGCCCTTCTAAGGCCTGTCTTGGAGGCGCCATGAACCGGGACCTGGCTGTGAGGTCTGGCTTTGTGCTGGCACACTGCTGATGCAGAGCTGGAGAGGTCTCTGCAGTTCCTGCTGATCCAGCTGACTGCCCCTCACCCTTACAGGAGCGCGTGATTCATGAAGAGCACCTGCGGCAGGTGGAGACCCAGCTGGACTACCTGGCCCCATTCCTGGCCCAGCTCCCGCCAGGAGAGAAACTAACACGCTGGCAGGCGGTGCGCCTCAAGGATGAGTGCCTCAGCGACTTCAAGCAGCGGCTCATCAACAAGGCCAACCTCATCCAGGCCCGCTTTGAGAAGGTGCCTCCAGCGCCTTTGTTGGGGAAGGGATCTCAGCATCTGCATCCAGAAAATGGGCCCAGGGCTGTCTGCCCACCACCTCACAGGCTTATGAGGGCCTGATGAGGGGGATGAATATGTCAACGCTTGGAGTTTCCAAATGACTGAGTTGTTCCTCCTCACACTTGTTTATCAGATAGACAAATGGATAGGGAGATGGATGGGTGTATGTATGGATAGGTGGGTGGGTGGATGGGTGGATGGATGGATGGATGGATGGATGGATGGATGGATGGATGGATGAATAGATGGGTAGACAAATGGATGGGTAGATAGATGGATGAATAGGTAGATAGATGGGTGGGTGGATTGATAGGTGGATAGATGGATGGATGGGTGAATGAATAGATGGGTGGGTGGATGGGTGCATAAATGGATGGATGGGTAGATGGATGCGAGGATGAATGGATGGGTGAGTAGATAGATAGGTGTATGGGTATATGTATGGATAGGTAGGTGGATGGATGGGTGGGTGGATGAGTGGGTGGGTAGATGGATGAATGGTTGGATGGGTGGATGGATGAATGGATGAGTGAGTGAGTGGGTGGATAGATGGATGGGTGGATGAGTGAGTGAGTGGGCAGATGGATGAGTGGGTGAGTGGATGGATGAGTGGGCAGGTGGATGGATGAATGGATGGATGGGTGGATAGATGGATGGATGATTGGGGGATGAGTGAGTGGGTGGGTGAATGGATGAGTGGGTGGGTAGATGGATGGATGGATGGAAGGATGGTTGTGTGAGTGCGTGGGTGGATGGATGAGTGGGTGGATGGGTGAGTGGGTGGGTGGATGGATGAATGGATGGATGGATGGATGGATGCGTGAGTGGGTAGATGAGTGAGTGAGAGGGTGGGTGGATGGATGGATGAATGGATGGGTGGGTGGGTGGATGGATGAATGGATGGATGGGTGGATGGATGGATGAATGGATGGGTGGATGAGTGAGTGGGTGGGTGGATGGATGAGTGGGTGGGTGGATGGGTGGATGGATGGACGGATGGTTGGTGAGTGAGTGTGTGGATGGATGAGTAGGTGGATGGGTGAGTGGGTGGGTGGGTGGATGGATGGATGGGTGGATGGATGGATAAATGGATGGGTGGATGAGTGAGTGGGTGGGTGGATGGATGAGTGGGTGGGTGGGTGGATGGATGGATGGATGGATGGATGGATGGATGGATGGATGGATGAGTGAGTGGGTAGATGAGTGAGTGGGTGGGTGGATGGATGGATGGATGGATGGGTGGGTGGATGGATGAATGAATGGATGGGTAGATGGATGGATGAATGGATGGGTGGATGAGTGAGTGAGTGGGTGGGTGGATGGATGAGTGGATGGATGGATGGGCGAGTGGATAGATGGGCAGTTGGATGGATGAGTGGATGGACGCATGGACGGATGGATGGATGGATGAATGGATGGGCAGGGATGAGTGGAGGGATGGGCAGAGGAATAGATGGGCAGATGGCTGGGTAGACAGAGAGATGGTACATTATAACAACTCCTAGTCCTTGACCCATTTTTGTTGGTCAGGCACACACCATGTAGTTCCCATGCACTACTAAGATTATGTCACTTAATCTTCACAAGGAGCTCTACAAGGGGAGGGGGTAGTACAATGACCCTCATTTTGTAGACAAGAAATTGCAGGTTCTGAAAATGCCAGTAACTTGTCCAGAGCTACATGGCTCTCTCAGTCTTGACCCCTGCTCTGACTTCATAGACATGACATCCCTATAAACATGACCCCACTGGCTCCCACCCAAGATATTTTGTGGCCCCTGCCTCTGTGGCAGCTATGGATAGGTGGCTTGTGTGGGTGGGGACAGTGGGGCCAACTGTCATGGGGCTGTCTAGTGACCAATGGAATTGCAGCCTGCAGCCTGGGTGAAGGTCAGCCTTGTCAGTCCTCCTTCTCTGTCCTCCCTATGACCACAGGAGACCCAGGAGCTGCAAAAGAAGCAGCAGTGGTACCAGGAGAACCAGGTGACGCTGACACCTGAGGATGAAGACCTGTACCTGAGTTACTGCTCTCAGGCCATGTTCCGCATTCGCATCCTGGAGCAGCGCCTCAATCGGTGAGCAGGGAGGGCAGGCAGAGAGAACCCAGTGGGAGGCTGGACCACCAGCTTTGTTACCCCTTACCCTCTTTTCTTGCCCCTCTGACTTCAGACACAAGGAACTGGCCCCACTGAAGTACCTGGCTCTGGAGGAAAAGCTCTACAAGGACCCACGCCTGGGGGAGCTCCAGAAAATATTCGCTTGATGTCTCTCCTGGGGCCTCAGCCAGAACTGCCAGAGAAAGGAAACCTCTTCCCTGGAGCCTGGCTCCTGTGTTCCCTCTACCCAGCCAATGCCTGTTTACACAGACACCTGGCCTCACTGCCAGCCCACCTCTCCTACAGCCCTGTTTGTTCCTGCTTCTCTTGATTTTCCTGTAAATAGACACACTCTTAATTGGCCATTTGTGCCTCGCGCTTCACAAGCTCCAGCAGCAGGCTTTCTCTTCTTACGTTATCTATAGCCTGGGACCACCTGCTTCCTCCCCTAGGCCCTGTCATTTACTTCCTGTCCTTCTCTCCGTTGGAATGTCAGGTCTTCACAGCACCTCTGCAGATGGTCCTGCAGCCATCTGCAAACAACTGGTTAGATCTCAGTGTGACTAGGGTGGCCCACCTCACCAGGTGGGATGGGGAAAGCTAAGATGCATGCCCCAGGATTTGAGGGCTGAATCCCAGATCCTCTTCTTACCAGATACCACTTACCAATCTGTAGAATGGGGTAGCATTGTTGCATTAAATAAGACTTATGGCCAGGTGTGGGGCTTACACCTGTAATCTCAACATATAGGGAGGCTGAGGTAGGAGGATCGCTTGAGCCCAGGAGTTTGAGACCCGCCTGGGCAACATAGTAAGAAAGACCCCATCTCTTAAAAAAAAAAAAAAAAAAAAAGAGCCAGGCATGGTGGCATGAGTCTGCAGTCCCAGCTACTCAGGAGGCTGAGGTAGGAAGATCACTTTCACCTACGAAGTCAAGGCTGCAGTGAGCCATGATTGTACCACTGCACTTCAGCCTGAGCAACAGATTAAAATCCTGTCTCAGAAAAACAAAAAACAAAAAACAAAAAAAGACAAAAAAAAAAGAAAAGAAAAGACATAAAGCAGGGAGGCTGGGAATGGCACATAGAAAGCAGTCATTAAATGTTATCTTAAAAAATAGCCAAAAAACACATGAAATGGTTGTCAAATTCATGAGTCATCTGGGAAATGAAATGTCACAACACCCTCCGGTGTGAAAAAAATAAAAAGTACTGGTGATGATGAGAAACAACTGGAACTCCTAAATAACCTTCCTAGTGAAAGTATAAATCAGTACAACCATTTTGGAAAACTGCTTGGCATTATCTATTAAAGCTAAACTAAAGCCCAACAATTCTACCCTTAGATTCTACTCCAATCCATCATTCATCAAGTAAGAATGATGAACAACTCAACAGAAATGTAGATAGATAGCTATCTGCCAAAAGGCATGTGCTAGAATGTTCATAGCAGCATTACTGATAATAGCACCATACTTGGAAGTTACCCAAATGTCCATCAAGAGCAGAATGGATACATAAATTGTGGTCTTCAGATATTTTGGGTTGTGTTTAACTGCTTAGGGAGAATGCTACTGGCATCTAGTGCATACAGGCCAGGGATGCTGCTAAACGTTCTACAAAGCCCAGAACAGCTCTCCACAGCAAATAATGATCTAGCTCCAAATGCCAATAATATTGAGGTTATGGAGTGTATTAGTCTGTTTTCACACTGCTGGTAAAGACATACTCAAGACTGGGTAATTTGTAAAGAAAAAAAGGTTTAATGGACTCACAGTTCCACATGGCTGGGGAGCCCTCACAATCACGGCAGAAGGCGAAAGGCACTTCTTACATGGTGGCAGACGAGAGAACGAGAACCAAGCTAAAGGGAAAATCCCTTATAAAATTATCAGATCTCATGAGACTAATTCACTACCATGAGAACAGTACAGGGGAAACCGCTTCCATGATTCAATTATCTCCCACTGGGTTCCTCCCATATGTGGGAATTATGGGAGCTACAATTAACAAGATGAGATTTGGGTGGGGACACAGCCAAACCATATCATAGAGCGAGCGATGAAAATGAATGAACTTGCAACACAACTATATGGAATGATATGGTCGAACTGCCTAAGTATAATGTCAAAAGATTCAAGACACAAAAGTACATACTGAATGATTCCATTTATGTAAAGAACAAAAATAAGCAAAATTAATTGGTGATATTAGAAGTCAGGACAACCATCACTCTTGGAGTGTGAGGGTTAGTGAATAGATGTGAGCATGGAGCCCTGGGAGGGGATTCTGGTTTCTGGTCATGTTCTGCTTTTTGACCTGGATGTGTTCAGTTTGTAAAAATTCATCAACCTTGTACACTTACAATGTGTCCTCTGGAGTGTTTTTAAGTGCTTGTTGTCATGAATCTAATCAAGCCTTTAGCCCTAACTTAAGAAATTCAAGGGAAGAAATGCATTTAAGAAGAACTTCCATCGAACAAGAACTTCGGGAAATTCAGGTAAATGACACTAAAAGGAAACATTCCTAATGTGGGACAATCTACTAGGTAAATGGCCTGATCTCTTCAAAAGATCGATGTCATACAAATAAAAAGTTGGGGACAGAAATGGAAAGAACTTAAAAGAGTCAAGTGTGCTGAATACTGATTGGTTCCTAGTTAGAAAAAAAAGTCATAAAAGGTTTTTGGGATGACTGGGGACATGCGAAAATGGACTGGTTGTTAGAGAATTAAATTTTCTTAGCAGTGGTGATACAATGGTTATGTAGAATAAGGTCATTATTTTTATTTTATTTTATTTTTTTGAGATGGAGTCTCGCTCTGCCGCCTAGGCTGGAGTGCAGTGGCAGGATCTCAGCTCACTGCAAGCTCTGCCTCCTGGGTTCACACCATTCTTCTGACTCAGCCTCCCAAGTAGCTGGGACTACAGGCGCCCGCCACCACGCCCGGCTAATTTTTTGTATTTTTAGTAGAGACAGGGTTTCACAGTGTTAGCCAGATGGTCTCGATCTCTTGACCTCGTGATTTGCCCACCTCGGGCTCCCAAAGTGCTGGGATTACAGGCGTGAGCTACCGCGCCCGGCCTTTATTTTTATTTTTTGAAATGGATCTCAGTCTGTTGCCCAGGCTGGAGTACAGTGGCCCCATCTCGGCTCACTGCAACCTCTGCTTCCCAGGTTCAAGTGATTTCCAGGTTCAAGCAACCGCGCCTGGCCAAGAGCCTTATTTTTAAGAGCTACATGCTCAGTATTTGGTGTTGGGGTGAAATGTCGTATCTACAATTTTCAAATGGTTCAGAAAAAGACACACAGACGAAGCAAATATGGCAAACTGTTAACAAGTGCTGGAATCTACGTGGTATCATGATACTGTGTTTTCAAGTTTTCTCTATTTAGTTTTTTTAATAATACAAAAGTTAAGAGGAACTACAGACTAGACAGTTTTGATCCGATGTTATTCCAATCGTTTAAAGGTGCCTTGTGGTGACTCACGCCTGTAATCCCAGCACTTTGGGAGGCTGAGGCGGGTGTATCACCTAAGGTCAGGAGTTCAAGACCAGCCTGGCCAACATGGAGAAACCCCGTCTCTACTAAAAATACAAAAACTAGCCTTAGCCAGGCATGGTGGCGGGTGCCTGTGGTTCCACTTACTCGGGAGGCTGAACCAGGAGAATCGTTTGAACCCAGAAGGCAGAGTGGGGACTCCCCCACGCTTCGGCTTTCAGAACAAGGGTTCGAATTCTGGGGCTATTACTTTCTGACCGTGTGGTTTTTTGCAAGCATCTTAACCCGGAACTCAGTTTCCTCATCTGTAAATGGGAACAGGAATTCCTACCCCGTAGGGTTGTAGTGAGCGTTATGTGAACCCAAGGAGCCCTGATCTGAGGTGAGAGGCTGGAGGCCGAATGGCGAGGTTCGAGGAGCTCTGGGTGCCCGGGACAACCTCTGGGCAACAGGAAGAGGCGGCTGCGGGGCCGAGTCCCTCCTAAGCGGCCACGCGAGAGGCCCTGAGTCGAGAAGGGTTACGGCGCTTCCCTGAGCCCACCCCGCCCAACGTGTCACAAATAAAGCCGGCCTTTCTCCTATTCCCTGATTGCGGCCCCTCAGGGAGCAGCCCCTTGCCCACGCATCCATTAGCCGAGGTGGTGGCTGCGTGGTCAATGCTCCAGGACTCAGCGCCTGCCTCGGCTCCGGAATCAGGCTGTTTCCTTCTAGACCTTCCGTGGGGGATTCATGCCGGCGTCCGGGTCAAAGAACAGGGACAAAGTCCTCCTGCCACGGGGTACTATCTGCAGGCAAAGGGAAGAATGAGGAGCTTCGGCAAAATGCCGACTAAGGACTCCCTAGGTTTTTCCCCACTCCAAGATGGAAGGCCTGCGGCTTCAGACCGCCCCAGAAGTCTCCTTCCCATTGGCTATCTTGTAATTGGTTTTCCAATAATGCGGGCTCTGATTGGTCAATCCAGGACGGTTGCTCAAGCCATTGGCGCAGCCGCCATTGGAGGGCGGCTCTCAAAAGTTTTCAGACACAAATTAGGTTCGAGGAAGGAAACGGAGAGGAAAGGGAAACTTGAGACGGAGGCGGGACTAAGGAAAAGGCAGCTTGCATTGGTTTATCAGAGGCCAAGGGGCGGCTCTTGAACGCTCCTTCCTCTTGATTAGCCTGATTTAGGAAAAGAGGGCGGGTACTTAGGAAAAGCGGCAGAAGCGCCTGCTTCCATTGGTCAGTCCTGGCAGGAGGCGGAGCGCCTGCGGCAGCTGATTGGTGCGGGAGGCGAGGTGGGCGGGGCTCTGAGCCGGAGGTTTTGTTGTGAGGGTCGGTTGTCAAGCAGCGGCCAATCAGGGCAGGGGATGGAGGCAAGTGGGGGTCGCGCCTGGAGCAGAGCCTCGGCCTCCGGAGCCGCAGCTGCAGGTGGAGTGGGCAAGGGGACGAGGTGGCGAGGGGACGGTGGGCCCTGGGCTGGGCCGAGCCAGGCGGGGCTGGCCGGGCTTGCGGGCAGAGAGCTCTGGGCGTGGGGAGGCTAGAGCCCATACTCCGCAAGCAGAGGGTTGAGAGGATCAGCTGAGGCCGAGGTACCTGCCCCCGCCCCCGGACCAGAGGGGTCGGGGTGGAGGCCGGAGGGGGCAAAACCAGGGAGGCCGGAAGCAGAGCTGGGGGTCTGCAGAAGGACGGGTAATGAATAGGGAGAAGAGAAGCAGGAGAATGAATGAATGGGAGACCCCGGGAACATACGGGAAAGGGCAGTAACGGGAGTCTGGCGAGGCAGGGGCCACGTGAGGGAGCTCAGGAGGCAGGATGTGCATGAGTGGGAGACTCAGGGGGCAGGGAGAAAAGGGGGTGTGAACGGAGGACTAGAGAGGCAGACCCGGGGACCCAGGAGAAAGGTGACGGAGGGGAGCGGGCTCATGGGAAAGAGGTGAAGTGGCTGTGGGAAGGAGGTGGGAGGCTCCATGAGGTGGCCTTTCAGAGTTGAGAAGTCATAGCCACTCACGCCCAGACCAGAGGCCTAGTTCCTAGCTCTGTCCTTGGGAATCTCAGGGAGCAGGAGCGGTTCCCTTGCCAGGAGCTGGGGAGTTGGGCCATCAGGGTCATCTTCGAGATTCTTTCCAGGGAGGACTAAAGTGGCCGTCTCTGGGATGCCTTTCCTAGGCCCATAAGCTTAGCTTCTGACTCCACTCCCCCACACCCCACACGTCAGACAAAAACAACCACTCCCGAGAAATCTATGTGAATTGCAGACACGTGGTCTTCTCCGCCCCACTGCAGCTGCTGCACTTTAGGCAGCCAGCATCCTGGAACAGAGCTGCATCTCATTATCCTGGCCTCTGGGAGGAGTTTCTTTTTCCTTGTGTTCCAAATCACCCTACCTGAGGTGCCCCCTCTGCAGATCCCCAAACCCAATTTGCTTCTGGCCCTTGGGGCTTTGGTGGGTGCCAGTCTTTATCAAGTGGCCTTGGTGATCCAGGTAGCGATAGCTCTTACCAAGCATTTTCTAACATGACATCACCTCTGTTTGTATTGCAGCCCGGTACTGAGCTGAGATGGCTCAAGCCTAACATCCCATGATCCAGGATCGTGACAGATGTGCACAGGCTGCTGTTCTTGCTGCTGTGGGTGATTTGGAACCACGAGGCAGCCCACAGCCAGAAGACGAGGCATTCTCCCTGCCTGGATGTGTGGGAACTCTCTGCCAACTTGATTGGTGGATCTGGGGGGGATCCACCCCCACCCCACGAGGAAAGCACAGTTTATTTTGTGGGTGGGGCTTCAGGTGGCCAGCCAGCTGAAGGATGGCCACCCCTGTGGTCACCAAGACAGCCTGGAAGTTGCGTGAGTGGTTTTCATTTTTCTTTATCACCCCATTTATTCTGTTAGCTGCTTGTTGCTGGGAGGCCTGAACCCACAGCTTTGTTTCCTGTTCTTGGCACAGGAGGAGACTCCTAGACTTTGGAGTAAGATAGACCACGATGTAAATCATGACTGTGGCACTTCTTAGCTGGGTGACACTGGGCAGGTGACTTAACCTCTCTGAGGCTCAGTTTTCTTGTCTATACAATGAGATGACGCCTGCATTCTACGGTTGCTGTGAAATTCAAGTGACAAGATGAACATCCTAAAGCACTTAGCATAGCATTTCCAGCTAGGCCGACAGTGGGGTGAGAAATCCTGAAAGATGTTCGCAGCATTCTCAGACATCTCACAAGTCAAACTTCCCCGGTCAGATAAAAGCATCTTGGGCCCAGGATGGAGGAAGGAGTGGGAGCGAGAAGGGATGGGCAGAGGGTTGCAGACAGGGCTCGGACTGTAACTGATGGACACTGCCCTGAACAAGCGGTTCTAGACTCTTTCATCTAAAGACTTCATACTCTTAACAATTATTGAGGACCCCAGAGTGCTTTTGTTTGTTGGATTTATGTATCTGTCAATATTTACCATGTTAGAAGTTAATACTGAGACATTTTCAAACAAGAGTATATAATCAAATAGGCCTCTAGTGATGTTCTGGGAAACTCCACCATATGCTTGTGAGCAAATGAGAGTGCAAAAGGCAGATGCCATCTTAGTGTTATTGTGAAAATCCTTTTGTCTTCTCAGACCCCCCGAAAGGATCTCGAGGATCCCAAGCATGCCCAGATCAGAGTTTGAGAATTCCTGTACACATTGGCACCTCTATCGTAACTGGTTGGCATAGCTTTTGTGTGCTCCACCTGGTCACTGTCTGCTGCCAGCTGTCCCTGGGCTGGTTTTCAGGAGCTGGGTTGAGACAGACTCTCACTTTCGCCCAGGCTGGAGTACAGTGGTGCAATCTCAGCTCACTGCAACCTCTGCCTCCCGGGTTCGTGCGATTCTCGTGCCTCAGCCTCCCGAGTAGCTGGGATCACAGGCACCTGCCACCATGCCTGGCTAATTTTTGTATTTTTAGTAGAAACGGGGTTTCACCATGTTGGCCAGGCTGGTTTCAAACTCCTGACCTCAGGTGATCCACCTGCCTCGGCCTCCCAAAGTGCTGGGATGACAGGCATGAGCCACCATGCCTGGCCAAGACTACGCACTTTTTAACCATGAATTTAACCATAAGACTCGGGCAAAGTTCTTTGCAGGGCCTCTGTTTCCTTGTTTGTAAAGTGAGAGGTTTGGGCCATTTCCATGTTGTTCCCCAAAGCTCTAGGGCTCTGGGAGAACCCAGTTATGGTTCCCCAAGGAGGGCACACTTTGGTCAGAGTGACTTTGTCATTATTGGGATTACATATTCATCCCTTCAACAGCTGGCTTTTCCCCAGAGCTAGGCACTGGGGAGCCAATGGGCGACAAAGTAGTCAAGGTCTCTGTACGGTGGGAGCGCAGAGCCTGGGGAGAGCAACAGGCAGGAACTGGATAACCGTATCCCTCTGTGTCTCCTCTAGTTGCAAGCTGAATTAGTTAACTCGGGGGTGGGGTAGGGGGTGGGGTGGGAATACTGCAGGTTGCATGAACAGCAAGCGCAAAGGCCCTGAGGCAGGAGGCTCGGCGTATTGGAAGGACTCAAGGGAGGCCATGGGCAGTGGCACAGCAGCAGGAGGAACGTGGGGCCGCACAGACCTAGTGAGTTCACAGGAGCATGTGTCCACAGGACCCCAGCCCTACTGAGGCTGCCATGGCTTTATCTTAAAGGCAAGGCCAAGCCATCAGAGTGTGCGAGCAGGAGGTAATGAGATCAGGCGTGTTGGGCATCTGCTGCTGCTGCTGATTTCATGTGCATGGTGGTGTCCATGGGAATCAACTCTGAAGAGCCCAGGGCCACATGACCTCTGGCTCCTTGTGGCTCCAGGGTCTGGTGAGGATCAGAGGTGCGTGGCCCACATGAGGTCGTTGAAACCTAGTACTTTGTATCTTGCATCTGGGACGTGGATCCTCAGCCCTTCTTGCCATGCCGCACCGTGTTCCCCAGCTTTGGCTGGATGTGGGGCCCAGGTTGTATGTGCTCCCAGAGCTTGGCCTGCCAGTAGACACTGAGGATTTTTATTTTTCATTTTTTGTATGAAAATCAAGTATTCGGCCTGGGCTGTTGGTCGCTGTCCTTCAAGCCAGGTGAAGGAGGAGCTCTTGGGGTAGTGCCCCGTGCCTCCTTTGCAGGTGCCTGTGCTGTGTCCCTGCCCTTCTGCCCTCCCTCCTTGGGCTCCAGTCAGTCCCTGGTCAGGCTGCTTAGAGGGGAGTGATGTGGGCTTCTCAAGAAGGGCCCAACTTCTAAATTCTCACCCCAAAGTCGGTGGTTTTGCCAGCTCAGTCTCTTGCCCCCACCACCGTCTGATCACACTGGGGCAAATTTTGTGCAAGGCCTAGAGTGGGCACCCAGGCAATACTGATATTATGAATGAATGACTGTCTCCAGGGGCAGCAGTCCTGAGGCCCAGTGAGGTAGGGCCCAGCCAGACACTTTCCCTGGGAGGAGTGAGGGCCAGGGGATAGACAGAGCCCTCCAGGTAGGCCAGGGGGAGTGGGCAGTGCCTCCACGGAGAGAATGCCAGGCTTGGGCACAGAATGCCAGGGAGAAGGTGCTTTGCCCTCTTTCCGGGTTGGGCGGAAACTCTTGAACAGACACATGTCTGTGGCTGGATTCCCCAGGTTTCTGTCCCCACAGTGTCCAGAGGACAGAAGGCTCTCGTTGAGATGGGACTAAAGTGGGGCCCAGCTCCCTGGGATTCCCCATGGCAAGCTCCCCGGTGCCCTGGCCCAGGTTTGGGCCCACAGGGAACCCTCGCCCTTGCTGGTGCTGCTGCCTGTGCCGGCTCTGCCATGGCCGGGCCAGGAGGCAGGGTGTCATCAGTGAGATTGAGCCTGCGACTTGTCCCCTGGGCATTCCTGGTGGCCCCTTGGAGCCCGGCTTTCCGGCAAGCAGCTTCTGTGGACCCAGTTTCCCAACCTCCTTGTGGTCTGAAGTCCGCAGCAGAGACACCCAAGCAGAGTGGAGTTGGAGCTGGGGTGCAGGAGGGGCCTCTGTGGAGCACCGTGGCTGCAACACCCTTTTCCTTGGCGTCACCCACGCTGGCCTCCCAGGTGCCTCGGGGCGTCAGCACCTTGGGGTTTTCCCCTGGCCTGTGTAGGGAGAACTGTCTTTTTTCTGCTTTCTTTCCAGAAGGAGCTTGCGCAGGGATGGGCTCCGAGGCCCTGGCTGCCTCTTGGTTCCCTGCCTGTGCTTTGCTCCCTGTGGAGCCCTCCGAGGCTCATACCTGCCATCTCCACTGACCAGGCCAGGGGCCTTGGGCTGCCTTCATGGCTTCCTCCTCTGTGTGGTCAGCCCTCACCCCCACCCCGGCTGCTCAGTCTGTTGCCTCCTGCCCCCTCCTCATGAAGCTCACCCTCTGGTGCCCGCCGGGGCCCCCATGCCCACTCTCTCATGGTGACTAGCCCCGAGCCTGCCCAGCGTCACGGAGCCCTCACCTGCTACTAAGCAGCACGCAGACACGCTCTCGGGGAGTCCTCAGCATCAGGTGTGAGCAGGCACCATGGGTATCCCCACTTTCCAGACGAGGAGCCAGACCCTCAGAGGACAGGTGACCTAGTAGCCAAGGCCACACAATAGCAGATCGCAGACCTCAGACCAGAACCTGATCCATGATTCTGAATCTGAGCCACAGCCCCGTGCAGGCTCACCTGGGGGCAGCTTGTCTACAGGTGACTTTGGTTGTTCTTAGAGTGTGTTCTCCAGAGCGGGGTTTGCGTGTCCACATAAGCAGCAGCTGAGAGGTGCATAGGCAGTGCATGGGTCAATGTTTTTTAAATTTTAGTAACTCTTTTTCTTTTTGTATCATAGAAAGAGTATCATGAGTATATCAAACTTGTAATTTCATGGATATGGCCTAAGACCAAGCTAATAAAAAATAGCAAGTCAATTTTAAAAATTGAGTATAACTAGTCAATATTACCAAGTGATGTGCAGAAACAGGAAGAAAATCGTGAAGTCTAAAGGTAGGAAGGACAGGTATGATGAAAGTTGAGAAACAGTGATTTCCGTCTCAGGCCCATGCCCTGCCCCGTCTGCTGGTCCTACAGCTCATGGTGGGCACCAAAGCGGGAGCTGAAGGAGGCAGAGCCTTCCACTGGGTTTCAGGTTCTGGAGCGGGTAGCCGAGCAGGGTCACCCTCCTTCACAAGACCACATCGGGCCCCCCTGATGGCCTCTCCCTCTCCTTCCCTGTGTAGAAGAGATCGTCGCACATGCCAGCAATGTGTCCTCACTGGTGCTGGGCAAAGCCTCCGGGCGGCTGCTGGCTACAGGCGGGGATGACTGCCGCGTCAACCTGTGGTCCATCAACAAGCCCAACTGCATCATGGTGAGCCCCGACAGCCAGCAGGGGGTCAGGACAAGGACCTGGGGAGGGGACAGGGACAGGGGTTGGAGGCTGAAGAGTGAGCAGCTTCTCAGGCTCTCTTGAGCCCAGGGCCCCCTATCCGCTGGGGCCCAGTCCAGGGGTGGAGGGGGCATGGTGCTTCCCCCAGCTGTCTGCTCAGTGAGGCCCAGGACAGCCCAGCATGGTTGGGACAGTGGCCAGCCCTCAGGAGCGAGGGAGTCACCTGCCTGTGGTACTATTAAGAACTCCAGGCAGGCTTCGTGAGAAGGTTAAAATAAGCCCCGGGCCTGTGGTTGAGCCAAAAGACTTATACCCCTCCCCTCCCACCTGCCCATCTGCCTGCCTGGCAGCAACATGTGGGCGTTTATTTTAATTCATTCCCAGCCTTCATTCCCCAACAAGGATTTGAGGGGACCTGGCTGGAGCTGGTTAGGGAGCTAGTTCTTAAATAGCATCTCCCCACTATTTATGCAGCTATGTTCAATGCTAGAAACTGTTTTCTAACTAGGAGCACATAAAGGAGAAAACACAAAATGAATTACATATAGTTCTTTTATCCAAAGGCCACCACAGTTGGTGTTTTGGTCTGAGTCCTTCTAGATGCTGAGACAGATACGTATACGTGTACATGCACATGTGTGCATACTTGTACATGCATGTACACATGTATACATGCAAATACTCATACAAGCACACACACACAAATCAAAAAACACTGCCACTCTTGTGCAGCCTGATTTTTAAAACTAACAATGTTGTAAGGATTTGCCTGTGTCAACAAGTATTCTTTTACAACATGATTTTGAATGGCTTAATGGTGTTCCATTGTAGGGATGAGCTGTAATTATCTTAGCCACACCCTGTTATCAGCATGGAGGTTGTTTCCGGCTTTTTTCCAGCTCCGCTGAACCACCCTGTGGTGAACATCCTCAGCCACCTAGATCCTTGAGCAGATCCGTGATCGTTGCATTCAATCCAGGGGTGTGTGCTTTTGTTAAAGCTTTCAAAACAGATTGCCAAACTGCCCTCCAGAAATCATTTTACATTCTCACCAGCAGCATCGGAACCTGCCCTTTCCTCCATGCCCCACCCCGCATCCCTTGCCAACCAGGGAAGTATCATTGTTTTGACTCCTGGTGAAATAGATAAAGAAAATTAGGACAGGCACAGCGGCTCACACCTGTAATCCCAGCATTTTGGGAGGCCGAGGCGGGTGGATCAACTGAGGTCAAGAGTTTGAGACCAGTCTGGCCAACATGGTGAAATCCTGTCTCTACTAAAAACACAAAAATTAGCCGGGCGTGGTGGCGGGCACCTGTAGTCCCAGCTACTCAGGAGGCTGAGACAGGAGAATTGCTTGAACCCGGGAGACGGAGGTTGCAGTGAGCCGAGATTGTGCCACCGCACTTCAGCCTGGGTGACAGAGCGAGATTTCATCTCAAAAAAAAAAAAAAAAAAAAGAGAATATGGCAAAGGATGAATTTCTTAGTAGAAACTTAATCACCTCTGTTTTTCTGAGATCCAGGGGTAGAACTGAGATCCACCCCAGCCTCAGCAAGGGTGCCAGGGGTCAGTAAAGATGAATTGAAATGTTTTGTTTTACTTTGTTTTTAGGGTTCAAATGTGTTTTCTACCCCCCCTGAAATGCCAAAGTAGTAGCATACACAAGCTGAAAAAGCAACACCAATGACTGACCAAAAATAGGACATGCCACGACCCCCAGAGAAACGGGGCCAACCGTCTGGGGCCTGGCTTGCAGGCTTGTCTTTGAATGCCAGGTACAGCTGTCAGGCCCCAGCCGGTCTCGCCCCCGGCTGCTGCCCTGGCTCACACACACCAGCCTCCCAGGCCTTACAGTGTCTCCAGGCTGCCGGGGTCGTTCTCTCCTTGGGGTTTCTGTGCACACTCTCCCCCTGCAGGCCGTCCACTTGGATTTATTTTTGTTTATTTTTGAGTATGGGATACACTTATTCCTCTCAACATCCAAAAGATAGAGGGTCCACAGTGAAAAGTCTTCCGCCCTCCTCCAACCCCCACAGCCCTCTCCTTTCCGTGGGGATGGGCAGTCGGGGAGAGCCGGGGGTTCCAGAGGGGCAAGATTTGTGCCCGGGACCAGGCAGGCCTTGGTTCAGCTGTGGCTTTCCTCACTGAGTGGCTTGTGTGGGGCAGAGTGAAGAGGGGAATAGAGCAGGGGCGGGTTGCTTGACTTAGGGCCAAAGGGACAGCATCCCTTTATCTTGGCCAGTCACTCCCCTCCGAGAGGCCCAGGGCCATTTCTGCAGGTGACGCCCATGTCAGAAGCACAGCGAGGAAGAGGGAGGTGGTGGGGGAATGAGTGGGGTTTGTCCACTTTCAGCCCTGAGAGCTGAGGCCGAGAGGAGTAGCTGCTCAGAAAGGGCCTGCAGGAGGGCTCTGCTGTGGCCCCATGGGGTGCCCTCTCCTGCCTTAGCCACTTCTCGCTGAAGCGTTTCCGGGGGACCTGGAATTCAGGGCGGCAACTGCGGGGGTCTGTTCAGCAGTGCACTGCAGCTGCTGCCCTCTCTCCACAGAGCCTGACGGGCCACACGTCCCCAGTGGAGAGCGTCCGCCTCAACACCCCTGAGGAGCTCATCGTGGCTGGCTCCCAGTCGGGCTCCATCCGTGTCTGGGACCTGGAAGCTGCCAAAAGTAGGCCTCTGAGCTTGCCTTCTGTGCACGCGCACCTGCCTTAGTCTTCAGGCTCTGCAGTTGTGCCACTTCCTCCAGGAAGCCTGCCTGGACTAGGTTGGCTGCTTTGCTCCTGGAGCACTAACTGGGCAGTGTGGCACCCACTCCACCCCCATTAGCCTGGCATTGACATGCACTGCTGCCTCTAGCAGCTGGCACTGAGGGCCTGCTGGAAAATGTCTGCATGACCCATCGTGTGGGTTGGGGGATGCGCAGGTGTGTGTGTGTTTGGATGTGTGTGTGTTTGGATGTGTGTGTCTGCATCTGTGTGTGTGTGTGTGTATTTAGAACCTAAAGGGACGTCACATGTGGCCAGGGGCCCTGCAGGTCACGTGAATGAGTGAGGTGGCTGTGTGGGACAGCCGTGAAGAACCGGGGAGCTTGTACCCCGACTCCAGGTGGTTCCCACTCTGTCTTGGCTCCCTGGTGCCATCAGGCAGCCTGGAATGGCCAGATCTGTTTGCTTGTGCTCTGTTTTAATTTAGTTTTCATCTGTATGGAAGCTGTACATAGCCTAAAATTTAAAACCTCAAATACCAGTAGTTCTGCAATTAATTCCAATGGAGAGAGGAAACTTCTGCCTCACTCCTTCCCATTCTCCAAGAGCCGAAACTTTCTGTGCTTTCATCTGTGCTTTGCTGATCGCCTCCACCTTTCTAGACCACATGGTTATACCACAGTTTCTTTCTTTTCTTATTTAAAAAACATCGTGGCCAGGCGCAGTGGCTCACGCCTGTAATCCCAGCACTTTGGGAAGCTGAGGCAGGCAGATCACCTGAGGTTGGGAGTTCAAGACCAACCTGACCAACATGGAGAAACCCCGTCTCTACTAAAAATACAGAATTAGCTGGGTGTGGTGGCCCATGCCTGTAATCCCAGCTACTTGGGAGGCTGAGGCAGGAGAATCACCTGAACCCAGGAGGTGGCAGGAGGTGGGAGTTGTGGTGAGCTGAGATCGCACCATTGCATTGTAGCCTGGGCAACAAGAGCAAAACCCCATCTCAAAAAAAAAAAAAAAAAAGTTAGCACATTATTCTCTTCCTACTGTAGAGGATGAAAATTTAGCTCTCTCGTGGCACCACCCCCAGCCCTATCGCTCGTGTTTCTCCTCCCACCCTCCCAGTAGCACCATTTCAATAGGCAGTGTTTATAACGTAAGGATGCGTAAGTGTCATTTACCACTGACTGTTTCTTTTTAATAACTTGGTTTCCCTGGAGTTAATAGTTGTTCTTTTTTCTTTTTTAATCTGTGTGTTTTCTATGTCTGTATTACTCATTTATCCCCAGATTCTCTGCCAGAAGAGTAAAGCTCCTCCTATTTCTTTGAAACCCATCCCATAATGCAGGCGCCTTTTCTCAGAGCCTCTCCTCTGGTCCTAGTGGCCTGCAGCCCGGCTGTCATCCTGGGCCTCCGTGTCTTTTCTCCGGGGAATTCTCTCCGTCTGCTGTTCCTGGTCCCACCCCGCCACCTTTCTTGGTTTTCTCCCTCTTTTTGATGGAGCACATTCTTTTGTAGCTTACTGAGAAAGGGTGCTGGGAAGGCATAGTTTTGGAGACCTTCCATGGCTAAAAATGACTTTATGCTACCCCCATCATTTGCTTTTGTGTTTGTTTTATGAGTTTGAGTATAGAGTTCTATGTTGGCAATAAAATATCACCCTCAGAATTTGGAAGGTGCAGCTCTTCTGCCTTTTAGGTTCTAGGGTTGCTATTGGGAGGGGCTGGTGCTGTTCTAATCCCAGATCCTTCACAGGGGACTGGCTTCATTCCACGTTCTCGCTCTTCTTTCCTCTCTCTCTCTCTGTCTTTTCTTTCCTCTCTCTCTCTGTCTTTTCTTTCCTCTCTCTCTCTGTCTTTTCTTTCCTCTCTCTCTGTCTCCGCAGGCTTTTAGGGTCTTTGTCCCAGTGTTGTGGTGTGATGAGCCTAGGGGCGGGTCTGTTTCCACCCTGTGCTAGGTCATCGCTGGTTTCTTGCGGTTGTGGTCTGGAAACTCATGCCCTCAGTTCTGGGCTGAGTGGAGAGTCTCGCCCACTGCTCCTGTGCTGTGCCTCGGTGCCTTGGCAGGTGGTGCCAGCTCTACGGATTTTTCAAGAGAGGCTGGAAATCTGGAAATTCATGTGGAATCCACCCATTTAAAAATGTTGACAGCTCACTCAACATTTGTTTCAGAACACTATGCAGGCCAGCACTGTGAGGTCCAAATGAGACCTGTTTGCCTGATGCTTTTCTTTTCTTTTCTTTTCTTTTTTTTTTTTTGAGACAGAGTCTCGCTCTGTCACCCAAGCTGGAGTGCAGTGGTGCAGTCTCAGCTCACTGCAACCTCTGTCTCCCAGGTTCAAATGATTCTCCTGCCTCAGCCTCCTGAGGAGCTGGGACTACAGGCATGGACCACCATGCCCCGCTAATTTTTGTATTTTTAGTAGAGATGGGGTTTCTCCATGTTGGCCAGGCTGGTCTTGAACTCCTGACCTTAGGTGATGTGCCCTCTTCAACCTCCCAAAGTGCTGGGATTACTGGCATAAGCCACGGTGCCTGGACTGCCTGATGCTTTTTGACAGCCTTGGTTGGATCACCCCACGTGCCAGGCAGGAGGCCACCTACCTGAAGCCCTGGAGAGGAAGTGGCAATGTGGATGTTGCCGAGGCTGCTTTTTCCAGAAGAGAGCCCCTCTGGCCCGGCTGAGACTTCAAGATTCTTCTGGGCCTCTCCTTGGTTTGTGCTCTATGTTGGCAGCAGGGCCGCAGCCATGAGCCGCGCATACACAGTGGCAAGGCTCCCTTTGCTCAGGAACAGCGGGCTTTCTGTGTAGGTGGTACTCAATAAAGATGCACCCAGGTCGCTTCAGTGATGCTTGCCTACTCAGTGATGGTCAGTTTAAGAACAAAAGAGCCCCAGGACCTCTTTGATAACAAACAGGACTGCAGGCTTTGCGTCTTGGCACGTGATCACACTGCCTGGTCACACCAGGGCATGCTGTGCTTGGGTGTCACTGAACTCAAGCGGGCCAGGGAAGAGCGAGTCCAGGATGGCTGGGCTCTAATGGAGAAGGTGGGAAGGCTCAGGCAGAAGGCTGGCAGCTCCCCGGACCTGAATCCCAGCGTGTGGGCACCAGCCATTCAGTATTCACTGAAGAACAAGAGACAGAAGGGAGAAACCGAGGGCGCCGTGCCCCCTGTCCAGGCTTTCTCAGCCACAATTGTTTTGCTTATAAGGGAAATGTGAGGAATTCCTTGAAGTGGCTGAGAAATGAAAAATGAAGACTGCTGGATTCCTGGGCCCTGGACAGCCAGGGCTGGCTCCTCCACAAGGAGCTTATTACAAACTCACGGCGCAGACTCCACCCTCGGAGAACCCGACTCAGTACTGGGGTGGGCCCAGGATCTGGATTTTAATAAGCTTCCAGGTGATTCTGATGGACAGCCAAGTTGACAGATGGGCAAATGGAGGCCCAGGGAGGGCACCGAGCTTAGGAAAGCCCTGGTAGCTGCAGGCAGCAGAGCCTGGGACTTGAATCCTGGCGTCAGGAATCCCATCCCAGTGCTCTCTGTTGTGCCATTGAACGGAAGAGAAACTTGCCTTCAGCACAGCAGGTAGAGCTAAGACCTCCGGCCTCCTCCACCCCCACTTGCAAGAGCTCGGGTGACAGTGACAGACAGGCAAATTGAGGCCCCAGGTGTAGAAAGGTTCCAAAGAGAGCTGCTCCACTGGCATGGTGGCTCATACCTGTAATCTCAGCACTTTGGGAGGCCGAGGCAGGAGGATCACTTGAGGCCACGAGTTTAAGACTAACCTGGGCAACAAAAGGAGACCTCTGTCTCTATTTAAAAAAGAGAAAGAGCGCGAGCTGCCTCTCATATCGGTTGCCTTGGAAGGCCACCCATCACCGGAGGGCTCAGATGTAGGCTGAGGATGTGCTCAGCTGGGAGGCCTTGGGGGTTCCTGTGTGGGGCAGACAGACCCCGGAGGCCCCTCCACTCTGCAGTTCCTAGATCCCGTGATTGAATGTGGGCATCAGAGGCCTTCGTGGGATAGAAAAGCAAGGACAGGAGTCAGGCCAGAAGAATGTGGTCCTGCCTGCTTTCCACAGCGCAGCCAGAGGGCGAGGATGGCTCAGCACAGGGGATCCCACGGGATCCCACAGGAGGGCGGCCGGCACTTCATGCAGCCAGCCCACACAGGGTGGGACTCCTCCACATCCTCTCCGGGCAGGGCAGGATTTTGGAAGCCTTGCTGTGGGATCCAAGCTGAGTGGGCTGGGAGCGGGTGTGGACTGGAGCAGGAGCTAGCGTGGCCTCCTTGGCCAGGAGGCAATGCCCAGCCCCCAGCAGCAGCTGATAGCTACACGGAGCAAGGAGGGACAGCCGCAGAGATTCTGGTGCAGGTGAATTGGATATGCATTCGACAGACTCCAGAGGGATGTGAAAGTGTCCAGACCCAGCTCCAGCGCCAGACAGGGCCAACTGCAGAGGGGCACTGAGGCCTGGGGAGGAGGAGAGAAGGCCCAGCTTGCAGGACAGCCAAGAGCAGATGGCAGGCCTTGTGCAGGAAGACATGTGAATGGGACTAATTACGACTGGCATTTATTGAGCACTTACCATGTGCAGAGCCCGTGCTAAGCACTTTATGTCTGTTTGTTTACTCCATTCTGTGACCCAACGTGAGGCCCAGACACAGTATGTGATTGGCCAGGGTCACACCACCAGTGAGGATTGGAGCCAAGGCTGATCCCAGTACTGTCTGACGCCACAGCCCACATCCTGACTTTGGGGGTAGAGAAGATCATACAGTAGAGTTCATTTAATTCACCCAGTGCTTGGATCTTGACTCTGCAGTAAAGTGTTATATATGGAATCTTGAATACCTCCTCTGACCGAGAGCTCATTACCTCACAAGGCACCCTATTGCACCTTGGTTCAAAACTAAGAATGGCTGGACTCCCACATTTCCTGGCTCCGCCACTCAGGACGGTCAGTTTTGTTCAGATAGTGAATTATAAATCTTTTCAAAAGCAGGAAACATGAGACAAATTTGAGTGGTGCTGGAAGACACCCTGAAACACACAAGGTTTGCCTCCAGGCTGGGCCGCTCCTGGCCATGGAGATGCCTGCAAAACCTTCCAGGAAAGGATGGGAGATGTGGTTCCTAGGCAGCGGGAGGCGATCAGGCCCCACCCCGGGAGTTCTTTGGTCCTCGCGTGTCCTCCCTGTATCCTCTCAGTTCTCACTGCTCCTCAGTGTGTCCTCACAACCATCCTCAAGATCCCATGGACAGGGGTTACCCAAGAAGACTGGTGTGTGCATCAGGGCCACCCCAGCCATGCCCTCCCCTTGCCTTCCTTAGGGACTTTGCCCATCACCTCCATCTACCTAACAGTGCATCCCTCATCCTCCACCCACTGACATCTACTCAAATACGACCTCCTCCATAAAGCCTTCCTGGATTTCTCTTTCCGACCGAGCTGTTTCTCTCCCAGCTTGAACCTCTCCTGGTCTCTCTCTCTCCTCGTGCTGTCTTGGGTGGAGTTCAGCCCTCTGCAAACCATGAGCTGCATGCCCATAGGGCCTGAACTGAGTGTGGTGGTTCCCTGGCTCTGCTGCCGCTGGGGCACAGTCTGGGGGAGAGTGTGGTACAATTTCTGCAGACTTGAGGTAACACAGGGCTGTCATCTCTCAAGAGAAATATAGGAAAATTAATTATTGACTGGACGCAGTGGCTCACGCCTGTAATACCAGCACTTTGGGAGGCCAAGGCAGGTGGATCACTTGAGGTCAGGAGACCAGCCCAGCCAACATGGTGAAACCCATCTCTACCAAAAATATAAAAAAATTAGCTGGGTGTGGTGGCACATGCTTGTAATCCCAGCTACTTGGGAGGCTGAGGCAGGAGAACTGCTTGAACCCAGGAGGCGGAGGTTGCAGTGAGCCGAGATTGCACCATTGCACTCCAGCCTGGGTGACAAAGCAAGACTCCTCAAAAAATAAAATAAAATAAAATAAAAAATAAAAAAAAGAAAGGAAAAGAAAATTCATTGTTAGGGTGGTGGGACCCTTGATTTTTCCTCCTGTTTTAAAAATACGAGTCATTGTTCTATTTTTCTGTTCTGTTTTCTGTGCGGTTAATCCAAAAGCGCACACACATCCCCACAGCAGCCCTTCCTCTGCCAGCCTTCTCATTTGCTCTTAGCCACTGTCTCTGCTTTCCTTCTCGTTAGTTCTTCGCACACTCATGGGACACAAAGCCAACATCTGCAGCCTGGATTTCCACCCGTACGGCGAGTTCGTAGCCTCCGGTTCCCAGGACACGAACATCAAGGTGAGAGGCCGGTCCATGCCCCGTTGTCTCCCGCTGGGCCTGCGGCAGGACCGGCCCGGCCCTCAGTGCTGGATGCCCGCTGAGGGGACCTCTTCCCCTTTCTGCAGCCACATCCGCACCATCCTAGGGAAAGTGGGTGGCAGGCATCTGCCAGACGTTTCTGCTCAGAATGCCAGCTTAGTGAGCAGTTTCTGTCCTTGTTACTGTGGGGAGTAACAACCTAGAGAAGCCTGCGTCCCGCCCTCTGCTCACAGCCACACACCTTCCTCCAGTCGTGGCTCTGGGCCTCAGTCATGACCTCCCCTGACTCTGCCCCTTTGCTTCTCTCACCCCCACAGCTCTGGGACATCAGGAGGAAAGGCTGTGTCTTCCGATACAGGGTAAGGATGCGCTCTGTCAGTGACTCCGTGAGCACCTTGCAGGCATTGAGTGTGGCGTGGTGCCCAGACCCCGGCAGGGGATGGAGGGGACAGCTGTCCCACATGGGTGAGAACATAAAACATGGATCTGGAGCCGAGCAGGAGTGCCATGGGTGGCCCACCTGGATCCCCTGGCTCTTCATGAATCCCCTAGAGCCACGTTCATCAAACTGCTCCTTACAGAACCAGGTGGATAACCGGTGTCGTTACATAGAAGGGGTCCCATAGGAGTGAGGAGGCAGGGAGAGGTCTGTTGGGCCCAGGATCCCAGGGTGAGCTCATGCTGTGTCCTCCCTCAGGGGCACAGCCAGGCTGTGCGGTGTCTCCGGTTCAGCCCCGATGGGAAGTGGTTGGCGTCGGCCGCAGATGACCATACCGTGAAGGTAGCTCCCAGCCTGACCTGGGCCCTGGGGCTGGGGGCTGGGGGCTGCTGATCACACCAGGCTGAGTCCTCACCTCCCTCCTGATCGGGCATGTCCCAAGCCCATCCCGAGTGGAAGGTAGCTTGTAGATAAAAAGCTTGGCCTGGATTAGAAAGGGTGGGTAGCCAAGATGCCTGGTCGCCCTGACCTCCT
Source organism: Macaca nemestrina (assembly GCF_043159975.1). NCBI lineage: Eukaryota > Metazoa > Chordata > Mammalia > Primates > Cercopithecidae > Macaca > Macaca nemestrina. The sequence continues at coordinate 56,868,775 of NC_092142.1, forward strand.
CCCTGCCCTGCCTCCAGCTCTGGGATCTCACTGCTGGCAAGATGATGTCTGAGTTCCCTGGTCACACGGGGCCTGTCAACGTGGTCGAGTTTCACCCCAACGAGTACCTCCTGGCCTCCGGCAGCTCTGACAGGTGAGGAGGAGCGGGCGAGTTGCTCGTGACTGCCGTCCTTCACTACCTTGTCCTCTGCGCGTCTCTGCTCTCGGTCTGTCACTATCTGGGGTGTTATATGCCTGACGATCCTGTGTGGACTGAATTGGATTTCAGCCCAGCCAGGACTGGACCCTGGTCCATCTCCCCTTGCTCTGGTTCCCTGGCCTCAGTGTCCCAGGTCTATGGCTTCATGGGCAGGTTGGGACCCAAGGCACCTAGCGGGACCCCGTAGGGCAGGGAGGCTCATGGCTGTTGGGGCCAACCCCGGGGCCAGGGCCATCGGGCCCAGCCTCCCCCTTGCAAAGTCAGGGCCAGCTCTGCCCCAGACGTTGCTCCTGGTGGCCCTGCCCTGGGGGAGAGGTTTCTGGAGAGAAGCTGGCTTCCCAGGGGCATTTGGAGGCCAGGATGAGAGAGAGGCTTGGCAGCACAGCCTGGCTACCTTTGCAGGACAATCCGTTTCTGGGACCTGGAGAAGTTCCAGGTGGTGAGCTGCATCGAAGGGGAGCCTGGGCCTGTCAGGTATGCAGGCTGTGGGGTGGGCGGCCCAGCGCTTCTCCCGGGCAGCGGGGCGTGGCTGTGGGTGGGCCTTTCCCATTTCCACTGCTGTGCCCTCCTTGCCCTGGGCTCTCTGGGTTCCTCGGGGTGGGGACCAGGCTGGGTGCCACAGGACCCACAGCCATCTCTCGCCTGGCCCAGGAGCGTCCTGTTCAACCCCGACGGCTGCTGCCTGTATAGCGGCTGCCAGGACTCGCTGCGTGTCTACGGCTGGGAACCTGAGCGGTGCTTTGATGTGGTCCTCGTCAACTGGGGCAAGGTGGCCGACCTGGCCATCTGCAATGACCAGTTGGTGAGACAGCTATGGGACCCACCGCCCCCCACTCCCACGGGGCCACCTGCCTCCCTCCAGCCCAGGCCCTTCCTCCTACCCCCACACTGGGGCTGAGATTTTGCCCTCTCAGCTCACAGGCCCAGCCCCACCTCTCTGCTTCCTGCAGATAGGTGTGGCCTTCTCCCAGAGCAACGTCTCCTCTTATGTGGTGGATCTGACACGTGTCACCAGGACTGGCACGGTGGCCCGGGACCCTGTGCAGGACCACCGGCCCCTGGCACAGCCACCACCCAACCCCAGTGCCCCGCTCCGGCGCATCTACGAGCGGCCCAGCACAACCTGCAGCAAGCCTCAGAGGTGGGGGCGTGGGGGGCCTTAGGGGGCACAGGAGAGGGCCTGTCATAGGGGAAGCCTCGGAGTTCCAGCCCTGGGCCTTACAGGGCACCTGCTTCCTTTGGGCTTGGCCTCATACCCCCAGGGTGAAGCAGAACTCAGAGAGCGAGCGCCGCAGCCCCAGCAGCGAGGATGACCGGGACGAGCGCGAGTCCCGCGCGGAGATCCAGAACGCCGAGGACTACAACGAGATCTTTCAGCCCAAGAACAGCATCAGTGAGGCCGGGCTCCCGCCCCCAGCCCAGCGTCCCCGTCGGTGAAAGGGAGGCTGAGGGTCCTTCCAGGATGGCCTGCTGTGGCTCTACGTCCCTTTAGCTTCTTCTTAACCCATCCTGGGTTCCACACCCTGTCCTCACGTTCCCTGGACCTTGCCAGGCTGTGCTCTGATGGAACTGAGAGGGGGCCCTGGGCACTCCTCAGCAGCAGCCCAGCAGCTACTCAGGGTCTCAGTCCCTGCCCTGCCAGGGACAAGTGGGCTGGGAGGGGAAGGACTGAGGGTTCCTGGGACCAAGAGCAGGGTCCACAGTCTGCAGCCGCATGCCTGGGAGCTACCCTCTGTCCCCCACACTCTGACAGGGCCCGGGGTCCCAGGTGGCCTGGCCAGGAGCGCTCACAGCCAGGGGCCTCTTTCCGCTGCAGGTCGGACACCACCCCGGAGAAGTGAGCCCTTCCCTGCACCCCCAGAGGACGGTGAGTTGGGTGAGCCTGGTTTCCTAAGGTCTCTGATGCCCCCCGTCCCTCATCTTCTCTCCCTGTGAGTCCTCCTGACAAGCCCCTTCCCTGGAACCTCCCCTCTCAGGACACGACCCACAGCCTCTCCCGCTGGGTCTCTGCCCTCCACCCGTTATGTGCCGGGTCCCTGCAAGACTGACAGTGCCTCCCAAGGAGCCTGTGCCCTGGTGTGTGGGGGACAGACATAGACACCACCACACGGGCGGGCCTGCCAGGGGCACTTGGGCTGTGGAGGATGGAGAGGAGTCACTGGGGGCCCAGCTTAGATGGGGTCTGCTGTAGATGGGATGATTGGGAGGCTCTCAGGAGGCCCAACAACTGCTGAGGCCTGGGGGCTGGCAAGAAGAGGGAGAGGGGAGCGCTTCCGGCAGGAAGGGAGCTGAGAGGCGGGGAGCTGGGGTGAGTCCCAGCAAGAGGTCAGGCCCACAAGGCCTCACCTGGGGGTTTGGATTAAGAAGGGAGAAAACATGATCTGCGTTGTGGTTGGAGAAGGGGCAGGTGTGGGGCCCCCTGTCCTACAGAGTACCCCTGCCCTCCACCTGGCCTTCCCTCAGGGACCGTCCTTGCTGTCTTCTGAAGGCTGGGTTTCCTAGGAGGCTCCACTTCCATCTTGCCAGTCACTTATCCCAGCCCCCTCCACACACATGCCAGTGAAGGGACAGGACAGCCACATCCTAGAGCCCCCTGGGTCCCACCCACAGGCAGACTTAAGATTGAGTTCGGGGAGAGGGAGGAGGCAGGTCCAGGCCTGCCCCCAGGTCCTCTGGAGCCCCCATGCTACTGGCCTGCTGCCTCCCCACGCTCCCGCTCTGTCCCCATTGCAATGCTGCCCAGAGCTCCGCCCTGAGGCCCTTCTGGCCGAACCCAGTTATCTTTTCCTTTTGCCTCCAGATGCAGCCACAGCAAAGGAGGCAGCAAAGCCCAGCTCTGCCATGGATGTGCAGTTCCCAGTGCCAAACGTACGTCCATGGAGGGAGCATGGTGTGGGGCCTAGAGAGGGTCCTGAGCCAGGGTTGGGGGTCCCTCGTGTTGGGAGGCAGAGAGGGAGGCCCCAGGCTGGCACCCACTGAGCTTCACACCCGTTTCAGCTGGAGGTCCTGCCCCGGCCCCCGGTGGTTGCTTCCACACCTGCACCCAAGGCTGAGCCTGCCATCATCCCTGCCACCCGGAATGAGCCCATCGGGCTGAAGGCCTCCGACTTCCTGCCCGTGAGTGGGAGCCCAGTGTGAGGCATGGGTGGAAGTCTGTGGGTGGAGAGCAGAGCTTTGCTGCCGGCTCTTCCCGTGCCAGCATCTGGGTGCGCATCCCACACAGGCCGTGAAGATCCCCCAGCAGGCTGAGCTGGTGGACGAGGATGCCATGTCACAGATCCGCAAAGGCCACGACACCATGTGTGTGGTGCTCACCAGCCGCCACAAGAACCTGGACACCGTGCGGGCTGTGTGGACCACGGGCGACATCAAGGCAAGCGCCCACCCTCGCCCAGGGCCTCATCTCGCCCCCTGCCCCTGCCACCTGCCTGCCCAGGCGTGGGGCAGAACAAGAAGAGGCCACCCATGTGGGATAGGCCGTCCTGTCGTCATTATCATGGCTGCTGTTTAGTAAGCACCTGTTTAATGCCTGGCCTTACACTCACTGCGTTAGGTGCAGTGCTGTAAACACCCACAGCCCCTCCAGCACACCCACATTCACGTTCGTGCCCCCACCCTCACCCTCACAGGGCCACACTGTCCCCCACTGCCCCTCCCCTGACGGTGCTCTGTTTGCACAGACGTCGGTGGACTCCGCTGTGGCCATCAACGACCTGTCGGTGGTGGTGGACCTCCTGAACATCGTCAACCAGAAAGCGTAAGTGGCTGCCGAGGGGGAGTGGGTGGAGGGGCAGGGCTGGGCTGACGGCAGCATGTCCTGGCCTCTCCTAGCTCCCTGTGGAAGCTGGACCTGTGCACCACGGTCCTGCCACAGATCGAGAAGCTTCTGCAGAGCAAGTATGAGAGGTGCGTGTGGGGAAGCCATGCCTGCCTCAGGCAGGGGGAGGGGAGAGGTAGGAAGCCTCCTCCTGGACCATGGGAAGCCCCCCAAGAGCCTGGGTGTTCCTGTGAGCTGGCTGTGAAGCATTGCTGCCCCTCAACGGTCCAGAGGTGGGAGTGGAAACAGGCGTGTGTGTGTGTGTGTGTGTGTGTGTGTGTGTGTGTGTGTCTGTGTCTGCCCCTCCTCCTCTGTTCCTCGCTGTTTCTCTTTCTGTCTGTGGCCCTGAGTCCATCTGTGACTTCATCCATCTCCCCCTGAAGCTACGTCCAGACGGGCTGCACCTCCCTGAAGCTGATCCTGCAGCGGTTTCTGCCCCTCATCACGGACATGCTGGCAGCCCCGCCCTCCGTGGGTGTGGATATCAGTAGGGAGGAGAGGTGAGGGCCAGGCGGCACGTGTGTTGGGGGCAGGGGTGCCACAACAGGTGAGGGGACAAAGGCCTGGAGGCCCTGGCCCCTCTTACTGACAGTCCTGTTGGGACAGAGTACAGAGGGTGTGTTGGTCTGGGGCCATGGCTCAGGGCGTGGGTGGGCTTAGCCAGAGCTGGGTTCCTCCATGGCCTGGCTGTGCCCACAATCCCTGGCAGGGCCTGGGTAGTTCCCCTCTGGGCCTCCACCTTCCCTTGGGAGGAGGGGCTGGAGCAGTTAGGACAGCAAAGGCCCTGGGGTTGGGGTGGTGATGGTGCCAGCTGGCCCCTCAGGCACTGCCCTCTCTACAGGCTGCACAAGTGCCGGCTCTGCTACAAGCAGCTCAAGAGCATCAGCGGCCTGGTCAAGAGCAAGTCGGGCCTGAGCGGCCGCCACGGCAGTACCTTCCGCGAGCTGCACCTGCTCATGGCCAGTCTGGACTGAGAAACGCAGTGGGCAGGGGCGCTTGGCTGCCCTCAGGGCCTGGCCTCAGCCCCCACTCCTGTTCCTTTTGTGCCTAGTGGCCCATGAGCCTCTGCCTGGCCCCTGCCGCTGTCCTGTGGCCGTCCTGGAGGAGGTAACGCTGGTCCCTGGCCACCTCTACAGCCCTGAACTCTGAGACAACTCTCTCCAGCAATAGCTGCCCAGCTTTGCCCAACTGTTGCTTCTTGGGGCAGCGAACTGAGCCCTGGGGCTGCTACTGTAATTTATAAGGCAAATTTTATTAAATTTGTAACTATTCCCAGGTTTCCTTGCGGGGAATGTTTTCTGCTGGCCACAGGGCTCCCCACGTCCCAGGAGTGCCTGCCCCATCCTTTCTGAGATGAGGCCACACCCCCTCCAAGCCCTGGGGTGGGGCTCTGGGCCGTGTGGCCAGCAGGGGGCAGCAGAGAGTCAGGCCTGTGGGACATCAGTTCAGCCAGTTCAGACTGGGAAGGAAAGGGAGGCGGCAACCACCCTTCCACCACTGGGTGTTGAGGTTAGGTAGGGGTGGGCCCCACCAGCCGGTCCTCCCCACCTCAGCCACACACAAGTTGTCTTATGGACACCCCCAGGATGCCTCCAGGGGCAGGACTGGAAGGCACCTGCCCCTTCTTCTGAGCAGGGCTCTGATCAGCTGTCATTCCCTGCTGGAGCCCCCAGCACTGGCTGGCGGGAAAGGGCCCACTGCTCTGTGGTCACTGCGACAGGTGGGCCCCCTCCTGCTCCCAAGGCAGGGACCAGGTACAGCCCTGTCCCGGGGTGGTCAGGGTCCTCGGCACTGGAGGAAGGTGGCGCGGACCTCTGGCCAGTTCACTGAAGAGGGAAAAGGCCAGGGCAAAGGGTGGGCAGTGGGTGGTGCCCAGCAGTAACCCGGAAGGCCAGCATGGTTTGGGCAAGGCTTTAATGAGCTTTCGAAGCTCTCTCCAGCCTTAGTTTCCTTCCCATCAGTAACATGGAGGGAGGTCGGTCAGTTATTGTGGGCACACGGTAGGCACTGCATGAGGTGACTGTGACCACAAACAACAGAGAAAGTGACCCAGGGTGGGACAGCGCGGGCTCCCCCCAGTTGTTAAGGATGCATGTCCCTAACTGACCTAGAGGACAGCTCCTGGAGGGCTGTGGGGTGACCAGCCAGCGCGGGAGTCCACAGGACCTGCCAGTGCCCCATCCCCCTTAGCAGACCAAGAGGGGCTCACAGGCCAACGTTTTCAGACCATACTTGTGTAAAAAGGCTTTTATTTTAATAAGTAAAAATGGCTAAGCTTCCAAAAGTTCTTAAATAGGATTTCAGAGGGAAGAAAATTCAAGAGACCAGTGAGCCAGGCAGGTGAGGGAGCAGCAGAATCCCCCACCCACTGGCTGCCTCTGTCAGCCATAAATACGGCGCGGCCCCGTGGCAGGAGGCCGTGCGCCTCTGTACACACCCCAGCTGCGGGACCCTCCTTGAAGGAGAGGGGCGGGGAGGGCTGCCCTTGGTGCCACCAACCCACCCCAGTCCGCATGGTTCTTGAGCCTGCCAGGAGGCTCCTTGCCCACCCACGAAGGAGGGGGCTGGCCAGTCCTGCAAGCTGCGGAGAGGAGCTGGGGCAGCCTGGGTGAGAGGCCCGCCCTCCTCCACTCTCCTGCCCTCCTCATGGGGCCCAGCTCACTGACAGCCCAGGCCCGCCAGGAAGAGCAGCCACCCCCGCTTTTCCGCCCATGCAATTTGCACCCAGAGCCACAGCCGAGAGACACCGTTTCCTTCTGAACATGTTTCTCATCTCTGAGGGGAGACGGGGCAGAAGAGGAGCCTTCACTCTTGCCTCCACCTCCGGGGGTCCTGGCGCTGCAGCAGGAACAGGCCAGTGAGGCCTCGGGGCCCAGCTCCAGGCCCAGCGGGGTCACATCCGTCACACAGGCAGTGGCCGCGACTTCCCTGCAGGGGCACCGGGATCATCAGCCTCTTGTCCACTCGCCCACCGGCAGCCCACAACAGGTGCCACCAAGAGCAGGAGGGAACCCAGCAGAAGCAGACAGACAACACCAGCGGAGGCCAGACCCAGCCCTGAGCAGCAGAACGTCCCAGCGCAGCCCTGCAACCCATGGCGGCGGGCAGGCGGGTAGCCCTGGGCCACTGGCCCCACACTCACCTAGAGGCTGCAGCCCCAGCCGTCAGGCTGAAATCAAAGTGACAGGCGTCTCACTGCTGGGCCTGCCTCAGGCCAGTACCCCACAGGACCCTGCTGCTGCTACCCCTTTGGACTCAAGGACAGGCCAGGCCTTCCCATGATCTGGGCTAAACAGGGGCTGGAGTCCTGGATCCCAGTCCTGTGGTGGGGCTCACTCCTCACCTAGGACGTAGGCAAGCCCTGCCCTTTCTATCCCCAGGGCAGCTGAGGTGCAGGGAGGGGGATGCAGGGACTGCTCTGGAGGGGGCTTACTGCACAGGCCCAGCCAGCCCACCCTCAGAGAGCAGGGTCCCAGGGTAAAGTCAGCACCCCAAGCTGGGAGGCTGGGGTCTCCTTACACTACCCCTCCCCACGGACCTTCCATTTCCCACCTGCAGACTGAACACAGCACTGTCTGCCCTGACGACTGCCTGGGGGCAGGGGAGGTTGTAAAACAGGTTCTGGAGAAGTTGTAAGAACTTTTTAAAAAGGAAAGAAAATAGAAAGCCAATCCAGGTAAGGGCAGCCTGGTGACTATTATCCTGGGGAGACTCCCCCACCCACACTTCCACCCCAGGCTCACCCGAGGGCTGCAGCTTCCTCCGGATGGATCCAGGGCGGCTACTGGTCCCAGAGCTGGGGGCTGAGTGGGCCCGTGCTGAGGGCTGTGGCGTCTGACAAGCCGGCTCCCACTGTCAGCAGGGAAGGGCGGGTGGGCGTGGGCCACGGCTGCCCTGGCTCCCCACCCTGCTGTGCTGCTCTCTACTCCCCTGCCCTGCCTCCTAACCTCCTAACACCCAGTTTCCTCATCTGCAAAATGGGCATGATGCTCGTGCCCCAGCCTCAGTTATGGTAAGAATTAAACGAGATAATACATATAAAGAAGTCAACTAGTTACCACTGTGTGCTAGGTACAACTAGTACCTACTGTGTGCCACCCCCACGGCCAGCTGATCACCCCACAGGAACCTCTGAGGCCAAGAAGAATTACCTGTACTGAAGAGGCTCCTGGCTGTGGGTTCCAGCTGTAGCTCCACCCACCTCCGGCAGCTTCCCCGCCCCCACTGCTTCAGGACGTCCCCGCCCAGTTCCCCACTCCTGCCATGACCCAAAGTCTCTGACCCAGGGCCACCTGAGCCAGGCCTGTGACAGTCCCCGTACCTCTAGATGTTCCTGGCTCGACCAGGACCCAAGCTCTGCCCTGCGTAGCCCAGGCCCCAGCTCCACAGAGCGCACCCGCTCAGCAAACTTGAGAGAATAGAGCGTCTCGCTAGTGTTCTTCTCCACAGGGGACACCTACGGGACACAAGAGCTCACTGCCCAACCAGGCCAGCTGGAGGGACAGCAGGGCCAACAGAGGGAGCTCACAGCTGGGGATGTCAGAAGGCTTCCTGGAGAGGACTGAGAGATGGGGTGGGAGGGCAGGCAAGGTGGCAGAGGTAGCGTGGTCAAAGGTGGAGAGGAGGGACTGGGAGTCACACAGGGTGTGTGTGGCCAGGTCTGGGGCTGGGGGCTGTTGCTGACTATGGAGCTGCTGAGACAAGGGTCCCTTTGCACAGCCTGGGGTGACTGGGTCTCGCTGCTAGCGCAGCCCCTCCACTCTAGGGACTGGCCCGCCCTAACCCAAGGCACTCACCTGTACCACCATGAGGGTCTTGCTGTCACCACTAAGTGAATCCTGCAGCAGGTAGGTGAGCTTGGAGTTGCGGAAGGGCACGTGGCCCTGGCGGGAGCGCAGGGCAGCAATGACATCCCCCAGAGCTGACAGCGACTTGTTGATGTGCTGTGCCTCCCGCAGGCGGCTGCCCTCAGCCCCCGACTTGCCCACGCGCTCGGAGCCAGCCAAGTCCACCAGGTTCAGCTTCCCTGCAGGGAGGGCACCCAGCAGATCAGGCCTGCCGTGCCCCTTGTGGTTGTGGGGATCCTCAGGCCAGGCTGCCCGCCACTCTCACCCGTGGTGCGGAGGCCCGTGCTGCAGTCCATGCCTCGCACCGTCACGATGAGCAGCGCATGCGAGCGGGAGCTGTGCTCGTTGAGGTTGGTGAACTCCGTCGTGCGATTGGTGTGGCCGAACTCAAACACCTGGGGGATTGGGAGCGGGAGGGCAGAGGCACAGCGTTGAGAATGGGGTCCTCAGAGTCATCTGGCCCCAAGCACCCGTGAGGAGTGGCACCACCCTCTGCAGTTTAGATGAGGGAACTGAGGCTCAGAGAGGCGTGGGGACTTGCCCAAGGGTGCGTGCTTAGGACACAGCAGAGCCTACATTCAAACCCAGTTCTGTCCTCTAGAGCAGCGTGGCTGTGGTCAGGGGCTCCCTCCTCCACACCTTGTTGATGTCGTCCACGCTCTGCACCTGGAACTCAGTCAGCCCTGGTACATACAGCTGCCCACTGCCATCTGGGCATAGCCGGATCTCCAGTTTTTCCTGAGGCTCTTTCCCTAGCAGGTCCCTGGAGGGGTAGGTGAGACAGTCACGCCCTCCTCCCATTTCTGGCTGCTGTTTGCACTGCACCCAGCCCCCCAGTCAGGAATGTTCCCCCAACCCAGGAAGCCTTCTTCAGCCATCAGCTGAGCGCATCTCTCCTCCTCCAGCTCCTCCACCGCATTCAGCTGACGCAGAGATCTCACTCCACAATGCAATGAGCCCTGTGGGCAGGGCCCCCAGCTGCCCACTCTCACCCACGGCCACCTGGTGCAGCCCACAGGTAGGGGCAAGGATTGCCTGGGTCTGGGCTGGGGCAGGCTGAGAGAGAGCCCCTCCTCCCCACAGGACCACCCAAACCGATGGGCTGAGTCAGGACTTGCAGCCAGGTCCCTTGATGGCCTCATCTGTTCCCTGTACTCCCTTCAGGAAGACCCCACTTCCTATCCCCCATTGCTCCAGCACCACTCCAGAGGACCCCAAAACTGCCCCTGAGGCCTGCTCCCCACATGCTGGGGCTCCCAACTGAGGACCTCATTCCAGCACCACCCCGGAGGACCCCAAAGCTGCCCCTGAGGCCTGCTCTGCACACCCTGGGGCTCCCACCTGAGGACCTCGTTGTAGATCTCCGCGGCGCTGACGGTGATGGTATACTCCCAGTCAGACGCCTTCTCCTGCACCTCGGAGAAGAGCAGCTGCAGGGCCCGCTGGTTGATACCTGGGTTCTCAGGGGTCCCCTGGGGGCAGAAGGAAAGGCCCCAGTGAGCCAGGCCTGTCCCCAAAGATGCTCGTGTGGTGTCTGTCCCCCAAGCCCCTTGGTTACTCCTCACAGGCAAGCCTCCTTGCCCAAACCTCCTACCTACCTGCCACTGTCCCCCAAAATGCCCTCCACCAGCTGCAGGCAACTGCACCTCTATTTCCCCACCATTAAAATGGTATCGCCCTGCCAGGACTACCCTGAGACTCATTGTCCAGCACTGGGGTAAGGGGCCTGGCCCAGACCCCACATAGGCCAGCTGATGGCCAGATGCATGCCTGGCCCTGCGGGGCCACCTGGGAGGGGTGCTGGAAATGAATGACCCCACCACTGCCCAGAAAGGGGCTCAATCTCAGGGAGGCTGAGGCCTGGGCTCTGTGGGTGGTGGAGAGGAGGCACAGGGAGGAGTGGACCAGTGTCCTGGGGCAGGAGGGGTGGGCCGGCCTTTCTAGAAGGAAACCTGGAGTCCCTACCTGGGCCCTCGAGGCCCTGGGAGCCTGGCCCTCGCCCTTCTTCTGACAGTATCTCTCACCCTCTCTTTATTCCTGCCACAGGGGCCTCCTGGTCGGGCCTCAGGTGCCCCTGGCATGCTCTGGCCTCTTGGCCTTGGCCCTGCAGCTCCCTCTGCCGTGGGTGCTCCTCTGACCTCCCCGTGGTCGGCTCTGTCATCTCCCTCAGGGAGGCTGCTCCTTCGCCCAGCACCCCCAAACGCCCTGTCCCTCCCCCTAGTCAGTTCCACATCCCTGGCTTTATTTTTCTCCCTGGCCTGACAGGACACTTGCTGATTTATGTGGACTGTGTTGCCTCCCCACAGCCAGGTTGGCCCTGTGGGGAGGGCCCCCTGTGGAGGCAGGGACTGTTTGGGTCAAAGCTGTACCTGGCACAATGCCCGATATGCCTCAGGCATCAGCAGATACGCTTGAGGACGAACGCTGATGTTTCTGGTGGTCAACTCAACTCTAAGCAATCCCAAAGCAGAACAGGGAGCCCAGGGGATGCTGCACACACCCCCTTCCTCCTCCCACCTGGCCTGGCCTGCCCCCAATAACTAGTCTCACTAGTTCCAGAATTGAGGGAACAGCAGAGTCCAGATGGGAAATAGAGGGCCGCCATGACAGGCTCCCTGCCCAGCAGGCCTGGCCAGCCCTTTCCCCTGCCCAGATGCCGTACCACCTGGCCTCCTTCTGACCTAGGGAATCCCACAGCACCCCTCAAGAGTCAGGGCTAGCTTTCCACTGCCCTCTGCCCACAGTCAAGATCCTTCCTCATCTCAACGCCCCCCTCCCTGGCCAGCCACCTGCTCCACCACACCTGGGAGGGCGCCGGTGACGGGCAGGGAGAGGAAGCCTTGGCCTGGCCCCAGGGGCCACCAGCAAGAGCTGGGCTCCCCACCACAGCCTTCGCATGCCAGTCTTGCCCTGGGATCTCCTTGAGGACTGAGACCAACCACTCATCCCAGATCCCCCAGGCCCGGCCAAGGCAGCCATAAAGCAGGGGCGTGCAGTGCACAGTCAAGGTGAAATGCAGCCCCGGTCCTGAGAGAGGTGGGTGGCCTGCCCTGGACTCTGTCCCCAGGCCAAGATCCCTGTGATGACAGACCCCCCTTGCCTCTTCCCCAGTCCTGCTGGGCCCATTGTGGGTACCGTTGGGCAAGGGAGCCCCCTCTTAAGGCCTGGTGCCTTGGGGCTAACACAGATAACTACAGCCTCTGCTCCTGGGTTGTGAGGACCAAATGAGGCAAAACACACACTGCACAAAACCCCAAGACCAATGAAGGAGCCCACATTCCCTTCATACCTCACTGTGAACCCCCACCCCGTGGGGCAGCACCCACCTCCATCGTGTATGTCTTGCCGGCACCCGTCTGGCCGTACGCAAAGATGCAGACATTGAAGCCATCGATGCAAGAGGTGATCAGGGCCTGCACCTCCTGGAACACCTGGGAAGATGGTGGCAGGGAGGCTGGTGGGGGGCTTCCAGGGCCACTGGGACCACCAGCTACAAGTCCAGCCACCTCCCCAACCATGCTGTCCTTCAGCAACACCACAGCACGTGTTACTGCAGTCACTCAGCTCACAATGATTCGTGATTCGTGAGTCATATGTTAGACATCAGTGGGCAACTGGGCCGCCCAAAGACTGCAGGGAAGACAGGCCGGTGCCTGCTGCCCTTCCCCCAGCTCCTCCTGCTCTCTCTCAAAGAGCGCTCAGCACAAGGAAGGCAGAGGCCAGCACATGCCTGGGGACTCTCTGGCCTGGGCCTGCCTGCCAGCCATCAGCGGATGGGGGCAAAGACAGAACCAGACATGAGAACAGGAGGGCACAGGCCTTGGTAGGGCTAGCAGGTTGGTCTGGGCAGAGACAAGGGAAGAGTGGACACTGAGAACACATGGTTCTCATACAGCCTCAGGGGGTCGGGGGATTCCTAGGAAGGCCCAGGGGACTGATACAGGAGGGTACTCCCAGATGGAGAAGATGGGCAGGGTCATGAAGACAGATGGGGCCATGTGGGTGGGCAGTCACAGCCATGAGGGTGGGATGGGCTGTGATGGAAGGAGGGGCCTTGAGAGTGGGCAGGGCCATGCAGTAGAAGGAGCCACGTGGATGGGAGGACCCAAAGCCATAGTGGTGGGAGAGGCTGTGGGTGGGGCCATGTGGTGGAAGGGACTGGATATAGGAGGGGCCACATGGTGGGAGGAGCCATAGCTGAGAGAATGGAATGGGTTATGATAGTGGGATGGGCCTTAAGGGTGGGCGGGGCCACATGGTAGAAGGGGCCTTGGGGATGGAAGGAACCACAGCCATGGGAGGGGATGGGCTGTTTCTGGATCTCTCCTTCCAAAGGAGGCTTCTAAGGCCTTCAGTCTTAACTTCCCACCCTCTTCTGTCCTCCAGAGGAAGGTGCGGGACCCTGGCTCCCCACTTCTGATTCCTGTACCCCCCACTCTTATGCTTCTTCCTGCCCAGCCCCTCTCCCTCCCTGTGAGTCCGTCTTTCCCTCTCTCCATTGCTTTCCCTTTCCCGCATGGGGCCACACTCACGTCCTGCTGCGAGGCCTGTGGGGAGAACACCTTGTCCAGCTCGAAGGACACAGGCTTTCCCTTGTGCAGCAGGTGGATGATGGAGTCGTCGTCGGCATCGAAAGTCACAGCATTGGTGGCCTCAGGTCCTTCCCCATCCTCTTTGGTGACTGGCCGGACACGAGCAATCACTCGGATGTTCCCTGGGTTGGTTGGGGATGGGGAAATGGGCCCAGGCCATGTCAAGACCAGTCTCCACTCTGGTCCACTGGTGTCCCAGGCAGACCAGTTGGCCTAGGAGTCCCCTGACTTTTAAGCACAGCCCCCTAGGGGAAGGGGGCCCACAAAGCTGTTATCCATCATTCACACTATAGTATGCATTCACTTAGTACATTTCTTCTTGAACAGACCAGCTGACTGGGGTGGAGCTCTGCCTTGGGGATGGGGAGGAAAGGTCAGTTGTGGGGCTCAGGCACTGCACCCAGTCAGGATGAGACGCCAGAACGGATACTCTCTTTTCCTCCCTGGACTTCAGTTTCTTCATCTAGACAATGAGGGGCTTGGGCCCCAGTGAGCAAAGAGCCTTCTGAATGGCAGGACAGGGCTTAGGAATCAGATGGGCATATAGGCCTGGCAGTAGGTGATGACTAATGGTGTATCTGAGGGCCCAGATAGTGGGGCAGCCACAAGGGTATCTGGCAGCATGAGCTGGTCATGCCACCATCTACTTCCAGCCTTCGTTGGGATTCCTGTGTTCTTGTAATGAAGAGGAAACATCCCCCACTTCCAGCATGGCCCACCTGCCCTCCCTTTTCACCCATCTGTTCCAGCTCACCATCCAGGTCTCAGCTCTAACTTTGCCTTCTCTGGGAAGCCCCTCAACACATTTGCCTGTCCCATACCCAGGAGAGCCTGTCTCAGCCCTGGAAAGGGGCAGGGTTGGGGTTCCCTGACAATCACCATTGTCCATTCTCATACTAAAGTGAGCACCGGGAGGCAGTCTGTGGGGCCATGACCACAGCCTCGGGCTGGAACGGCACCTGGCACAGAGCAGGCACTCTAGAGCTCCATGCAGTGCATGGTGGAGTCTCAAGCTTGACCAGGCCCCAGGTCAGAACAAGTGGCTTTCCAGCTGCCAACAACCCAGTGCTGCAGTACCACACCCCTCGGCCATCCAGGGCCTGGGGAGTCACCTGCCCAAGCACTGGGGCCAGGGCTTCTGAGCTGGACAGACTCAAGTTCAAATCCAAGGCGGACCATTTAATATCCCTGTGGCTTTGAGCAAGTTCCCTGCCTTCTCTGTGCCTCTGTTTCCTTATCTACAGAGATGGGATTAGAATAGCGCCTCAACGGTGGGGCGAGCTCCAGGCATGACTGCCAAGCCAGGTCGAGGCCCCGAGGCTGGTGTCCACCCCCAGCCCTCCTGCAGTCACCTTTCAGCCGCACGAGCTCGTTGTGGCACTTCTTGCGCAGCTGCAGCTCACGGCGGTACTTGCGCAGCAGCTCCTGGTTGTTGCTGTTGACCTCCTCGATGGCCTGGCCTATCTGGTGGGGGGTGCACACCACTGTCAGGGGGTCAGCTCCATCAGCCTTGCTGGCCCAACTGCCCACCCCTGAGGGGTGCTCACTGCCTCCTGCCCCTGGCTGAGTACCTGACACACACTATCACATGTCAGACTATCGCAATCACCCCTCTGGGTAGGTACTGCTGCCATCCCCATTTTACAGATGATGAAACTGAGCCCCAGAGACTCTAAGCTGACAGCTCAAGGCTGCTCTGCTAATAAGCATAGAGCCAGGACTCAGCCTCCACACCATAGCATGAGTGCTTGACTATGTGATTCAACCAGACTCAAATTCCAGCTCTGCCCCTGAGTAGCTGGGGATCTGAGACTGCTGACTCAATGTCTTTAAGCCTCAATTTTCACATCTGGAAAACAGGGATAATACCATCTAACTCATGAATCTATAAAGATCTCCCAGTTACATTTCACAGGGGGAAAGAAGATGCAAAATCACACATACAGTATCCCGCTGTATACAGAATCACACGTCCCCTTTCTGGGGTAGAAGGAAAGTGTATACAGTGTATACAGTCGTCCCTTGGTAACCATGGAGGATATAAAACTCCACAGATGCTCAAGCCCCAGATATAAAATGATATAGTGTTTGCCTGTAACCTACACATATCCTCCCATATACTTTACTTTTTTGAGACAGGGTCTTGCTCTGTTGCCCAGGCTGGAGTGCAATCACAGCTCCGTGGACGTGGTGGAAACTCACCATGAATGGTGTTATCTTGGCTCACTGTAGCCTCAACTTCCCAGGCCCAAGCGATCCTCCCACCTCAGCCTCCAGAGTAGCTGGGACTACAGGTGCAGGACACTGCACTCAGCTAGTTTTTTTATTTTTGTAGAGATGGGGTCCCACTATGTTGTCCAGACTTGTCTTGAACTCCTGGGCTCAAGTGCTCCTCCTGCCTCAGCCTCCTGAAGTGTTATGATTACAGGCATGAGCCACTGTGCCCAGCCCCGCCCATGTCCTTTAAATCATCTCCAGGTTACTTACAATACCTAATACAATGAAAATGCCAGGTAGGGGCTGGGTGCGGTGGCTCATGCCTGTAATCCCAGCACTTGGGGAGGTCAAGGTGAGCAGATCACCTGAGGTCAGGAGTTCAAAACCAGCCTGGCCAACATGGTGAAGTCCTGCCTCTATTAAAAATACAAATCAACAACAACAACAAAAAAACCTAGCTGGGCATGGTGGCATGTGCCTGTAATCCCAGCTACTGAGGAGGCTGAGGCAGGAGAGTCACTTGAACCCGGGAGGTAGAGGTTGCAGTAAGCTGAGATCCCGCCATTGCACTCCAGCCTGGGCAACAAGAGCGAAACACTGTCTCAAAAAAAAAAAAAAAAATGCTGTGTAAATAGTTGTTATATGTTATTTTTACTTCTATTATTTTTAAATGTTGTACTGTTATTTTTAATCTTTTTCAAATATTTTTGATCTGTGGTTGTTTGAATCTGGGAGCGCAGAACCTGTGAGTGGGGGAAGGGCCTACCATATATTCACACACACACATATCAATTGGCTTAAGCATGCTCAGAATGGTCAGGGGGAAATGCTGAGAGGCCACACTGGGGGAGTTGGGTGGGTGGCAGAGAGGCCTTTCCTATTCACCTGATGCCCCGCTATGGAGTTTGACTTTTCACCATGTCCACGTATTATTGACATACTCTTTTAAAGAAGAACTATAGCTGGGCGCGGTGGCTCACGCCTGTAATCCCAGCACTTTGGGAGGCCGAGGCGGGCGGATCACAAGGTCAGGAGATCGAGACCACGGTGAAACCCCGTCTCTACTAAAAATACAAAAAATTAGCCGGGCGCGGTTGTGGGCGCCTGTAGTCCCAGCTACTCGGGAGGCTGAGGCAGGAGAATGGCGTGAACCCGGGAGGCGGAGCTTGCAGTGAGCCGAGATCGCGCCACTGCACTCCAGCCTGGGCGACAGAGCGACTCCGTCTCAAAAAAAAAAAAAAAAAAAAAAAAAGAAGAACTATATTCTGTTCCCAAAATATATTAGTCTTTGCAAAGCTATCATACAAATTCAAGGAGCTAACGGCTATAAACAGCTCGACATGTAGGAGGCACTTAAGAGGCGCTGGCTATTCTCATATATACAAGTACAGCTTGAAAGAATTAAGTTAAACCTAACAGAGATAAGACTGTATCGGCCAGTCATGGTGGCTCACACCAATAATCTCAGCACTGTGGGAGGCCAAGGCAGGAGGACTGCTTGAAGCCAGGAGTTCAAGACCAGCCTGGGCAACATAATGAACCCTGTCTCTAATAAATAATTTTTTTAAAAATATGTATGTAGCATGTTTTTTGTTTTTGAGATAGAGTCTCGCTGTCACCCAGGCTAGAGTGCAGTGGCACGATCTTGGTTCACTGCAACCTCCACCTCCCGGGTTCAAGTGATTCTCCTGCCTCAGCCTCCTCAGTAACTGGAATTAACAGGCACCTGCCACCATGCCCAGCTAATTTTTGTGATTTTAGTAGAGACGGAGTTTCGCCATGTTGGCCAGACTGGTCTCAAACTCCTGACCTTGTGATCTGCCCGCCTTGTCCTCCCAAAGTGTTGGAATTACAGGTGTGAGCCAACGCGCCTGGCCTGCATGTTTGAAATATGAAGTTATCTGTAACATGTTTGGTTTAAAGAATCATAGTAAGACAAATAGCCGAATGCCTGCCCTAAGCAGTCTAGTTTCAAACAGGGCCTATAAGGGCAGCAGTAAGTCATGGTGGGTGGGGCAGGGGCTGCTGTCTGAGGGGCTTTGTCTGAGCTTTGGAGGGGAGCCCTGGGTGGATGTTGTGCCTCTCCCAGTGCGCTCCCTCACCCTGGACCCTCCCACCCACTGCCCTCGCTCACCTCGGCCTTGACACTCCTGAGGGCCTCCTGCAGCAGCAGCGGGAAGCCGCGCACCTGCCGCTTGAGCCCGTTGTAGTCGTTGGTGAGGGTCCGCAGTGCTGGCTGCAGGGTCAGCAGGTTGGTCCGGACGCCTATGGGGACACTTGGGCTGTGAGGCGGGAGGGGATGAGAGGCCGCGGTGTGGGGTAGACAGGGCCCCAGTCAGCTCACCTGCTAGATTCTCGTGCACAGCCTTCATCTCCACCTGGGCTCTGGCAAAGGCCTCCTCAATGGCCCGGTTCTTGTCCTCTTCCAGGGACTGCATCTCCTCCAGCATCTGCCCATGGGCCCGCTCCAGCTCTGACTCGTACATGGCAATCTGGCAGCCAGACCAGGAAAAGGCTCAGTACCTCGAGGTGTGGGAGGGAGAGGGGCAGGTGCCATACCGAGAAAGAAGCCCCACTGGTCACCTCCCATGCCCATGAACACACATGCACACACACGTGTGCACACACGGAGGGGTAGAATGGCCTTGTCTCTCTCCCTGTAAAGGGCTGTGAGCTCTGTACATTGGCCCCCAACACCAACCCAGTACTAAGCACACATCAGGTGCCCAAGTTGCGTGCCCTCAGGAAGGTAGGAGAGGGCCTCTGTGATGACAGTGACGAGTACCACTGTAGAACTTACTGAGCAAGCCTGTGTGCTGGGCCCTGGGCAAAAAGCTTCCTGGGATCACGTTCCTGAGTCCCCACTGTGAGGTGGGTTCTGGGACCAGATCGTGTTATAATAGATGAGGAAATGGACACCGGACAAAACTTGCCCTGGGTCCCATGGCCATCGGGGAGAGGAGGGACTGGACCCCATGTCTGTGGGGTGTCCGAATGCTTAACCAGTGCATTGGCCCAAGGGCTTGCCTCTGGCTTCCGGGCTGGGCGTGTGCCCCCACACAGCCTGTGTACCTGCGCCCGGAGCCGCGCGGTCAGCTGGTGTGAGCTCTGCAGCTGCTGTTCCATCTCCTTCAGCACCTGCCTCTGCATAGCCACCTGCTCCTGCAGGTGCTGGTTGCGGGCCTGGGACTCGCTGAGGGCCTGCTTGGTCTTAGACGACTCCACCTCCACTGTCTTGATGACATACTGCAGGGCGAGGGAAGAATGGCGCGTGGAGCCAGCAGGCACCAGACCTCACCCCAGACCCTGAGACGCAGCCGGCCAGGGGAAGGAACTCTCAGGAACATCCCACTCAGAAACCTGGAAAAAACTAGAGGAGCCTTGAGGTCCTGGCTTTCCAGAAAGCTGGGGGGTCTCCTGGAACCTTTTTTTTTTTTTTTTTTTGAGACGGAGTCTCACTCTATTGCCCAGGCTGGAGTGCAGTGGCTGGATCTCAGCTCACTGCAAGCTCCACCTCCCGGGTTTATGCCATTCTCCTGCCTCAGCCTCCTGAGTGGCTCAGACTACAGGCGCCCGCCACCTCGCCCGGCTAGTTTTTTGTATTTTTTAGTAGAGACGGGGTTTCACCGTGTTGGCCAGGATGGTCTCGATCTCCTGACCTAGTGATCCGCCCGTCTTGGCCTCCCAAAGTGCTGGGATTACAGGCTTGAGCCACCGCACCTGGCCTGGAACCTTCTCTTCTTAACAAGAGGCTACTATGAGCCTGCCTGGGGCCCCATCCTGGGTACAAACAAGAAAGGCAAAGATGGGGGCAGAATCCAGAGGCTGCGCTGCATCTGTGCCTGGCACCTCAGTTGTTGGATACCTACTCGGTGCCTGGCTCTGGATACAGGAAGGGAAAGGGGCAGGATCAAGCACAGAATTGGAATGATTCCTCCACCCACATGCACCTACCTATTGACCAGGTCAAGCTCCTCTTATGGGCTGGCCCTGCCCCAGGCACCAGGGGCACTGGGCTGAGGCACAGATCAGGTGGGCCAGGGCTCACCTTGACAGGTGGGGACTGGGCCCGCAGGCTGGCAATGGTCTCGTGGCTGTCACGCAGGCGCCGGCTGAGTCGCTCCTCCTCCTGTGCCTTCTCAGCCAGGCAGTCCTTGAGCCGCAGCTCCACCTCAGCCAGCCGGTCAGTCTTCTGCTGCACCTCCAGGTTCAGCTCTGACAGCATGCCTTTGCTCTCCGCCATCTCCAGCTGCAGCTGGGACAGCTTGTCACGGAGCTGGGCACTCTCCTGCAGCCAGTGGGAGGCACTAGATGAGTGCAAGGGACAGGCTCACTCTGAGGACCCAGGGTGGCCCTCCAGGACCAGCATGGGGGCTGCGGCCATTCTGCTCACCTGGCTGTGCTCACAACCCAGGCAGGGACCTGCTGGCTTTGCACGTAGCTCTTGCAGCTCGGCCTCGCAGCGCCGCATCTCCTGTCTCAGTCGCTCATTCTCCACCATCAGCAGGTCCCGGTGCTTCTCCAAGTCGGTGCCCCCCTGCAGAGAGCCAGGGCCGAGGGGGCGCATGTGGTGAGGGCAGATGGCAGGGGAAGGAAGAGGGGCCAGCGGAGATGGCACAAGGGCAGGGGAGAGAGGGGAGGTGAGGAGAAAGGCAGACGGAAGGAGAAAAAGAAAAGGCAAGCGCAAGAGAGGAGGGAATGAGCTCAAGAGAGAAACCAAGAGAAAGATAGTGGAAGGCAGAGTCAAGAAGGGTGGCAACCCGGGGCCTGCTCGCCCTGCTGCCCCTATTCTGAGTGTGAAAGTCACAAGGAGAGACATATTTCTACCAGGGTTCACACTCCTGTTTAATGTCAGCAACCGGGAAGGAATCTCCCACCCCTTGGAGCCACAAGGCCTCTGAGGGTACCAGGACATAGGGATAAGGCTCTCGGTGTGTTTCTGAGACAGGGTGGGATGGATGTGTGGGCTCAGCAGAGAGAGGGTTGCACCCCTGCCCCTGGCAGGGCCCATCTACACAGGGCCAGGCCAGGCCCCTGTGCTGCCCCAGGACAGCCTTGTGGCCTCACCAGCTCAGATCGCAGTCGGCTCACTTCCTGGGCCTGGCTAATGAGCTTCTCCTTCAGGTGTTCCACCTATGGGCACAGAGTCAGGAGCAAGGTGAGACTCAGTTCTCAGCTCCAGCCCACACCCAGGCCTCCTGCCCAGCACCAGGGATGACTGATGTGGCCGTGGCTTCTTCTAAGGCTGTGGCCTTAGGTTCCCCTATGTTCAAGCATCCCGTCACACCTGGGACTTCAGGTGAGCGAAACCTGGGCTGGTACTGACAGCCTCCCGCGCCCTCTCCCTCCACAGGACAGAGCCAGCCCCAGCTCTTCAGGAAAGCCCAGAGAGCAAGTGCAACCAAAGCCACCCCAACGCCACCTGGGACCACCCAACGGCAGCCCACCCTCGGGACCCCTCACTCCACGAGCCCCTTCTGAAGCCCTGTCCCTGCCTGTGTCTATGTAATGTCATGTTCTCTCTCTCTCCTCTACCTGCCTGTGTCTATGTAATGTCATGTTCTCTCTCTCTCCTCTACCTGCCTGTGTCTATGTAATGTCATGTTCTCTCTCTCTCCTCTACCTGCCTGTGTCTATGTAATGTCATGTTCTCTTTCCTCTCCTGCCTGTGTCTATGTAATGTCATGTTCTGTCTCTCTCCTCTACCACCTGCCTGTGTCTATGTAATGTCATTTTCTCTCTCTTTAAAGGGGCCCCCAGATTATACATACTCCAGGTCCTCCGAGCCCTGGATTCACCCTGGCCCAGCCCCCAGAATTTTCCACTTGGGGTGGTCTCTGGCAAGTCGACCTGTGGAGATGGGTCTTCCAGTAGCCAGAGCACACTTAGAACCTGTGTCCACCCCTGCTCCCAATCTGCCTTGCAGGAGAGCTGTGGTGGCCAAGACTATTAGAGGGGGAAGAGGGTGTGCACCCCATGAGGAAGCCATGGTTACCTGGCTTATCCCGACCCCAGAAGAGGGGACACCATCATGGTGCCAGTCCCATGAGGGCAGATCCCAGGGAAGCAACCCTTCCCCGGAGCTGTCCTCCAGCCAGCCATCCCCTCCCAAGGCCCAGACCCTGGTCTCACATCAGCCCAGCCCCAGAAACCTCTCCTCAGGAAACAATCCGCAGACACAGACTTTGGCTCCAGCTTCCGTCAGGGCATGTTTAGGACTTTTCTTGCAGAATGTCCTGTAGTGAGCACCCCTCACCTCAGGAAAGGTATGTTAAGAGCCAGATTCCTATGTGGTAGTTTAGGAGGTTTACACAGCTGGGTTCTCATTACTAAATGACAGGCAACAACGTCCACTGACTACAGGGGAAAGCCAGGTAAGGCGGGTGAGGGGCTGTGCAGGGCTGGACTCCCAAGAACCCCCTAAGAAGGCGGCCACCATTTTTCCCCCTCAGACCACGGGAGGTGAAAACGTACACCGGCATCGCGAAAATTCTCATCTTTCAAGAAAGGCCTAGGCCAGCCTGAGCAACATAGCAAGACCCCATCTCTACAAAAATTTCAAAACTCAGCCAAGTATGCCAGTGCACGCTTATAATCCCAGCTGTAATCCGGAGGGTTAGGATCACCTGAGCCCAGGAGTCTGAAGCTGCAGTAAGCTATGATAGCACCACTGCACCCCAGGGTGACAGAGTGAGGCTGTCTCAAAAAAAAAAAAAAAAAAGAGGTTTAGAGTCTGCCCCCTTAGCACAGCCAGCAGCATGCATCAGCCATAGTTAAGACAGGCCAGACATCTGGATTTTGCGGGGTGTGTGTAAAATCTCCCTACTTTACATGGTTGAGATGTCATCAAGCTAGTCCCTGTCATCAAACAAGGTAGTGTTCGGCCTCAGAGGTCCCTGTCTCCCAGGGCTAGAGAGAGCGCTGACTCACAGCAGTTAGGCCTGCTCTGAGTGGTCAGGGGTGGACCAAGGGATCCACCCCCACCTCTGAGAAAAAGGCCAGGGAGCTGGCTTTGCCTACTCACAGTGGGGCAGGGGGATTCCAAAATGCAAGACCCAGGTGAAAGGCTGGGGACCCAGCCAGGCCTCCTGGGGGACAAGCAGGTGACCCAAAGGCCAGGCCCCAAGAGGTCAGCTCTGCTGCCACCTGGACAAGCACATTCCTTCCTAGCAACACGCTGGGCCACAGGCCAGGCAAGGAGGCAGAGCTTGCACCACTTCTCTGCCCACTCAGTGCCCGACGAGAGGACGGCTCAAGTCCTTTGGCCCCAGGTGGGAGTAGGGACAGTTTGCATGAGGCAGCCTTTCTGCTAATTTAGTCCTAAAATTGAGAATACCCTAAATACCCACGCTTAGAGGAGTGGGCAGCTGAATTACAATGTGTATACACATTACATGGACATTCAGTCATTACATCCATGTTTATCAAGAGTTTTAAATATCATGGGGAAAGGCTCAACATATTAAGTCCAAGAAACATCTGAAAAACCATTGAATATACAGTACTAAAAAGTGGGGATCTCTGGGTTGTGGAATTATAGTTGACAAAATCTTTATGCTTTTCAGTAATTTTTTTTTTCTTTTTGAGACAGGGTCTCACTCTGTCACCCAGGCTGGAGTGCAGTGCCGCGATCTAGGCTCCCTGCAGCCTAGACCTCCTGGACTCAAGCCATCCTCCCACCTCAACCTCCCGAATAGCTGGGACTACAGGCACATACCACCACGCCCAGCTAATTTTTTTTTTTTTTTTTTAAATATATAGACAGGGCCTTGCCATTTTGCCCAAGCTGGCCTTGAATTCCTGGCCTCAAACAATCTTCCCGCCTCAGCCTCCCAAAGTGCTGGGATTACTGTTGTGAGCCACTGTGCCCAGCCAGTAATTTTTCAGTCTCAAAGAATATGTATTCCTACTCTTCCTACCCTGACATAAGTGAATCGACTTCCTTTTCAAAAGGCTGGAGTCTCCTTCCACCCCACCTCCCTCCCCCAGACAGGTTGCCGCCTCAGCATGGGGCTGGGCGTGCTGACCTTGATCGTCTCCACTGTCGTCACTGCCAGGCACTCCGACCCCGATGCAAGGAGAGCAGGGTTTGCCAGTGTTTGCTGGGGGTGGGAGGCGGGATAGCCACTGGCCACCTGCCTGCGGCCCAGGGTTCTGTTCTGTCCTTGCATCACAATGGGAACCTGGGGGCTCCTGGGTTCTGTCTGGAATCTCAGAGGGGTGCCCAGAAGGAGGTGGCTGCAATGTGGGGGGATCAGGCTCGGGGAGCATGGGGGATGGTGAGGGAGTTGAGGAAGGGGCTGTAAAAGGCCCCTTTACTCAGAGATGTCAGACACTAGGTCATCTCTGGCTTGTTGCGGGCAGCAGAGCAGGGGGACTGTGGCTGAGACGCAGCAGACTGGCACCACGAGCACTCTGGCCCAGGCACCAGTGACCTGCTCTGTGGCAGGTGGTTGGCCAGCTCTACTGGGTGTAGGTCTCGGGCTTGTGGGGAAGATGTCCGCTTTCTCCTGCACTTGAAGGCAGGCAATCTCTCAGAATTAGGGAAAACAGGCAAGAAGTCAGAGAGAAGTGGAGGCACCTGGGGAAGGCCGATGGGAGACGGCCTGGGAGCAGTGAAAGCCAAGAGCAGGCAGAGCCAGAAGGCAGGGCCTTCCTCAGGGGAGACCGAGGGCCCTTCACACACTCACCGCAGCTCCCAGCCAGCAAAGGCCATCCGTGTCTCTAAGCCCACCAGGGGAGGGTCCCGAGCGCCACCGTGGGCTCGATACATACTTGTGGCCGCAAAGGGGCAGCGGGCACATGCCTGAGCCCAAGACACAGGATGGAGGAGAAAGCAGGTTCCCCACTAGGCCGCTGAGACGGTTCCAGGACAGCATGGACGTCAATCCAGGGCTGAGGACGGACCAGGCTGGGGCTGTGCGATACTCCTCCCAGGCCCAAGCTCTTCATCAGCCAGAGCAACTAAGTCACGGGCCTGCTGCAGGGGGCCTCGGCCCTGCCTGCTCAAGGGGAAGAGGGAGCTGGGCCTGTCTGCCTACTTGACACCACCTGCATTTACACTTCACAGGCAGAAGCTGCTCGACAGAGGGCGGGGCCGGCCAGCCCAGGTCTGTGTTTTCTCAGCTGTCTGCTTCCAAGGCGGCCTCTTACTATCACAGAGAGAAAACCTGCTGGTTACCTCTTTACCTCCCACCAAGCCCAGCAATGATCATCAGCTGTCTGCTAAGGAAAAGTGGCCTCTCCCAGGCCAAAACTGCTGAGCTGGGAAGGCCAGAGGGCCCGGAATCCAGACAACCTCAAGGAAACTCAGCCCAGAGGCCAGCCGGGCGGCCCTGGCAGCACACCCTGTGGAGCCCACAGAAGGCCTGATCCTGGCTCTATGACCACTGGCCAGGCCGGTCTGTCCCCTGTCCATGCCACCCTGCCTCTGTTGCCAAGTCTTCACCTCTGGGTCCTTCTGCCACTGACGGGCAAGTAATAGCAGCTGACAATTTGAATTCTTAAGCCAGGCTGCCCAGGTTCTAATCCAGACATTCCCTTACCCGCTGGGTAACCCTGGACAAGTCTCTTAAGTTCTCTGTGTCTCTTATTTTCCTTATTTGCATAATGAGGCCACCTCTTGGAGGCTGTCTCGAGGATTAAATGAGTGATATATGCGAAGGAAAGGTCTGTGAAGGCAGGGATTTTTGTCTGTTGTGTTCAGCACTATACTCCCAGTGTCTGAAACAGTGTCTGGTACACAGTAGGTGTTCAGTAAGTACATGTAGGAGGAATGCTGAATGCATGAGGGGCCAGCCAGAGCAGAGCTTGTGGATGAGGTTGGTAAGCAGAGACAGAAAGGGTGGGGGGGCTGGAGTGTGCTGAAGGATGCTCATCTCCACCAAAGGCAGGAGCTGCCACTCGACCTCAAGCGGTGGGTGCCATGTGGGAATGTCAGCTCAGAGGTGCCACATCTTCCAATATTTCATGACAAAAAGGAAGTCTAGAGTTTGATATGAATTTAATTAAGATTTAAATGTTGGAATTAATTTGATTTTAAAAGCAGGACAATTAGAACTAATAAATTCAGCAAAGTTGAAGGACACAAAATGAACACACAAAAATCGGTTACATTTCTACAACTAACAATAAACAATCCAAAAAGGAAATTAAGAAAATAGTTCCATTTACAATAGCATCAAAAAGAATAAGGTACTGAGGAATAAACTTAACAAAGGTTAAATATTGTATGCTAAAAACTACAAAATACTGATGAAAGAAATTAAAGATGACACCAATAAATAGAAAGACATTCCATGTTCATGGATTAGATGTAATATTGTTAAGGTGTCAATACCACCCAAAGTGATCTACAGATTCAATGCAATGCCTAACAAAATCCCAATGACATTTTCTGAAGAAATAGAAAAATCCTTATCAGGGGACACCATATAGCTAAAACAGTCTTGAAAGACTGAAGGTCTCACACTTCCTGATCCCAAAACTCATTAAAAAGCTACAGCAGTTTGGCCAGGCGCGGTGGCTCATGCCTGTAATCCCAGCACTTTGGGAGGTCGAGGCAGGCGGATCACTTGAGGTCAGGAGTTCGAGGCCAGCCTGGCCAACATGGCGAAACCCCATCTCTACTAAAAATACAAAAATTAGCCAGGCCTCATGGCAGGCGCCTGTAGTCCCATCTACTCAGGAGGCTGAGGCAGGAGAATCATTTGAACCTGAGAGACAGAAGTTGCAGTGAGCTGAGATCGCACCTCTGTGCTACAGCCTGGGCGGCAGAGCGAGACTCCATCTCAAATGAAAAAAAAAGCTACAGCAATCAAAGCAGTGTGGTACTGGCATTAAAACAGACATAAATACCAATGGAATGGAATACAGAGTCCAGAAATAAACACTGACATACATGGTTAAATGATTTTTGACAAGGTTGCCAAGACCATTTAATGTGGGAAAGGATAATCTTTTCAACAAATGGTGCTGAGAAAACTGGATATCCACAGGCAAAAGAATGGAGTTGGATCCTTACCTTATACCATATACAAAAATTCACTCGAAATAGATCAAAGAGGGCCAGGCATGGTATAATCCCAGCACTTTGGGAGGCCAGGGTAGGAGGACTGCTTGAGCCCAGGAGTTCTAGACCAGCCTGGGCAACACAGGGAGACCCTGTCTCTACAACAAGTAAACAAAATTAGCTGGGCATGGTGGCACACGCCTGTGGTCCCAGCTACTAGGGAGGCTGAGGCGGGAGGATCACCTGAGCCCAGGAGGCCAAGGCCGCAGTGAGCCATGATCATACCACCACACTGCAGCCTGGGCAACAGAGCAAGATCTTGTGTCAAAATAAAAAACAAAAAGCCCCAAAGACCTAAATGTGAGAGCTAAAACTATAAAACTCTCAGAAGAAAATAGAGGAGAAAATGTCATGACATTAAATTTGGCAATGATTTCTTGGATATACACCAAAGGCAGAGGCAATAAAAGAAAAAATAGATAAGTCAGACTTCATCAAAATTAAACACTTTTGTATAACAAAGGACACTATCAACAGAGTGAAAAGGCAACACGTGGAAAATACTTGCAAATCATTTATCTGATAAGGAGCTATTATTCTGGATATATAAAGAACTACAACTCAACAACAACAAACCCAATTAAAGAATGAGCAAAGAACTTGAATAGAAATTTCTCCAGGGAAGACATACAAATAGCTAAAACAGACATGAAAAGATATTTAATATCACTGGCATTAGGGAAATGCAACTCAAAACCACTATGAGATACCACTGCACACCTTTTAGGATGGCCATTGCAAAAATAAAAATAAGCAGGAGCAAGTCCCAGCTACTCCAGGAGGCTGAAGCACAAAGATTGCCTGAGGCCAGGAGTTCAGAGGCTGCAGTGAGCTACGACCATGAATGGCCACTGCACTCTAGCCTGGGCAATATAGCGAGACCTCATTTCTACAAATAAATAAAACGAAAAACCAAGTGCTCATAAGGATATGGAGAAACTGGAACCTCTGTGCACTGTTGGTGGGAATGTAAAATGGTGCAGCCACTATGGAAAACAGTATAAGTTCCTCAAAAAATTAAAAATAGAACTATCATATGATCCAGCAATTCCATTTCTGGGTATATACCCAAAAGAATTTAAAGGAGGGACTCAAAGAGATACTTGTACACTCACGTTTATAGCAGCATTATTCACAGTAACCAAAAAGTAGAAGCAAGCCATGGATGGATGAATGGAAAAACAAAACAAAATATGGTATATCCATACAATGGAATATTATTCAGCCTTAAAAAGGAAGAAAATTCTGATGCATGCTACATGGATGAATTTTGAGGACATTATACTAAGTGAAATAAGCCAGTCGCAGAAGGACAAATATTGGATGATTCCACTTACATGAATAGTCAAACCCACGGAGATAGATGAAGAATGAGGAGTTACTGTTTAATGGGGCCCAGATTTCAGTAGGGGAAGATGAAAAGAGTTCCGGAGATGGATGGTGTATTAGTGAGTTTTCACACTGCTATAAAGAAATACATAAGACTGGGTAATTTATAAAGAAAAGAGGTTTCATCAGGCACAGTGTCTCACACCGGTAATCCCAGCACTCCGGGAGGCCGAGGCAGGTGGATCACTTGAGGTCAGGAGTCTAAGACCAGCCTGGCCAACATGGTGAAACCCTGTCTCTACTAAAAATACAAAAGCCGGGCATGGTGGCGTACACCTGTAGTCCCAGTTTATGCAGGAGCCTGAGGCAGGAGAATCACTTGAACCCAGGAGGTGGAAGTTGCAGTGAACTGAGATTGTGCCACTGTACTCCAGCCTGGGAGACAGAGACTCCATCTCAAAAAATAAAAATAAGTAAGTAAATAAATAAACAAACAGATAAATAAAAGAAAAGAGGTTTAATTGACTCACAGTTCCACATGGCTGGGGAGGCCTCAGGAAACTTATAATGCTGGCAGAAGGAGAAGGAGACACAAGGCATGTCTTCCATGGCAGCAGGAGAGAGAAAGTGAGCGCACGAAGGGCAAACTGCCACTTTTAAACCATCAGACCTCATGAGAACTCACTATCACAAGAACTGCATGGAGGAAACCACCCCATGCTCCATTCACCTCTCACCAGGTCCCTCCCTTGATATGTGGGGATTATAATTCGAGATGAAATTTGGGTGGGGACACAGAGCCAAACCATATCAGATGGTGATGGTTATTGCACAATGAGAATGTGCTGCTGCTGAACTTAACTCTCAAAAATGCTTCAGATCAGCCGGGCGCGGTGGCTCACACCTGTAATCCCAGCACTTTGGGAGGCTGAAGCAGGTGGATCACCTGAGGTCAGGAATTTAAGAATAGCCTGGCCAACATGATGAAACCCTATCTCTACTAAAAATACAAAAATTAGCCAGGTGCGGTGGTGCGCACCTGTAGTCCCAGTTACTCAGGAGGCTGAAGTGGGAGAATTCCTTGAACCCAGGAGGCAGAGGTTGCAGTGAGCTGAGATCGTGCCACTTCACTCCAGCCTGGGCGACAGAGCAAGACTCTCTCAAACAAACAAAAAAAATGCTTAAGATGGTAAATTTTATGTTACATCTATTTTTAAAATGATAAAAAAAAATAAAAAAGAAGAAGAAGAAGACGGCAGCCAAACAAGACACATTTGAGGGCAAGAGCTAGTTTTCCAGCCTGTGGCCTCTGAAGACAATTTTTTTTTTTTTTTTTATTTTGAGATGGAGTCTTGCTCTGTCATGCAGGCTGGAGTACAGTGGCACGATCTTGGCTCACTGCAACTTTCGCCTCCCAGGTTCAAGCAGTTCTCCTGCCTCAGCCTCCCTAGTAGCTGGACTTACAAGTGTGCAACACTACACCCGGCTAATTCTTGTATTTTTAGTAGAAACGGGGTTTCACCATGTTGGCCAGGCTGGTCTCGAACTCCTGACCTCAGATGATCTGCCCACCTCGGCCTCCCAAAGTTCTGGGATTATAGGTGTGAGCCACTGTGCCCGGCCTGAAGACAGTTTTTTAAGGTTCACTCTTGAGGTGCAGGGGGCAGGAAGGGAGTGCAGTGAGTGCCAGGCACAGTGGCTCAGGCCTGTAATCCCAGCACTTTGGGAGGCTGAGGCAGGCAGATCTCTTGAGTCCAGGAGTTTGAGACCTGCCTAGGCAATATAGCAAGACTCCGTCTGGACAGAAAATACAAAAGTGGGCCAGGTGTGGTGGACACCTGTGGTCCCAGTTATTCAGGAGGCTTAGGTGGGAGAATGGCTTGAGCCCAGTAGGCAGGGGCTACAGTGAGCTGTGATCACGCCCCTGCACTCCAGCCTGGGTGACAAAGTGAGACCGTCTTAAAATAAAAAAGGAGTGTAGTGAGGTCTGGGCAGCATGTCACATTGTTGGGAACTTCAGGAACCTTGAGGCCATGGCTCTAGGGACATCCACAAGAGGACAGGGGAACTCAAGGCCAGCAGGACGTGGCCTGGAACTGTTGTTAACAACACTGGGGAGGGTCATCCCAACAGCCACAGCCTCGGTCACCAGACCGAGATGAGCGGCCTCTGTGGCCTGGGTCAGCTGGGTGCTCAAGGACTATGGACCTTTGGCCCAATTGCTCTCAGTATACACAAACACCTCCTCCACCTGGCACAGCAGTGGGGAGGCCTGAAGAGACCACTGCAGCCCCTACAAGCCCAGATCCCAACAGTGATAATGGAGCCCCGTTAACTGAATCAGCTTTGCCAGTAGGGCAGGGGGATTTCATAAGATCATTTTTCATCCCCTATTCCCCTGAGGTAGGAACTATTATTATCCCCATTTTACAGGAAGAAAAACTGAGCTCCTAAGAGGTTAAGCCTTGGTTAGGCAACTTACTTGAGGTCACCTGACCAGTAAGTGGTGGACCTAGCACTGGAACTCGCATCTGACTGACCCTTGCAGAACCCTCACCCTTAACCATGGGGCCACACAGCCTTGCAGGAACAGCAGTGTGAGAAAGCAGCCGATCAGAAGCCAGTGTGCACAAGGCTGGGAACACAGCACCACGGAAAACAAGGCACAGTGTATCCCCTGGCGGGCTTTGCTTAGAGAGGCAACGTTCAGAATTCCAGGAAAGTCCAAGTCTGCGTCAAACCACAGTGAGGCTAGCAGGAGACCAGGGCGCACGGGAGTGATAGCTCATGACGCACCACACGTTACAGTTGACCATCCTTTTTTCTGTCCACTCTTACAACAGATCCACCCCTAAACTGCAATGGAACATTTAGTAAGCCCCAGTTTAGAGACTGGGAAGTGAAGGCTCAGAGAGAAGGTGACTTCCTACACCTGCCCAGCTGGCACGTGGCATAGCCAGAATAGAATCCTACTCACGGGATTCCAAATCCAAAACTCTCCCAGTAACAACAATGGTGTGGCCACAGCAACACCAATGACTCACTAAGGATCATCTCACCACATCCTATTATTACATCCATTTCACAGATGAGGAAACTGACCTGCAGAGTGGTAATTAACTGTCCCAAGGTCACATAGCTAATGAGTAGTGCCAAAGTCAGGGTTTGAACCCAGCTCTAGACCCATGTGGTTGGCCACATCTCCACAAGGTTGGGCCCCCCAGAGAGTATCTCAGAGACCTGGAGCTTCAGATACATCCCCTGAGAAATTTCCAGAAAAGAGCTGCAGTCAGAAAGTTCAAGGACAGGCCAGGTGCTGTAGCTCATGCCTGTAATCCCAGCACCTTGGGAGGCCGAGGCAGGTGGATCACCTGAGGTCAGGAGTTCGAGACCAGCCTGAACAACATGGTGAAACCCCATCTCTACTAAAAATACAAATTAGCCAGGCATGGTGATGGATACCTGTAATCCTAGCTACTCGGGAGGCTGATGCAGGACAATCGATTGAACCTGGGAGGTGGAGATTGCAGTGAGCCGAGATCGCGCCACTGCACTCCAGCCTGGGCGACAGAGCGAGACTCCGTCTCAAAAAAAAAAAAAAAAAAAAAAGAAAAAGAAAAACAACGTTCAAGGGCAAAATGTGAACAAAGACCAGGAACCATTCTGAATTCCCAAGTCACTTGCGGGAGTGGGATAGGCTCAGGGTTTCTCCTAAGAGTGGCTGGAGAGCTGGGGGTCAAAGAACTAAAAAGGCTGGGATGTTTCCTCCTCAGTTTCCCTTCTTAAAATGTAAGTTGATTTTGTTAATTAAAGGAAAAATGTTTTCAAAAACCTCCTTAAAGTCACAAAAGGTTAGATACTATGATTTCACTTCTATGAAATGTTCAGAAAAGACAAATCCATAAAAACAGAAAGCAGATTAAAGGTTGCCAGGGGCCGTGGGGCAAGGAGCATGGGGAGTGACCGTCAGTAGGCCCGGTGGAGTGATGAAGATGTTTGGCAATGAGACACTGGTGATGGGTACATTGCCATCTTAATATACTTACCACCGACTACTGAACTGTACACTTTCAAGGGGTGAATTTTATGGCATGTGAATTATATCTCCACAAAGTCCTTTTCTTTTCTTTTTTTTTTTTTTTTTTTTGATGGAGTTTTGCTCTTGTTGCCCAGGCTGGAGTGCAGTGGCGTGATCTTGGCTCACTGCAACCTTCCCTTCCCAGGTTCAAGCGATTCTCCTGCCTCAGCCTGCCGAGTAGTTAGGATTACAGGTGCCCACCACCACACCCAGCTAATTTTTGTAATTTTAGTAGAGACGTGGTTTCACTATGTTGGCCAGGCTGGTCTTGAACTCCTGACCTCAAGCGATCCACTTGCCTTGGCTTCCTAAAATGCTGGGATTACAGGCATGAGTTACTGCGCCCAGCCCACGAAGCCCTTTAAAAAAACACTTATTTGCAAAATGAAGTGTCTGAAGAGCCTAACTGGGGAAGGTCAGGGAAGGAAGAGGGGCTGCTCAGCCTTTGCCTGAGGCCAGATGGGTGTCCTGCAGGGTGGGCCCTGGACCCCCTGCAACCCCCAAGGCGCTTGAGCCACGCCCCTCCTACCACAAGTCCCTTTGCACTGGATGGGCCCCAGCTCAGAGTGCACTTACCTCTGCTCTATCCCAGAGCTTAGCTCAAGATGCCCAGGGACAAGACCTCAAGGCCATGCGTGTGCCCATCCCATCGAGCCCTTCCCACTTTATGTGGGTGTGTGAAGCAAATGTCCATTTTCCCACAGGCAGAGCCTCCACCGGGTGGGAGCCTACTGTCCACTGGGGTATCCCCCATGCCCAGCTCAGTGCGAGTACAAAAGGGGCATGCACAAATACCCAAGGAAGCAGGTGGGCATGCAGCAGGCAAGAGGATACAGGGCTGGCCTAGAGGAGCCCCCAGTTAGTGGGGAAGGCAGGCCCAGATAGTCAAGCTGTGGGGTAAGTGTGTAAGAAGGACACAGAGCATGAGGGGCACCCCAAGGAGGCCCACCCGAGTCAGCAAGGGGCATGGGGGCAGGCCAGGCCATTCTTGAGAAGAGAACACACCTGTAAGCTGGAAGAAATGCTGCATTTCAAAAGCGTGCACAATATGCTGCCCCCAGAACGGAGAGAACAAGTCACAGCACATATGAGGCACAATAGGCAGACATCGGCATGTCCAGGCCATCTCTTTGCTGGCTCATGGGACACACAAAGAACTTAGCTCTACCTGAAGGCCAGTCTGTCAACACAGAGTCCTGGGCCCAGAGCTCAGAGGCCCAACAGCCAGGCCAGGGCACTGGATCAGAAGGGGGGATGATGTGGCAGATGGGCTTGGAGACCTTGGGGAAGTGGGCAAGGCTGAGATACAATCCTAGAGACAGCCACTGAGGAGAAGAGCGGGGAAGGAGGGCTGGGAGCTGAGTGGAGATCCAGAAGGAGAAGAAAGTGACGCAGCCACACATACACAAGAGGGCCGGTGGTCAGCCCCACAGGACACGCAGCTTATCAGCCAATGGTACCCAAATGTTCTGCCCAGCCAACGAAGGAGACAACGCTGACCTGCATGAACCCTGGCTCTCCCTGGCTTCCAGAGGTTTGAGAGATCCATTCCCCAACACGCACTCAAACTAGCGTCCACCTTTAACGAGAAATCAAAAGCATGAGAAATGTCATGCCAACCTCCTGTGGGGTGACCATCTGATGAGTTTTGTCCACTCGGGCTGCCCAGTGCAGGGCACCACGGAAGACGGGGTGGACTCAGGGTGGGAAGCACCCCGCACCTTCCTGTTCCACTCACATCTACATCACCTCCTAGGGAGGCAGGTCCTGGCCCCCTGTAACCCAAGGAGATGGGGCACAAGAAGGATCAGGATGGGAGGCCCCTGTAAGCTGAAAGAAATGCTGCATCTCAAAAGTGCATCCTCCAGGATGGGAGGCCTCTGACTCTTACCACCCTACCCTCCAGCATATTCCAGGAGACGAGACCCCAGCTGTCTCCTCTTACACCAGTAGCCTGGTGGGGTCAGGTGCCCCAGGTGGTGTCCTCTGACCTGCTCCATAGTGGGCAGTGGCCTCTGCCCATCCCAGCCTCCCCAGGTACCTGGTTCTGCAGCTGGGTGGATGTGACCTGCTGGTCACTGTCGCGGAGGACCAGCCTCTCCCTTAGGACCACCAGTTCCTCCTGTAGCTGGGCCTTCTCCTCCTGGAGCTGGGACATGGCCTCCACCATCCTATGCACCACGGGGGCCGCACCTGGTGGCCCTGACAGGCTCAAGCACCTCCTGCTGCCAAAGAGACGCCCACCTACAAGCAAAGTAGTGGCTGATGAGAGGGCAGCAGAGGTCCCACGCTGGCAGAGGAGAGGGTCCATCACAACAGGGCAGACCGCCAGGGATGATAGGGGTGCAAGCAGAGGGGGTGGGCAACCAGGTGAAGCTGGGGCAGCAGCGGCATAGGTTAGCTGGGGCCTCCAGGGCCTGTCCCAGAAAAAGACACTTCCCCAGGCAGCATCTGGGGGATTAACTTGCCTGGATCAGGACTTAAGAAAGCAACTTCCACTGAATACGGCTCTCAAAGCACATGTTCTAGGTCTCATGGGCCAGCCTCTCTCCATGGCCAGGCTGCAAGGAATCGCAGCTGGGAAAGACAAGGGATTCTCACCCTAGAAAACTCTATTCTTGTAGGAACGTTATTTCTTTAAGTCTCAAACCCTCTCAAGAGTACAGAAGAGAAGAGTGGGGCTCCCCAGCCTCCCCATGTGGCAAGTGGTCAACTGTGCAGAGAGAGGGGAGCCAAGGGAGCCGTGTGCATGTGGGAGGGACAGACAGACCAGGACACAAAGCCCGCCCTGCACATAGGGCAAGAACTCAGCCAGCCAGCACCTAGCAAGGATGGAGCGCAGGGACCTCCCAGGCAAGACAGAGGGAGTCCTCCTCCTCCAAAGGCCCGCCACTGTCCTGTCACCAGGAATGAGAGAGATGGACAGATGGATGAAGGACAAGAACACAGAATCGGGGCCCATGACCTGTGCACGGCGCCTGGGATGCTTGTTATAGCTTGCTTCCAGGGCGCCAAGAATGGCCATGGTCTCTGCAGGTAGGGAGCAAAGAGTCTGAGGGAGAGAGAGAAGAATGGGGGGCTGGGGAGGAAGGGTGGGGGATTTGCCTCCTCCCTTCAGGGAGCACAAATGGGACATGACAGAGCATGGCAGAGTGAAGGGTGAAGAGGGGCATCTGCTGGCCAGAGAGCGCTGCTCTCTACCTTGGAGCCTGGGGCTCTAGGTGTTCCCACATTAGTCCCCAGGAATCCCAGCCCTCAGCAGGCTGGGGTTGGGGGCTCCTAGACCCTGGGAAGGAAGCCACTTGCACCTGAAGTCACACACCCCTCTGACAGCCTGGCCTGAGGGAAGCCAAACGGACTCAGATGGACAGGGAAGTGGGGAGGGTACAGCTTGCAGCTGGGCGGGGACATCTTGGCACAGCCCCAGGAGGAGGGGCAGATGGGTAGAGGCCCCCTGCCCCGCTCTAGGAGAGCAGGAGGGGCACACACAGGTTGGCTCTTCCCTCCTCCACCCGAGCACTCCAGAGAGCTGGAGCTGGGCATCCCCGGTTGGGTGGTGACCCTGGCCGTGTGGCCTGCACGTGACACAGCATGCATGTCACACAGAGCTGGCCAAGCTCCTGTGATCTGTTCTAGAGCGAGTGAGGTCAGACGGATGCTTCCAGGCCTGCACACGCGGCAGCATGAGCGGCATGTGACCAGCGTGGCCCTCAGCCCTTTGCAGGCTGCTGCAGTGAGGCAGGGAACGCACTGGACTCCTGGCCCGGGAGCTGGTTCTGCCACTCCAGAGACGTGTGGGAGGGGCCCGGCAGGAGCTTCCTAGGAGAAATGGGGACAAGGGGCCTTGCCTGAAAGGAGCCCAGCACCGTGGAGATGCACAGGCGTGGGTGGCTGTTACACAACAGGCCATGGGGCAGAAATGAGGCCTCGGAGGGCCCAGTTCATCCGGAACACTGCTCACATCATGGGATGTCACCCCCAGAGGGGCTCGCCGGGTCTCGGCACCGCGGCAGGGCAGTGGGACGGGGGCCAGGAGAGTGCTTGTGGAGAAAAGATCTCCAAGAAGCTCAGGGAGGTCCCAGAAAGGGGAGGATGGGAGGACGAGGTGAGATCAAAGGGGCCCTTGTGCTGGAGAGGTTGCACTCAGGGTTCAAAGATGCGATGCAGGCACGGCCTGGCCCCACTGACCAGGTCACCCTTGCTGTTCCCTGGAATCGGCCTTCCTCTTCTCAATGCACAATCAGCAAGATGATGTCCCCTGCCCGAGGCTGGCCTGCTCACACTCAGCCAGACCCCAACCCCTGCCGCTCGCTGCAGAAGAGTGCCTGGGCCCAGACAGGCCGGAACGCCAGAACGGGGCTCCGGACAGCCTCAGAGAAGGGAGTGGCTCCTTCCACCACATGGCAAGTTCAGACACACAAGTTAACCTTTTGGTGATGGAGGAGGAACATGACAGAAAGGCCGGCTCCTCTTTCCTTCACATGCTCTCGGCCTTCCCCCGGGATCCTGGAGGATGCTGCTTCCCCATTATCACCGGGCTCTCGCTTACTGCCAGGGATCCCCGGCATGGACCCGTAAGACTACAAGGGGGGCCTGTAGAATCTTCCAGAACCAGCCAGCCCTGGACACCATGGCAGACCCTGCCAGAGAATAGCTGAGCCACCGGCTCCTTTATCTCAGCCTCTGACCAGGAGAATCAAAGTCCTGTTCTAGGAGCCTCCAGACCTTGGGAGCCCATGGATAGGAGGGAGAAGGCCGAGTCTCTCTCTGCAGGCAGTGGCGTCTGTGAGGCTGCCACCCTCGCCCTGCTTTAGACAGGCACTGGGAAAAGACAAAAAGCAGAGAAATTCAACCCCAGCCCACGCTGGCCAAGGCCTCTTATCACTGGGTGGGGCCTGGATGCTGTGGGAGGCAGGTCGAGATGAAGGTTCCATACACACCACTGTCCCTGAAACTGGGAGAGGCAGGCTGGGGGCTTGGAGCTATGGGTCAGGCAGCTGGAGTCTGTCTAGGCCACCTCCAGCCAGGGAGGACAGGGCATAGGGATAGCACCAACCGCACAAGAGCCTCCCTCCTGTGCTGGCTTCACTGGGGAGTGCCGGGTCGGCGGGCAGGCCTGCTTTACCTGTATTCTCTACATTCATGGTGCCACCAGCTTCCTGGGCCTCCCGGGCCCGCCTGGGGGCCGGTGCCTGTCTCTTCCAAAGCTTCTCTTCTTTCGTCCCCTGACTCTGGCTCTTGCACCCCTTGTCCTGTAGGGCCTGCTGCCAAGACACAACCAGAATCCTCACATGAAGGAGACTGCGCCAGGGAAGGACCCTCGAGCCAAAGGATGGTGCACTCCCAGAGCTGGCCAGGATCCCAGGGCCCAGGGGGTCCAGTCCCTCCCTGTGTGGGTGGGTGGGGACGTTGAGGCCCAGGATCTGGAAGAGGATGTGCCAGGTCCCACAGCAAGACAGTGGCGGTGCCTTATCCTGGCCTCCCTCAGCAGCTGGTCTTCTACCCCAGCAAAGAAGGTTCTTAGGTACTTCAAGTTCTCAGGCGAAGCTCATGCCATCCCTGCAGAGTCTGAGAGTCACCAGCACAGAGGCCGGCTCACTTCCAGTGCACACGCCCCATAGGCAACCATCCAGCCCCACCACACACATAACCTCAGGGCAACTGCTCCCATGCCGATGCTGCCACCCCAGGCACACAGCCCTACATCTCCAGATGGAACCCCCAGGACTGCCAAGGAGGCTGCCCATGAGTCTGTCTGAGCAGAAGGGCCACAGCCCTGCCTCCTTCACTTTCCCCGCCCCACAGGGCTATCAAGAGGCCATGAGAAGCCATCTCCTCTTCCAGGGCGAACACAGGCAAAGGACTCGAGACAGAGAGGGCCAGTGCGCAGGCACAGGGAGAGAGAGGGGAGGCACGAAGAGGTGTTTCATCCAGAGAACGTCACCTACCGCTCACACATAAAGATGCCCAAGGCAGGCGGCAGGGCCACATGCAAAGAGTGAGCCCATTTGAGGATCATGAAAATAAAACAGGCATAGAGACAAATCAAGAGAACTATATGGACAGTGATCCTCTCTGGAAGGTTGGGGAGATGGTGTAGTGGCTGAGAGTAGAAACAAGCATCATTTCAATTTGTGGGGAATAAAAAGAAAGTTCACAACAGAGAGAATGTGAGAAGAGGGGAAAGGAGGTGGCCTTACATTTCATTTTGAACCTCTTTGGCATTTGAATTGTTAACCTTATAAACAATGACTGTGTGTTTTTTTGGGTTTTTTTTTTTCTTTTCCTTTTTTAAACAGAGTCTCACTGTGTCACCCAGGCTGGAGTGCAGTGGTGCCATCTCGGCTCACTGCAACCTCCGCCTCCCAGGTTCAAGCAATTCTCCTGCCTCAGCCTCCCAAGTAGCTGGGATGACAGGTGTGTGCCACCACACCTGGCTAATTTTTGTATTTTTAGTAGAGACGGGGTTTCACCATGTTGGCCATGCTGGTCTCAAACTCCTGACTTCAAGTGATCCACCCGCTTCGACCTCTTGAAGTGCTGGGATTACAGGAATGAGCCACTGCGCCTGGTCATTTTTTTTCTTTCTTTTTTTCTTTCTTTCTTTTTTTTTTTTTTTAAGACAGAGTCTCACTCTGTGGCCCCGGCTGGAGTGCAATAGCACAATCACAGCTCACTGTAACCTTGACTTCCTGGGCTCAAGCAATCCCCCTACCTCAGCCTCCCGAGTAGCTGGGACTACAGGTACATACCACCATGACTAGCTGATTTTTGTATTTTTTGTGTAGAGAGAGGGTTTTGCCATGTTTCCCAGGCTGGTCTCAAACTCCTGGGCTCAAGCGATCCTCCTGCCTCAGCCTCCCAACGTGTTAGGACTACAAGCATGAGCCACCACACCCAGCTTTTTTTTTTTTTCCCATATCAACAGAGGTTATCTTGGAAGAGAGACAGCAGACAATTTCTGTGTGTCTTTGTGACCTTTAAATTCAAAACAAAAAAATAAGTTACTCTTTTAAAAGTGCTCACTCTAAAAAATAAACGCGTAGTCTAGAGGCGGCAAGGCCTGTGTGTGAAGACTGGCTCTTCCTCGGCTAAGCTGGGTGACGTTGGGCAAGTTACTTACCTTCTTGAAGCTGCGTTCTCCTCATTCTTAAAATAAAAATGGTAATAACAGGACTGCCTCATTGAGCTTGTGTGAAGAGTAACAGACAATTGCAGCCAAGTCCTCAGAAGGCGCCTGGCACATAGTAAGGGCTTGATATGAGGTAAGTATTATCAGGACATGATTCCTGTAATCTTCACATCTTTTTACTTTGACATTCAAAAAGCCAATACAGATAATTGAAAAGACAAGAAAAGTGACATCAGCAGGCTCCTTAGCCCAAAATTCACCCCCTCCTTCTCTTGACCCCGAGCTCCACTTAAGAAGGGCGGGTGGGGGACACACCTCTTATATTTAGGAATATTCGTGCTGGGCGCAGTGGCTCACACCTGTAATCCCAGCACTTTGAGAGGCTGAGGTGGGTGGATCACCTGAAGTCAGGAGTTGGAGACCAGCATGGCCAGCATGGCGAAACCCTGTCTCTACTAAAAACAGAAAAAAAATTAGCCAGGCGTGATGGCAGGCACCTGTAATTGCAGATACTCGGGAAGCTGAGGCAGGAGAATCGCTGAACCCAGGAGGTGGAGGTTGCAGTGAGCTGAGATTGCACCACTGCAATCTAGCCTGGGTGACAGCAAGACTGTGTCTCAAAAAGAAAATAGAAAATTCCCTCCGACTTAATTTTGTCCCCACCCTGTGACCAACTGCCACACCATCACTAGCAGGCTTGTGATCCATAGCGGCAAGGACAGCAGCTGGAAGTTTCCATTTGCCAGCCAGGGCAAAGGTTACACTATTTCTGGCCTGTTGGCCAAGCCACAGGAAGGACAGACGGGGCCCTGGAGGGTTGGGAATTTCTGCAGCGCCTCTGTGGGGTGCATCTCAGGTTTTAACTGCTGGACAGAGCCTGGGGAGGGGGTGTCACTAAGGCCGCCAGGTCGCCGCACTGTGCTTGGGACCCACCCTGGCCCCACATCTTCAATCCTGAAGAACCTACCGCATAATGGAGCTTTGTGGGGGCCCACCAGGATGTGAACGTGGAAGCTAGTTGCTGGTGCCAGCATCCCAGAGATCTTCAGCAGATCTGCTGACCCCAGGACTCAGCAACCACAACTCAGCACCCCATAATCAAAGCTCAAGAACAGAGCCACCACCCAACTCGAGGCTGTGGGTTTCTGACTGCCGCCTTCCAATTTAACTATGGATGGCTCAAGACAGAGCAAAGAGCGGGTCCTCAGGTTTCTTTAACTGTTCTCTCACCAGACCTGCTTTCTAGCAGATTTGAACAGATAGAAGAAACTTTTGGTTCAGTTTTCAGATGAATCACATGAGAAGAGACAAGAAACACCTCGAAACACAAGACTGTCCCTGAAGCAACATCAACCCCTGCATCCATGTTCAGATCAGGGGCTGGGAAAACAAGCTACCCGGGCCAGGACATCCGTTTGCAGCAGGGAGGATATGTCCCCTTGAATGGTATGTGTTTTCCACACTCCATCCTGCCCACCATTTGTACATGTTCCTTCAAGGCTCTGTGAAAATGTAGCTTCGAGAAAGGGCAGAATCAGTGTGTGTCGATGGTCAGGAGAATGTGGGGGAATGGTGGGCCCTCTAGTGCAATGGTTTTCTTAGGGGGTGAGCCTTGGCAGCACCCCCAGATGACTCTGGTGTCAATCCTCTGCCACTGCCTTCTTGGCCCCTGCCTGGTTTGCCTTCATCCCTTTATGATTATTTGATCACTCTCTGGGGCCTCTGCTAGACTCTCTTGTCTCTTTCTGCACTGCACCTCTGACCCTAGCACAGACTGGCACATTCTAAATAATCTGTTGAATGAATGCATCAATTAAAAATGGGCAGAGCTTGTACTGCCCTGAAAATACTCAAAGCTATTGCTGCATGAACACAGCACAGATATTTGTTTAAGGAGCTCACTGCAATCAGAAACAATACAGAGGATCTGTTATAAATAACTTATGGTAAGTCCTGAAGTAGAACATTATGCAGCAGTGTAAAAGAAAGAGGTAGGGCTGGGCGTGATGGCTCACACCTGTAATCCCAGCACTTTGGGAAGCCAAGGCAGAGCCCACAAGTTCAGGACCAGCCTGGGCAACATGATGAAACCTCCATCTCTACAAAAATTACAAAAATTAGCTGGGCGTGGTGGCACATGCCTATAGTCCCAGCTACTCAGGAGGCTGAGGTGAGATGACATGGCTGGAGGTTGCAGTGAGATTGTACCACTGCATTCCAGCCTGGGCAACAGAACCAGACCTTGCTCAAAAAAAAAAAAAAAAAAAAAAAAGGTAGTTCTCTATGTGTTGATGAGCATGAAGAGATTACGAGGAGTTACTTGAGGGAAAGAGCTAGTCACAGAATAACATGTAAAATAAATAATAAAAATCATATAAATATGCACTGGGCACTGTGGGTCATGCCTGTAATCCCAGAACTTTGGGAGGCCCAGGTGGGCAGATCACTTGAGGTCAGGAGTTCAAGACCAGCCTGGCCAACACGGTGAAACCCCATCTCTACTAAAAATACAAAAATTAGCCAGGTGTAGTGGCGCATGCCTGTAGTCCCAGCTACTCAGGAGGCTGAGGCATGAGAATCACTTGAACCTGAGAGGTGAAGGTTGCAGTGGGCTGAGATCATGCCACTGCATTCCAACCTGGGCAATAGAGTGAGACTCTGTCTCAAAAAAAAAAAAAAATCATATAAATATGGCTGGGTGGCTCACACCTGTAATCCCAGCACTTTGGGAAGCTGAGGTGGGCAGATCACTTGAGGTTAGGAGTTCATGACCAGTCTGGCCAACATAATGAAACCCTGTCTCTACTAAAAATACAAACATTAGCTGGGCATGGTGGCGCACGCCTGTAATTCCAGCTACTCGCAAGGCTGAGACAGGAGAATCACTTGAATCCGAGAGGCGGAGGGTGCAGTGAGCTGAGATCACGCCATTGCACTCCAGAGCGAGACTTCGTCTCAAAAAAAAAAAAAAAAAAAAAAAAAAGAGTTCAAGACCAGCCTGGCCAACATGGTGAAATGGTGAAACCTTATCTCTACTAAAAATACAAAAATTAGCCAGGTGTGGTGGTGCACACCTGTAATCCCAGCTACTCAGGAGGCTGAGGTAGGAGAATCACTTGAACCTGGGAGGCGGATGGTGCAGTCAAGACCACGCCACTGCACGCCACTGCACTCCAGCCTGGGCAACAGAGTGAATGAGACTCCATCTCAAAAATAAAAATCATATAAATATAATTAAGTGGTTCGATATAGGAAAGATAAATAAATAAACCCCAAATACTTAATAGTGGATTTCTCAAAGATAGAGGACTATGAGAGGCAGTTTCTGGGTAATTGTATCTCTGCCCTGTTACAAGGCTAGTTGTGTTGAATGGTCAAATATGTGACCAGCAGCCAGTAACTTAACCTCTCTAAGCCTCCACATCCTCATCTATAAAGCTCAGATCAAATACTGTATCCTGAGACTGTTATGAATATCATGAGGACTGATATGAGATCTTTAATGCCTGGCACAAAGTCCGTGTTTGATAAATAGTAGCTCTTATTACTATTATCATTATGTATTATTTCTATAGCCAAATATACCTATATATGTAAAGTTTTTTTTTTTTTTTTTTTTTTGAGACAAGGTCCCACTCCGTCACCCAGGCTGGAGTGCAGTGATGCAATCACAGCTCACTGCAGCCTCAACCTCCTGGGCTCAAGCA
This sequence comes from Macaca nemestrina, assembly GCF_043159975.1. Classification (NCBI taxonomy): domain Eukaryota; kingdom Metazoa; phylum Chordata; class Mammalia; order Primates; family Cercopithecidae; genus Macaca; species Macaca nemestrina. Next base: position 56,911,764 of record NC_092142.1, read on the forward strand.
ATCCTCCCACTCCAGCCTCCTGAGTAGCTGGGACTATAGGAACCACCATGCCCAGCTAATTTTTTATTTTTCTTTTTATAAAGATGGGGTCTCACTATATTGTCCAGGCTGGTCATGAACTCGTGGGCTCAAGCGATCTTCCTACCTCAGCCTCCCAAAGTGGTGAGATTACAGGCCTGAGCCACTGCACTCAGCCTTACTTTGTCTTTTTAAAGTCACTTGGTGATAACTACAAGGGAGAAGACCCCAAGTTTTAGTGAATCCCCCATCTAGCTTTGAATTCTCACTTCAAACAAGGAAATATTCCCAAGGAAATACAAGGAAATGCTCACATGACCATGTTTGAGAATAACCAGCTACCCCAAACCTGCCTGTTCTCCCAATACCTTCTCCAAGCTCTGCCCATCTCAGCTAAGGCCCCATGCTTCCCACTTTAACACCTCAGCCAGGGCATGACTGAAAAGTTCCTGTCAGCTCCTGTGAGATTTCCCCTGTCTGACTTAATGAAGCTGGCTCACAGGCAGAGGGGTCACAAGGGGCCTAGCAGAGAGGTGCGAGGTGGGTCCCTGGCTCTCCCCTGGTGCTTCCTACCCCCAGGAACCTGGCAGGAACCCAGCCACTGGAGCTCAGAGACCCAAGGCACATGCAGCCTGGAAGGCCCCAGTGCTTACCTGCAGGGTCAGGTAGAGCCCGTGGGGGCTTCCGGGGCCAGCCCAGTCCACGCTAAGGGCTCGGCACTGAGCTAGGGCTGGGCGAGCTGCACTTCGGGCACTGGAGTCCTCGTCACCGCAGACTGGGGTATCTTTTCCACGCCCTGTCCCGGGACAGAGAGATAGGTGAGACACTCCGACCGCTGGCCGAAGACTGCTAGCCATGGACCACTGGCCAGGGCCACAGCTGACCTCAGCTTTCACACACCCCTGGCTGGTCCAGATGAGGCCAGGAGGGGCTCACACACCCTTACATGCCTGCCCTGCACAGAGGGGAAGGCCTGGCTTGGGGCAGGGGCTACACTCCTTTCTTACCAAAAGCCGCCCCAAGATTCTCTTCTGGAGGGGGCCCAATACCCCACTGGAGGCTCCCCTATCCTCACGGTGGCTTTTGCGGCAGGCACCTGCTCAGCAGGGCAACGGAAGGAAGCCGATGCCAGCCAGCCTGCACGAAGCTTTGAGGACTTGCACAGGGGCTATGGCTTTATTACCCCAGCTGCCTCTAGGTGGCAATTTCTTCCCTGACTTCATTAAGACCAAATCCACACCAGGTGGCCCAGCCTCCGTTGCTTCCCCAAGTGTATTCAGAACCAGCTAACGTGCATCCCCTTGTGCCTCTCACACACTGCCTCCCTCACCCACGGGAGAGAGGGCGGGCTGTGGCAGCGATGCCCCAGCCACCCACCTCCACCTGCAGGGCTGAACAGGGTGGGATGGGGGCCAGCCTCACGAGTCATGAGGCACACTGCAGAGCCACTACCCTGGGGCATAACAATATCCCAAGTGCCAGCCACTGGGCCAAGTGCTTTTCAAGCCTTACACACATTTTTTTTCTTTTCTCTTTTTTTTTTTTTTTGAGACAGGGTCTCTCTCTGTTGCCCAGAGAGTGCAGCGATGCGATCTTGGCTCACTGCAACCTCTGCCTCCCAGGTTCAAGCGATTCTTACATCTCAGCCTCCCGAGTAGCTGGGACTACAGGCGTGCACCACCAACCCAACTAATTTTTGTACTTTTAGTAGATATGGAGTTTCACTTGGTTGGCCAGGCTGGTCTTGAACTCCTAACCTCAAGTGATCTGCCCGCCTTGGCTTCCCAAAGTGCTGGGATTACAGGCGTGAGCCACAGTGCCCAGCCTTTACACACCTTCTTGATCCTCAGTTTGCTTGTCAATAAAATGAGGACAACTTCACAGCCCTGTGGTGAGGATCAAATGGATGAGATACACGTGGTGCCCATGTAGTGCCAGGCACACAGAAAGGGCCCACAGTACAGGCCAATAGGACTACAGCTGCCATCAGCTCCTCACAACTCCCCAGGGAGGTGGGGGGCATTCTCCCAACCTGACAGGCAAAGAACCGGAAGCCCTGAAGGGTTAACAATGTGCCCAGGGTCACAGGAGCCAGGATTCAAATCTCATGTGCTAACCAATCCTCTGCCAGCCGACTCTCAGGGTGGCAATATGGGGGTTGGTTGGGGGGCTCAGAGGGGCCTGGGGCAGCTGAGCTGGCTGAGGTCCAGTGGCAGGCATGGTGCTTGCATTTCACACACAGGATTTCATCTGACCTTTGTCTTAAATTTTTTAAGTGGATAAAAGTCTGTATGGTCATATAATCTTCATAATACCCAATTTTTTCCTTCAGGTTAGAAAGCTGAGATAACACAATATTTCAAATACCTATATGCGTGCGCGCACACACACACACACAGACACACATGACTAGAAGGCACTACATAAAATGTTCAGTGACTAGCTTGTGATTTTTATTTCCTTTTTGATATTTTTCTATGTGTTTTAAGTATTCGAAGGCAAAATGTTTTTGTTTTTACCAGAAAAGCAATACTCATTCATATTACATTTGTAATCCTTACGACAACCTTATGGGGTAGAGGCCATCCTCTGCCCCTTTCAGACAACTGGGCTACCTGGCCCAAAAGCCCAGGCTTTTCCCGAGGGCCCTGGGTCATCCCCAGCCTGGCTGTGCTGCTTGGGAGCAGCCAGCCCCAGACAACCACAGAAGCAGAGAGACCTCAGCAGGCATCAGTCCAGCTGCCACTGACAGCACAAATGTGGTGGGAGAGAGGGCTGAACAGGAGTTTGCTGTGTGCCCTCTCTGGGCCTCAGTTTCCCCTTCTGTGCACCAAGGGGCTTGGACCTGATGGCCCAGAGGGACTCTGCTAGCCCTCACAGGGTGGCAGTCTAGACCCTGTTCCTGTAAGTCACGGGAGACAGGGAGCAGACCCCTAAAGGCACCTTGCCTGGAGAGCCCTCTTTCCCCCACACTACCAGGGCAACCTGCCCACGCCTCGGGAGAGGGTCATGGGCAGCTCCCCAGCCCCGTCAATCCAGTCCCCGCCCTGAATCAGAGAAGCCGCTCACTTCTTGACTTTCGCAGCACCGGGGGACATGACCCAGAAAGGCGAGCTGGCACTGACAGCTCCCCGGGGAGACACTAGGGGCCAAGACTCTGGGACCCCTGCCCACCTGCTGTCAGGGTCTCTACAGAAACACCTGAAATGAGCACATGGCCCCCAAGCCCCACCAGGCCACGTTCCGGGGAGCAGCCTCAGTCCACTCCCAACGCCGTCCAGGGGCCAGCCCAGGCAGGATCAAGTGTCAGCGGCGCTTGGTGCCCGGGCAGCCACTTCACCTACCTTGTTTACCAGCCTGGGCAGAGACCGGAGTGAGCCCACACGCTTTTGGCCAAGGACGGCAGCCCGCAGAGCTCTGACCAGCTTGGCCAGAGGGAACGCAGCTGATCCCCCTGCTCTGTGCCCGCCCCGTGTTAAAGTTTAACCCGGCTTCCAGGTCTCCTCTTTCCAGACAGGGGCGCAAGGAAGGAGCACCCGGCGAGACTGACGCTCCGGCTCCACGCCCGCCCGGCTCTGGGCTGTCGGTTACCCTGTAATTACCTGACAGCTCTGACTGAGCTTAGGAACCGGTGAGAAACCTCAGTCTCATCTCTGGTATCTGGAGGAAGGAAGGGAAATAAAGAGGCATTTTAAAAATGCGGACTCACCAGTTCTCAACCTCCCCGGGCCGGTGTGTGGGAAAGGGCGGGCGGCCGGGCTGGCTGGGGCTGGGGCGGGGCGAGCCATCCCCGGCTCGGGCTCCGGGGCCCGGCCCACTCTCCACAGGCCCCGCAGCGAGGGCGTGGCTCCCAGGTTCCACGTCCTGCGAGAGGGGACCATGGCCTGGGGCTCAGCAGCCTCCTCGGGGCACCGGGCAGCCTGCGGAGAGAACAAGGGGAGATGAGCTTGAAGATCACGGACCAGCACGACTGCATCTCGGGCAGAGCCAGTCATCTGGAAGGGTCTACGCCCCACCGGTCGCTGGTTACCCAGGGCAGCAGCTCCAACTGCACTGTCCCCCAAAGACCCCAGGGCTCGCAGGATGAAATGGGGCCTGCTGCCTTTTGGGGATATCTGTTTCCGAATACGGAGGCTCCGAAGTGGGAAAGGAGCATTTCAGCTGTGCCTGAGACCCCACACCTGAACCCTTCCGCGCTGAGCCTGGCAGCGTGAGGACAAGCCAGGTCCTAGCCCCACATAGAGGAGGCACCGCAAGTCAGCAGCGTCTCCGTAAGTCTAATCCTTTTCCTCCAAGACATCTAATTTTCTAATTGCACTTAACCACGTTCTTAACCCTTAGGCTTCAGGCTCCTCTGCCTAAGGTCTGTCAGCAGAGCAGTGAATGCTCTGAATATTAACATTTCATTGAGGAGGGACTCAAAAGGGCCCTGACTGTGGTCAGTGACAAGTGAAGTCTATATACAGCAAGTTCTCATTCATGTATTCGACTAGCCTGCGCTCTGTGCCTAGCATGTGGCAGGCACCGTATGGGTGTTGAGATACAAAGATTCATTCAGTCTTCATTTAATAATGCCTACTGGGTGCCAGGCATCTGCCAGGGGTTCTTTTGGATCAGAAGAGATGACGCCTGAAAGCTCCCGGTCAGAAGGGAGATAAACACTTCAAAAACCCTTAGTCTGAGCAGGCTGCTGGAGGCTGCAGGTGCGGGCCAGGCACCAGGTGGTATGGGGAATGGAGGGGGGTGGGGAGCATTGGTCAGGGATGGAAAGCTTCAGTCAGGGATAGTTCCCTCATGAACTGAACAAATGAACAGAGCTCAGATATTCCCTGCACAAGTCTTTATTGAGCACCTACTGTGTGCAAAGCAACCTTGAGGGCATTTAAGGTGATCATGCTACAATCCCAGACTCAGACAGTAATGTCATTTACAGAAGAAGCGAAGTCAGCTCGGAGAGGCAACATGGGGTTTTAAGATTGAGGTGGGGGTAACCGAAGGACTTCCTAGTGGAGCTTTCTGGGCTGTCAACTACTCTCCCCATCCCTCATTGCAGTGGCCACTTCCTGCCAAGAAGCGAAGATAGCTATTTGAAGGGTGTCCACCTCCCCTGACCCACGATGGGTCCCACAGCTCATACACATTCATGTTTGCAGCCCCATTGCACCCAGCCTGCAGCTGCACCCACACTAAGCACTCTGGGATGGCTTGTGAGGTGAACATTCTGAAATGAACACACACAAGCTTGAAATGAAGCCTGGAAGAGAGGTCAGGGCTGGACACAGACTCAGAGCTAAACAGGGCCACCGATGCCACAGGTGAGGAGGCAATCATCAAAGCTTGAGCAAGAGGAGACAGCCATGTGATAATAGGGCTCACCGGGGGTGGAAAGCTGCAGAAAGAAGATGAGAGAGGGACAGGAGCTCCAGGCAAGTATAGAGTTTTCAGAAGTGACTGAAGTGTAAGTGGGAAGGAGAGGTTGGTCAGTGCCCAGTGCATCATGCCACAGACGTGGAGGACTGGAAGCCCAGACAGGCAGAAAGCCTGAGCCTGTGGAGGGAGAAGGGCAGATGGCAAACTTGGGAAGGCTCAAAGAGTGGGGAGGGAGCTGAGGGAGGAAGAAGCCACTTCCTTCTCCTTGGGGCTGTTTGGCTAGCACGGGAAGGAGAGGATGTGGTGTCTAGAATAGGAGAGAGTTGAGCATGTTGGGGAGACAGAGGGACAGGAGTGACTAAAGCATTGAGAGGCAAAAAAAAAAAAAAAAAAGTAAAGGGTTCAGGGGTTAGGGGCCTGAGGCTCTGGTGTCTGACGTTTGCAGAGCCCAACCCTGGAAGAATGCCAGGCACCTGGCGAGGGAGCCATAGTCTCTTCCTTCCTTGACTGAGAACAGCTAGGAGGCTCCTGGGTGCAGTCTTACTGGGAAGGGGATGGGAATGTGGGCCAAAGGACAGGGCAGAGGCTGATCTAAATACATGGGCCAGCTCCACTGAGGAAAAAGAGATGGACCAGTGTGGCGTGGAAGAAACCAAAGGGAGCAGCCAAATGTCCTCTTCTCCAGGCTGCTTGGCACAGAGCTGGGCACACAACCAACCCTGCAGACCAGCTGTCCAATGGGCAAAGGAAGGAGCAAGACAGGTCCATCTGCATGCTTGGCTGCTGGGAAGGTGAGACGGTGCAGGGCATTGGAGGCTGACTCCACAGTGGACAGAGAAGACTTTCAGGGAGATCAGTTCCGTCTGAGGGGCAGGGACAGGAGGAGATAGCGTTTCTGTGGTTATGAGGAAGGGAAGTGGAAGAGGCAGCCAGGAAGACACCAGGAAGAAAGAGGAAGGGTGTGTGCTAGATCCTGAAGAGGAAAAAGCAGCTGAATTTAGCAGCCTCAGGGGTGTGAAGGTCAAAAGTATCAAGGAATCTTAAGCCCAGGGTTCTGGGCCAAGAAAGCAGCACTCTCTCTCTCATTTTACATGGGCATCTGAGATGAAACCTGGTGTCCAGGGACTTCTACCAACCTAGAATTCATGGGGGAGGGCAGTGGGACTGGTTCAGAACCTGGCTCCACTGTTTACTAGATGTGTGACCTTGGGAGAATTACTTTGCCTCTCTATACCTCATTATTTCCATCTATGAAATGGGGAGAACTCCACCTTATAGGGTTGCTCTAAAGATTAGACAAGGCCAAATGTTCAGAACAATACTGGCATATACAAAGAGCTCCAAAATTTTATTTTTCAGTGACTTCGCTCCAGTGGTGGGTGAATGCAGAGGGGCTGGCTGGGGAAGAGGGTCTCTGCCTCTCTGGGTTTAGACCAGGGCAGCAGAGCTGCAATACTCCCCCTGCCCTAGATCAGGGACATTGCAAAGATTGGGGGGACAGGCTGGACAGCTGCCCAGAGACTGCAGCCGGCAGGGCTTGGTCCCCCTGGGAGAGCAGGCAGAAGGTCAAGGAAGTTGCACAGGGAATGCCACCTCCCTGCACACCATCATTTATCCTGGGCTTTCCAGAGCAACCCAGATTTCAAACCCTCTGCTCCCCAGTGCCCCTATGAACAGCAGAACTCACCACCCTGTGCCCCTAAAGTCCAGTCACTGCAAATGCAGGGCCCCATTCTGAGGCTGCATTCCTAGCAAGTGACTCTCCCTGGTGAAGGAGACGGCTACTTTAACAAGGGCATGGGGAATACACGTCTGGGAAAGAATGGGTGCTCACCCTTTCCAGGCAGAGGAAAAGTCGGGGAAGGTGAAAGGGCCAGGGGTGGCCACAACCCGCAATCTTGAGACAGTGTTGGGCTATGGAGGTGGCGGGGGCGGGGGGTGGCAGTAAATGGTACTCCAGAATTTAAACACAGCTTCCTCTTTAATATCTCCCAGGACCAGGCCCTTCACTGCACCAGCCAGAGTTCTGCTCTAACTAGCAATGCGGGGCTTAAGGGGGTGGTCCTGGGATCGCCCTCCCTGCTGAGACCTTCACAACTGCTGCGGCTGTCATGGCCCGATTCCTCACTGCCCGGAGTGCGCCGGACAAGGCCCTTCTTCCTAACCTCTGGGCTGGGGCACCCCGCCCCAGGCCCTGCCAGGGAAAAAGCGAACTCCCCAAGGGACGTGGTGGGAGGGACCCAACGGCAGCCTTCCAAGGAGCCCTGGGGGTGGGGGAGACCCCAAGAAGGGGAGGGGCGGCGCCAATTGACACGCCGATCCCGGGTAGGGTCTGCGCTCTCCTCGTTCAATGAAATCCAAACGGGGTCCCAAGGCTGCTCGGATCCCGGGAGACACGCCGCCCCCATGTCTACTCCCAGCAAGGTCCTCGACTAGGGCTGAACGGCGCTGGAGGGGACCTCGCAGGGCTGGGTCTCCCGGGCCTTTTCCTCCCCGCGCCCCCAGCGGGTCGGGGCAGAGGGGTCCTGAGGGCAGGGCCGGCCCGGACGCGGCTCCCCGAACGGCGGGCTGGGCGGAGCCCCAGCGCCCCGCCCGCACCCAGCCCGACCGGGCCCCCTACTCACCGGCCTGGCGGAGGCAGGATCCTGGCGTCGCCGCAGCGCCCGGGGCTCGGCCCGGCCCGGCCCGCCGGCAGGAGGCAGCTCCACGCCGCCGCCTCCTCTGCCCGCCCGCTGGCGCCCCTCCCGCACACTTTCCACAGGAAATGATTAACTCGGGCCGCGGCGCGTTCCCATGGCAACTGGCTCCGACCCCGGCGGGGGGCGGCGGCGCGCGCTCGCACTCACGCGCGCACTGGCGCGCACGCGTCAGCCCGGGCGCGCCCCCGCAGGTCTCCCGCCGGCGCTCCCACTCCCACTCCCGCTCCTTCGCGGGGCCTCCCACTTGGGCTCTCCCGCCTCCCCGCGTCCCGCACTCGCACTGGCACACGTGCTCATGCGTTCTCTGAAGGCTCTCACAAAACATGCCTGCGCATGGGCTGGCTCACACGAGGCAGCCCACACAGCCCCACACCTGGTGAGCCATGCGTACTTCTGCACAGCCTCAAACCCGAGTGCAAAACTTCCACGCGAATACTCACACATACACGTCTCATTCGGGCTGTCATACCAGTACGTGTCTTCCCATCCCAACACACACACAAGCTCTTATTCACGAGACAGTACATGTACACCCCTTACCGTGTCCTTGCACACGCTGGCGCACATGCACTCACCCTGTTTTACAGCGCACACCCCCTCACTCGCTCCACCACCTACTCGCTGGCCAGGCAGCCTCCCAGCCACAGCACTTCCTACCTCTGCACCCCCAGCCCCACCCCAGCAAATGAATATCTTCCCAGCAAGGAAGCTGCCTGGGGTCTCTTAAGGTAAAACATTCCGTCAGGTTCCAGTGAAAACACACCAATGGTGCAGCAGTTCCCAGCCTGGCTGCAGAAGGCCCTGCTCCTGGGGGGCCTGGAGCCTCAGAAGAGGCCAGGGGGAGGCCAGGGGCCTGCCAGCCTGGAGAGACAGCTGACCCGGAGGAGCCACTCTGTTCTTTGTCTCCCAAACAGAGGCAGCATTTTATTCCAGAGCCAGCAGCAATATTCTCCCTCACCCTCCACACACACACCCCACACACACCCCCGGGTGCGGAAGAGGAGAAAGCAAGTCACTCTGAAGCCAGCCTGTGCAGGCTGATGGTTCTGCAGATAATCCCAGGAGGGTGGGTACTCTGCCCCTTCCTGCTTGTCAGGGGATTGCCCAAGAAGATCAAGGAGAGGACTGGAGGGGGTCTGGCAGCTCCAGGTGGGAGCTCCCACTGCTGCCCAGGCGCTGGGCTGCCAGTCAAGAATCTCAACCAGAGACGGAGCCAAGGGCCTGGGCCTCAGTTTGTTCTGGACACCAGAGCAGGACAGTCACAGTCCCCCAGCTGGAAGCAGCCTAGTGCATGCTTTATTTGCCAACTGAGATTCCTCAGTGAAGGCCTGATAGAGGGTGAATGTCATGCTCCTGGAATCATTCCCTAGAGAGTTGGATTTCCAGCTGAACACCACACCGAAGAACCCTTCCAATGGGAGAGAAAGCCTTATTTGGGGAGTTAAGATCTCTGAATTCCCCTGCCTGCCCTCCAAACAGCAGTGATCCAGGGGACTGCAAGGGTGGATGAAGGCAAAATGTTTCTAGAATTCGGATTTAGTATCTAACTCCCTTGATTACAGTGAGTTGATGGGGGAGGGGGGAGGGCAGAAAGTTTGTCTTTAAAGTCCTGGTTCAAAACAGGAGGTTTTTTCTTACTCAGGGATTGAGTACATTGACATTGACTGTAGGTCCTTCCCACCAAAGCCAAAGCCAGATTTTTAAATTAATAATAACATTTGTTGTTCTTTTGCTTTGATTACAAAAGTAATAGATGTTCATTGTAACCATATCCCACCCACTGGAGATAAATGCTGCCAACACTTAGAAATCTTTTTTTTTTTTCTGCGTACATAATAGATGCCATTATTGAAGCTAACACTGTGTCAGGCACGGCACTAAGCTCTTTATAAACAAAATCCCATTTAACCCTGAACACCCTATGAACACCAGTACCGTCATATTCCCATGTTTCAGGAAAGGAAAGTGAGCCTCCGAAAGTCTGTTCACAAATGCAGTGTGTGATAGAGCTATGAGTACAATAGGTACTCACACAGTACTATCAGATGCATATGGGTATAACAACTTATTAAGATCAAAGCACCAGCGAAGGAAAAAGAAAATTGAAGTGTAAGGAAGTTGTATTTTTGGAATTCTAGCAAAACTCTGATTTGAAATGTAAAAACTACTTGTTTCATCGTTGTTGCATTTTTGAGACAAGATCTTGATCTGTTGCCGAGGCTGGAGTGCAGTAATGCAATCATAGCTCACTATAGCCCCGAACTCCCGGGATCAAGTGATCCTCCCACCTTAGCCTCCTGAGTAGCTGGGACTACAGGCACACACCACTGTGCCTAGCTAATTTTTTTTTTTTTTTTTTTTTAGTAGAGACGGGGATGTCTCACTATGTTGCCCAGGCTGGTCTCGAACTCCTGGGCTCAAGGGATCCTTCTACCTTGGCTTTCCAAAGTCCTGGGATTACAGATGTGAAGATGTGAATTACTGTGCCTGACTCAATTTTTTTTTTTTTTTTTTTTTTTTTTTTGAGACGGAGTCTCGCTCTGTCATCCAAGCTGGAGTGCAGTGGGATTACAGGCACAGACCACCACACCTAGCTAATATTTTATATTTTTAGTAGAGACAGGGTTTCACCATGCTGGCCAGGCTGGTCTCAAACTGCTGACCTCAAGTGATCCGCCCGCCTCGGCCTCCCAAAGTGTTGGGATTGAAGGCATGAGCCACCGTACCCGGCATGACTCAATTTTTTAAAAAAAATATTGTGTGGAGTCCGGGTCTAGCTCTGTCGCCCTGGCTGGTCTCAGAATCTTAGCCTCAAGCGATCATTCTGCTTCAGCCTCCCAAAGTGCTGGGATTATTTGCATGAGCCACCATACCATGCCCATCCCAGTTGTTGGAATTTAAGAATGTACAATGTCACCAGGAACTACATACCGACTCCAAGGTCATTTCTAACCCAGAAACTTCGCTGATGATTTACATAGGAGGCTGCCAACTTTCCTGGCCGCAGGGAAGGTGGAAATTTTGCTGAAACCTAGCCATCCCAACACTGAAGTCCTAAACCCTTGAGGGAGGACTCTTGGGTTCAGCCTCAGCCTTAACCCTTCCTGCCTACCTCTGGCAGAGGCACAGCTGTCTCAGGGAAGGCCAGACAAAAGACAGTATCCAGAACACTGTAATTCCACATCCACATCCACCCCATCCCCAGGCAGGGCCTAGCAGCGCCATCTTTGTGTTCAGACAAGATCAGGTGCGTTCACGGTGGTATGTCCATAGACTTTTTTGTTGTTGTTGTTGTGGTTTGAAACAGAGTCTCTACTCTGTCACCCAGGCTGGAGTGCAGTGGCGCAATCTCAGCTCACTGAAATCTCTGCCTCCTGGGTTCAAGGGATTCTCCTGCCTCAGCCTCCTGAGTGGCTGGGATTACAGGCATGCGCCACCACGCTCGGCTAATTTTTGTATTTTTAGTAGAGACAGGGTTTTGCCATGTTGGCCAGGCTGATCTTGAACTCCTGACCTCAGGTGATCTGCCCGCCTCAGCCTCCCAAAGTGCTCGGATTACAAGCGTGAGCCACCACACCTGGCCCGTCTTTGTGTTCAAAGGGCCCGTAACCCCTTACTGCTCAGGTATTTGTCAGAGAAGTGGCCAAGAGCCTGAGATTTCTGCTCCCCAAAAGAAAGGAAACAAGGGGAATGAAAAGCCAGATTGTGTTTAATCTGATTCTCATAGCAACCCAGAGTAAAGCACAGATAAAATTTACATGATTTTCCCATTTTAAATGATTTAACCTGAGATCAAGTCTTCTCCGAGCCTTTGCAAATGTCCTCGCTGCCTGGAAAGCCCCTCTCCTTCACCCCATTCTCATCTGCCTCCACTAACCCTTCCCTGGTCAATTCCATACCTGCTTGTCCCTCCTTCAAGCTTAGAGGTCACCTTCCTTGACCCTCCCAGGCACCAGCAGGTGGGCTCAACCCACCCCCTGCAGCATCCCTGACCCTGGATCATGATGGCATTCCTGTCTATACCATCTGCTCCTTCAGGACAGGACCCTTTCCTGACTTGATCACAGGGAAAGCCTCAGCTGACCCCAGCTCAGGGCCTGGTATCACAGACGTGCTCATTGAATAAATCCCTAGATTCTGTAGAATTCAGAAGGGAAGAACAGGTGCATGAAATGTACCCAAACAGACTTTCTTCCCATGTAAAGTAATGATAATTCCTACCAAAAGGAAGTAAGAGAAGGCTCCTTAGCAATTATTTCCATGTGGTCAGGAAGGAGTGCCCTGCAGCTGTGAAAAGTGTGTCCTTCTCATGCTTCTGGGTAACAGAACATTTATTGAAGTTGGAGAAACTCATTCTGGAGTGAGCCGCATATTAAGTAATCCTGACCCAATTAGCTGCTTTTTTGAATCCGCATCTTCCAATCTTCCAATACCTCTGAAATCATTCATCATGAGCATCTCAGAAAGAACTGCGGAGGAGGCTGGATGCGGTGGCTCATGCCTGTAATCCCAGCACTTTGGGAGGCTGAGGCGGGCGATCACCTGAGGTCAGGAGTTAGAGACCAGCCTGGCCAACATGGCGAAAACCCATCTCTATTAAAAACACAAAAATTACCCGGACGTGCTGGCCGGTGCCTGTAATCCCAGCTACTCAGGAGGCTGAGGCAGGAGAATTGCTTGAACCCAGGAGGTGGAGGTTGCAGTGAGCAAAGATCATGCCACTGCACCCAGCCTGGGCAACAGAGCAAAACTATCAAAAATACACACACACACACACACACACACACACACACACACACACCCCTGTGGAGGAGCTCGTGGAGGCGAAGAGCATGGCCCTGCACCCAGCCCCACAAGCATGAATTTGGTTTCCAGCTTTGCATGTCACCAACTGCAGGTCTTGGGCACGCGACTCAACCTGAGCACCTCAGGGGGTCTGGCACAAGGCTCACAGCTGCAAGCTCTCAGGAAGCCAGGCTCCTCAGTGGGCATGGAGAGGTGGTGGTCTTGGATGACCCTTGACTGGACTATAAATTCCTCTCATCCTTGTCTACTCTAGACCCAGCTCAGCAGGCAGTAGGTGTTCAAGTGATACTTAAACAAATGGTACTTTTCTCACTCTTTTATCTCCCTCTCGCCTTCCTGCTCCCTGTGTTCCCTTCCTTTCTAGAAACTGTATTAACAGGGGAAAACAGTTCTCCCATTTTCAGAGAACCAAGGCAATCTTTCCCCCAAGAAAATCACCTTGCAGGCCAGGCACAATGGCTCATGAGACAGGAGGATTGCTTGAGGCCAGGAGTTCTAGACTAGCCTGAACAATATAGAGACCCTGTCTCTACAAAACAACTAGCCAGCCGCGGTGGCACCGGCCTGTGGTCCCAGCTACTCGGGAGGCTGAGGTGGGAGGATGGCTTGGGCCCAGGAGTTTGAGGCTGCAGTGAGCTATGATCATGTCACTGTACTCCAGCCTGGGCAACAGAGCAAGATCCTGTCTCAAAACAAGAAAGAAAAGAAAGAAAGAGAGAGGGAGGGAGGGGGAAAAAAAAAACCTTCTAAGGAGACTAGAAAATAAAAAGAAAACCACCTTGCTTTAAAATATCCAAATGGTGGCTGCCTTTCTGCATTGGCCAAAATGACTGAACTCGACAGTGCTCCCCTAACTCTCAGTTTACGGGAACCTAAAACCTCTTTATGACTCAAGGAAGAATTTGGCGGAGATTCCCTCCCTCCTAGCACTCCAAGGCTAAAAGCAAACCAAGGCTTTGTGGGTTTTTTTCCCCTTTATCATTTCCTGTAGTCTAAAAAAAATGAGAGGAATGCAAACATTGAGGAGATAATGGACGTAAGCACCAGGTAATAAAAAGATTTAGCAATAACCGCCCTGAGAGTAGCACGGGCCAAATAAGCCCCGCCCCAGGCCCGCCTCCCAGCCCGAGGATCCTGTCACCATCCTCCAGAAGCCTCCGGGCTCCTCCTCACTAAGTGGTCTGCCGCTTTCCTCCTTGCTCCTAAATTGTTCTAGCTCCGGGTTCTAAGCCAGCACATGCGTTTTTAACATCCTTCCCATTTTTCCCCACTTCCTCATTCACTTCTCCCCACCTGCTGCAAATTCTAGGTGGCAGTTTTTGGTTTTGAACTTAAAGTTTTTTTTCTGGACAAATCTAATGAAATCAAGAGAGAGAGGGAAAACACAAAAACCACCCTTCACTTATCGTCATTGGTCCAGATTTTTCCTTCCAGTATCTGACCATGAGCTCATGTCATTTCTGTGTTAAGGAGATGACAGTATAGAGGAGTGGCTAAAGGTGGTTCTGGGGCCAGGTAGACCTGGGTTTGAGCTCAGTCACTGGCTCAGTCACTTCCTCTGTGCCTCAGTTTCCCCCTGTGAAAATGAGAGTAGGGGTAGTATCTAACCCATTGAGTTATGGTGAGATGTAAATTAGAGCAAGCACATAGCACCCTCAGCCCAGCATCTGGCACACAATTGGCGTTTCTGCAAACACAAGCTGCAGTCATAGTGGGAGGCAAAGACTGGATAGAATGTTTTACTCTGCCTTTTCTTACTTTGAATCATGTAAGTGCTGGGCATGGTAGCTCACGCCTGTGGCCCAGCTTCTTGGAAGGCAGAGGTGGGAGGATCACTTAAGCCCAGGAGTTTGAGGTCAGCCTGGGCAACATAGCAAGACCCCCATCTCTAAAGTTTTTTAAAATTATTATAAGCAGCATTTTCCATGTCACTTTTTCCTCCTAAGGCCTGCATTTTTCTGAAGTACAGACATCATCAGATAAGGCCAAGATCACATTCAGAATGGAGGTTCCAGTGTCTGGGGCACACCTAGCACTCAATAAAAATGGCTGAGAAGTATTTTATTTATTCACTTATTTAGATTTGGGGTCTCGCTCTCTCACCTAGGCTGGAGTGAGGTGGCATGATCAGAGCTCACTGCAGCCTTAAACTCCTGAGCTGAAGCGATCCTCCCACCTCAGCCTCCCGTGTACTGGAACGACAGCCTGTGAGCCACTGCACCCAGCAAAAAACTATTTTAAATGGCTGCATAATATTCCACTGAAAGCCTGTGCCCTGACTGAGCTGGCCATTCCATAGGATCTGATATTTGAGTAGCTCCCATTTTTGTCACTTTTATAAACAGCATTGCTGTCACCATTGCCACCCACACAGCCCGTTCATTCCCTGGTGTGGGGTGGGAAGGGAGAAGAGAGGTTGTCAATTTCATAAAAAATCTTTCTGAATAAAGAGTCTGAGCATTTTTTTTTTTCGCTTTCTAAACATGTTGCCAGATTGCCCCTCAGAAGGCCTGTACCAAATTTACACTGTTGGCAGCATTTTTTGACGAGAACTACTCTTCACGCTAATTTACAGTTTTTCTCTCGGATCTGGAATTCTCGCCCTGGCTGGTTCTCCTGGGAGGCATGAGGCATGTATAAAGATATCTGAGCGATGGCTGTCACCAGAGGGGCGTATCTGGTTCTTCTGCCAGGTGCTCAGGCTGGGAGTGTTTCTGTCTGCTGGGCCAGGCCAGGTGGGGCTGAGAGCACTGTCTCAGTGCTCCCAATCCCTGCCTGCTCTTAAGCCACCAGAGATCTTCCGAGGTGGGTCCTGGAATGCCTCGGTACCCTGCGGTTCAACACTCTGGCCCGTCCTAGACAGATGAGTCTCATCAGGTGCCACCACCGTGATTCCTGCTCTCACATCCTGGCACTTCATTGGGGCTCCTTTGCAATAAGTCAATCAGCTACTACTGGAGAAAAAAAATTTTTTTCTCCTGGGTAGGGAGATGGGGACAGGGGCCATAAGGGAAGCCACATGCTCCTGGAAAGCCATAGCCACAGCCCCTGACCACGTGCTGAACTCTTAGCACCACTGCTGCTGCTGCCTTTAGACTGTAGCATTGCTTTGCTGAGGTTCTGTGACGCGCAGCCTTTCCCCTAGCTCTGGTCCTCCTCCTCCGGGGGTGGCCCTTGTTTGCAAACAGCAACAGGAAGTTTTGACGCTGCTGATTAACCAGACTCCCACAGCTCTCTGTGCTGAGTCATCGCCACTAGTGTCAACCTCTCGCCTGCCCCGCCGATACCACCAGCTTCCAGGTGACCGAAAGGAAGCAGCAAGCATCCTGTGGTTCCAGTGGCTTCCATCTGCCACCTTCTAGGGGAGGGGAGGGACAAACTTCCATCCACCCCAGACAACCAGAATGTGCAAGGCCCTGAATGCCAGGATGGGAATTTAATCTAATTAAACTTCAGCAAGGGGCTGAGGGACAGCTTCATGCCAGGCACCGGGAAAAACTCTTTACACATAGGATTGCCTTTGCTTTCATTCAATCCCCGCAACATGTGTGGTAGGTGTTATTATTCCCATTATACAGATGGAGAGACTGAGGCCAGCGGGAGGCCCATGGATGTGTAGGGGCTGCTATGGGAAGGCAGCTTGGAGTGCCAGAGATGGTGGGTACTGCCAGCAGGAGCTGTGTCCTCTACGCACGATGTGACCTTGGTCAGATTTCCTCCCTGTTCTGGGTCTCATGCCCCTCCCTGGGTACATGAAGACTGGTGACCTTCTCAGGGCTACAGCCACGAGGAAGTGAGTGGGCCAGCTGGATGGCCCACTCTGGGATTCTGCTTGCTGAAAGCCTGATCCAAGGGCAGGACTATCCCACCTCAGCCACCTGGGACTGGCTTCACTGTTCACAGTTGCATCACCAAGGAACTCCATGGAAAGAAAATAATTGAGTGGTTGCCAGGTCCTGGGAGGTGGGAGGGAGAATGAGGAGTGACTATGAATGGGGCTTCTTTGGGGCGTGATAAAATGTCCTAAAGTTAGATTATGGTGACAGTTGTACAACTCTGTGAATATACTAAAAACAATTGGATTGTACACTTTAAACAGGTGAATGTTGTGGTATGATAATTATATCTCAATAAAGCCGTTTAAGAGAGAAAGGAGGAAGGAGGGAAGGAGGACAGGAGAGAGAGAGACCTACTCAGAGGTCAGGCCAAGCGCAATGGCTCACGCCTGTAATCCCAGCAGTTTGGGAGGCAGAGCAGGGAGGATCACTTGAGGTCAGGAGTTTGAGACCAGCCTGGGCAACATGGCAAGACCCCATTTCTACAAAAACATTTAAAAATTAGCTGGGCATGGTGGTGCATACCTATGGTCCCAGCTACTTAGAAGACTGAGGTGTGAGGCCAAGAGGAGTGACTCACGCCTGTAATCCCACCACTTTGGGGGGCTGAGACAGATGGATCATTTAAGGTCAGGAGTTCAAGACCAGCCTGGCCAACATGGTGAAACCCTGTCTCTACTAAAAATGCAAAAATTAGCCAGGCATGATGGCACATGCTTGTAAACCCAGCTACTTAGGAGGCTGTGGAGAATCAGTTGAACCTGGGAGGTATAGGTTGCAGTGAGCCAAGATTGTGATTGTGCCACTGTGCTCTAGCCTGGGTGACAGTGAGACTCCGTCTCAAAAAAAAAAAGATTGAGGCCAGAGAATCACTTGAGCCCAGGAGTTCAAGGCTGTAGTGAGCTATGATCACACCACTGCAGTGCAGCCTAGGTGACGGAGCGAGACCCCATCTCTTAAAAAAAAAAAAAAAAAAAAAGTCAGGCCAGAGCTGCCTTTGAGATTTGCCTGCTGGAATAGGGCCCTCAGCATCCAGGCCCTCTCCAATCATCCCCTTCTAAGCAGCCTCCCTCCAGAGCCCAGGAAAGGTGTGTGTGAAGACACCCAGTGGCAGGCGGTGGCCCCAGCTGCTGACCGAAGGTGATGGGGCCCTGGCCTCTGGTGCTTGCTCTCCTCAGAGAGGAAAGAACCATGAATCAAAGGGCAGGTGTGTGTGGACCTGGAGGAATGCGGGGAGGGTGGCAAGAAAACTGCTGGAGGCAGAGCAGGAGAGACCCTGTGAGTCAGGGTGAGGTGAGGTGTTGCTCAGACAGGAAGGGCCTGGAAACAAAGCCTGGACTGGAAACACCGAAACACCAGGCTGGCCAGGGCGCTCTCAGTTGCCTAGAAACATCTTAACACTCCAGAAAGTGTAAGTAAGGAACA
The DNA here is from genome assembly GCF_043159975.1 of Macaca nemestrina. NCBI lineage: Eukaryota > Metazoa > Chordata > Mammalia > Primates > Cercopithecidae > Macaca > Macaca nemestrina. Next base: position 56,929,918 of record NC_092142.1, read on the forward strand.
CCTGCTGCTCGTGAGGGGCCCCCACCAACTGGTCCGGCCATGTCTGCTTGGCAATCGGGGGCACAGGCAGATGCCGCTGCCCAAGAGGTAACCCCAGCCTAGACCTAACGCTGAGCCAGGGGCACAGGTGCAAGGGATCCATCATGAGGTTAGCTAAACTGGCCAATAAGAGGCTGGAGCTCATTCCACTCGTACTGTTTGGGCAACTTACTGTTGAAAAAGGAGAACCTGGCCGGGCGCAGTGGCTCACACCTGTAGTCCCAACATTTTGGGAGACTGAAGCTAGTGGAGCACCTGAGGTCAGGAGTTTGAGACCAGCCTGCTCAACATGGTGAAACCCCATCTCTACTAAAAATACAAAAATTAGTCAGGCGTAGTTGTGCATGCCTGTGATCCTAGCTACTCGGGAGGCTGAGGCAGGAGAATCGCTTGAACCCGGGAGGAGGAGGTTGCAGTGAGCCAAGATTGTACCACTCCACTCCAGCCTGGACAACAAAGCAAGGCCTTGTCTCAAAATAAAAAAAAAAAAAATTAAAAAAAAAAAAGGAAAAGGAGAACTCAGAGGATCTTGGAGGCACAGTGTCCCTGTCTAAATCTCCAGATAACCCAGAAAGCACACGCTGCCCCCACACCACTCCACCCCCTCCACGCCTCCCTGTCCTATGCTCTTCACACTCACCTCCTGGGGCAAATGGCACCGGATGCTCCTGTCTTAAGTGAACAAATGGAGACTCTAACCACCTTCTGAGAATCCCAGCCCTGGGGTCAAACCTGCATGCCTGCTGAGTACCTGCATGACAATAATTAGGATTTCCTATGCTCTGAAGCAAACCTCCCACCTGGCATCCTGCATGTGTCCAGCAACTCCCTGCACCTGGGCACTAATCACGCAGGTGGGCTTGGCATCCTCACAGCCTCTGTAGCACATGCCTTCAGGGGGAAGAGACCCGGGGACTCAGGAGACTCGAGGCATCTCCAGAGTCACAGCCTGAAGACGGAACCCCATGCTCTCCTGGACATAAAAGCCACACAGTCCCTGGCAGACAGGTAGGCAGAGGTGAAGGGATTTACCCTGGCACTGGGTTGGAGCTGTGCAGTCACCCCTGCTTATTCTTCCTGTACATCCCGCTACTGTCCCCCTGCTATAGATTTGACTGGGGCAGGCTGGCTGCAGAGTCCAGGTCTTGAACCACTGTACCACACTGCCTCTCAAGGGCACAGTCAGTGGGGTCCTTGTCACTGTGGGCCATTCCTCAGCATGCATTCAGAGCTCTTCACCATCTGCCTGCAGCCACCCTGCCTGGCCTTTTCTCCCACTGACCCCCCAAGGCACCCTCTTTCTGGTCCTTGACTTTTCCATATGCTCCGCCCCCACCCCCACCCCCACATCTCCACCTGCAGCTGTTTACCTGTGAGGCTCAATGAAAGGACCACCTCCTCCGTGGGGACTCCTGATACCTAGTCAGAAGTCCCCTAGGACCACCTCCCTTTCCCTTAGCTCACCTAGCACTGGATTCACAACTGTGAGGGACTGTCAGTCTCCTACATTAGATTGGAGGTCCCTGAATCAGACTCCCATGCTGTGTGACTTAGGGTAAGGCCCTTAACCTCTCTGAGCCTCAGTTTCCTCATTAACAGGTAATATTTATTGAGCACGTACTATGTGCTAGGTACTATATGCTACTATCCCGTTTAATCCTTACAGCACATATGAGGCGGGTACTGTAATTATCCCATGTTACAGATGAAGAAACTGTCACTGTCATTAGGACTACCACCATTATTGTCATTCTTTTTTTTTTTTGAGACAGATGCTCTGTCACCCAGGCTGGAGTGCAGTGGTGCGATCTCAGCTCACTGTAACCTCTGCCTCCCAGATTCAAGCAGTTCTTCTGCCTCAGCCTCCCAAGTAGCTGGGACTACAGGCATGCACCAACACACCCAAGTGTTTGTATTTTAGTAGAGATGGGGTTTCACCATGTTGCCCAGGCTGGTCTTGAACTCCTGAGCTCAAGCAATCCACCCACCTCGGCCTCCCAAAATGCTAGGATTACAGGTGTGAGCCACCGTGCCTGGCCTATTATTGCCCTTCTTTTATCCACTACAAAACCTAGCACACAGCAGATACTCAAACTCAGCAAAATTCAAGTATAGCTAGAACTGGAACCAGCCTTGGATAGGAAGGAGTTTCAGAAACAAAGTTCTGCACATGCTCTAGAACCCGCAGGCCTGGCCCTGTCCTGGCTGGGGTGATACCATCTTTGGAGGCTGATGCTGGCAGTCTGTTGTGGCTGGGGACTTGGAGTGGCCTCCTTTCACTTCTCATAGCAGCCCTGCCTCTATCCACAGAAACAAACTCTGCCCAAACCAGTCCTGCAATGCACAGAGCCCGGTGGCAAACAAGCCACCTGGATAAATGGTGCCCAAGGCTGTGGGGGTCCTGGGAGGCTGACTGGAGGCAGAATTGTGCTCATTTGTAACCAGAGTAGCTCTGGGTTACTTCTGTTAGCTCAAGGTCACAGGTACATCTCTGTGCTTCAAGATCCACACCGCACCCCCCCACCGCTACGTGTTTTCTAGGATCTGCTCCAAGCATTTTCCAAAGCCGCAGGGGCTGCTTACAAGACTCTCTGCCCATCACCCCCAACCTGGCTGAGCTGGGACCACATCGACGCCTGGCCTGACTCTCCTACCAGGATGCCCTCCAAGACCAACACTGATGCCTGAGTCCCCTCACCAGGGAGACTGGGGGTGCCCCTACGCGGCTGCTGCACCTGATGTTGGAAACGGAGGCTCCAAAAACATAAGTGAAGTGGGTATTCCTGCTAAACACTCCACTCAGGGCCTGGGGGAAGGGGAGCAAATGTCTGTCTGCCCCCCGCCAACTCCACCCAGCCATGGCTTGTCCCATGGTCAAGTTGCCTGGGTCCGTGGGATCACCAAGTTCTTCTGAGTCACTACACATACCCCCAAACACCCCCAGACTCCTTTCCTGCCACTCCCCCACCTCAGGCACACATGCAGTGCTTGGCGCCAGGGTTAAGTCTGTGCCCTGCGGCGAGTGCTGCCCGGAGACCCCGGTGTCCATTCGAGGATGAACTTGGCTGGGTCATCCCTGCTACAAACAGGCTTTTACATTCTTGAACTTCACCTGGGGTGAGGGTTTTCAGAAGTCCTGCCCCTTTTCCTCCTGAGGCCTCCTTGGTCCTGATGTTAATGAGTGGCCATCCACGTACCCACAGGAAGGGATGTGGTCAAATCCTCTTACCAGCGGCTCTGAACCATTTGACCTGCTACCTGAGATGCTGGGGAGAGGAAAGGGGAGGGTGAGCCTGTCACTTCTAAAAGTTCATCAAGTTCTCACAACATCCCCATTCACAGGTGAGAAAACCGAGGCCTGAAAAGTGTCAACCCAAAAGACACTCCTTGCCCCAAGCCCAGAAGGCTGAGGAAGTAGGGAAGTGCGGTGGGATCTGTCTTCCCGTGTGTCTTCAGGATCCCGGGGCCTGCCCCTCCTGGCTTCCTCTTGAGAAAGGCCTCAGAAGACCCACCTTTGGTCGCAGGACAGAAGCTGGGCCGAGAGGCAAGGGTTTTGGCCTCCACAGGGGAAACTCTGGGCTCAGAACTGCCGAAGTGACTCACGGGCCCTGCTGGGAAGCAGCTGACGTTCCTTGTCTGTGCCTCACAAAACCACAATGGGCTGCGAGTGACAGCCAGCTGCTCTGAGTGGCGGAGGAATGTTGTTGCCAGACAGGTTCCTGAGGCATCTGCTGAGCTGTGCTCCAGAAACCAGCCCTGGGCAGCTGCCACACCAAGCAGCCTCCACCCCTCCCCACAATCAGGACTCGTAGAGGGCACCCCCACCAACCTCAACAGAACCCTCCTGTCAGGGATCCGTGGAAGTCAGCCACTGCCACCAGGACAGCCACCCATTCCGGGCAGGAGCTCATGGGAAACCATGACCAGGGAACCCATCCCTCCCCACCCCCAGCAAGACTTGAGGCCAGGGAGGTTAGAGGGGTCTCCTTATGACCAAATCTGTGGCCGTCACAACCGACCTTGAACCATAATACTAAGAATGAGAACGATAATAATCACAGCTAACCCCTCGCACTCACTACATGCCGGGCACCATGGCATGGAGCGCTTTTTCTGGATTATCACATGCATTCATTTCCTGGGGCTGCCGTAGCAAACTGCCACAAACTGCATGACTTAAAACAACAGAAACGTATTCTCTTGGCCGGGCGCGGTGGCTCATGCCTGTAATCCCAGCACTTTGGGAGGCCGAGGCGGGCAGATCACCTGAGGTCAGGAGTTGGAGAGCAGCCTGGCCAACATGGCGAAACCCTGTCTCTACTAAAAATATAAAAATTAGCCGGTGTGGGGGTAGGAGCCTGTAGCGCCAGCTACTCAGCAGGCTGAGGCAGGAGAATTGCTCGAACCCAGGAGGTAGTGGTTGCAATAAACTGAGATCGCACCATTGCACTCCAGCCTGGGTGACAGAGAGAGACTCTGTCTCAAAAAATAAAAAATAAAATAAAAATAAAAAAGAAGAAAGAAAAGTAAAAGAAAAAGGACTGTATTCTTTTACAGCTCTAGAGGCCAGAAATCCAAACTCAAGGTGTTGGCGGGGCCACACTCCTCCTGAAGGCCTAGGAGAGAATCCTTCTTTTCCTTTTCCAGCTTCTGCTGGAGGCGGGTGGTCTTCAGTGCACCTCGGCTTATGGGCATGTCACAGCAGTCTTTTTCCATCTGCACATGGTGTTTTCTCTGTGTATCTATGTCTCTGTGTCCAAATCTCCCTCTTCTTAGAAGTACACCAGTCATATTGGACTTAAGGCCTACGCTAATCCAGTATGACCTCTGCAAAGGCCCTAGTTCCAAATAAGGTCATATTCCCAGGGTTCCAGGTGGATATAAATTTTGGGGAACACTATTCAACTCAATATACCACATGTAATCTGCTTAATAAGACTGATATTGCTTTTATCTTCATCTTACAGATAAGAGGCTCAGAGAGGTTAAGCAATTTGCCAGAAATCACCCAGCCTCTGATTCTAGAACTCATACTACATCATCATCACCATCTCCTCACAGAAGCTCAGCACTTCATCACTTACAAAGCTTCTCCTGGCCATTGTCGCTTTCTCTCTTTCTTTCTTTCTTCTTTCTTTCTTTCTTTCTTCCTTTCTTCCTTTCTTCCTTTCTTCCTTTCTTCCTTTCTTCCTTTCCTTCCTCTCCTTCCTCTCCTTCCTCTCCTTCCTCTCCTTCCTCTCCTTCCTCTCCTTCCTTTCTTCCTTTCTTCCTTTCTTCCTTTCTTTCTTTCTTTCTTTCTTTCTTGTCTTTCTTTCTCTTTCTTTTTTTCTCTTTCTTTCTTTCTTTTTCTTCCTTCCTTCCTTCCCTTCTTATTTGTCTGTTTTCTTTTTTATGTTTTGAGATGGAGTCTCACTCTTTTTGCCTAGGTTGGAGTGCAGTGGTGTGATCTCTGCTCACTGCACCCTCCACCTCTATTTTTAGTAGAGATTGAATTTCACCATGTTGGCCAGGCTGGTCTCGAACTCCTGACCCCAAGTGGTCTGCCTGCCTCAGCTTCCCAAAGCGCTGGGATTATAGGCATGAGCCCCCATGCCTGGTCTACTGTTGCATTTTCTTCTTGCCAACACAATCTTGAGGGGCTTGGGAAACAGTTGATAAGGAAACAGTGGGCTCCATTAATTAACGTGGCCATGGTCATACAGCTAATGAGAGGAAGGTCTTTTTGATTTTCTTTTGAGACAGGGTCTCGCTCTGTCACCCAGGCTGGAGTACAATGGCACAATCACAGCTCACTGCAGTGTTGACCTCCCAGGCTCAAGTGATCCTCCCACCTCAGCCTCTCCAATAGCTGGGATTACAGGCGTGTGCTACCAAGCCCAGCTAATTTACCTTTTTGTAGAGACTGGATCTCACTACGTTGCCCAGTCTGGTCTCAAACTCCTGGGCTCAAGGGATCCTCCTGCCTTGGCCTCCCAAAGTGCTGGGATTATAGCTTCTGCTGGAGGCGGGTGATCTTCAGTGCACCACAAGCCTGGCTGAGTGGCAGGTCTTTTGACCCCAGATCCAGCATACTGTACTATGTAGGCTCCAAATGGAGACCTCGTGGGAACATTCCAAGGCTTTGTAAACCCCTCGAGGCTATTTGCCCAGAGTGATCAATGCCATTGCTGTATTTACTGATAACACCCACTTCAGCTATACCTGCCAAGCTCATAAAATGTATTGTAAGCCTGCTGCTTAAATTTACCTCCTCAAATATCAGCTCCTCATCCCCTGTCTGTTCTCTGCCAGCAACAAGACCAGCTATTTGAGCAGTAACAATGTGGAGAAAATCCAAGAATCCAGGGGGCCCTCACAGCTCACAGCTGAGCCACGGAGTCTGGGGAGACAGTAGCAGGTGTGGTGGGTGCCGTTCCTCCAGTTGCTCCCAGCCAAGAAGGGGCGAGGTACAGGCACAGCCCCACTGTTAGCTGCCCCTCCAGACATAGCTCCAGGACGGTCCAGCGTCTTCTCATTGAATGCTCACAAGGATCCCACAAAATCCGTACTATTGGCTGGGCAGGGTGGCTCACACATGTAATCCCAGCACTTTGGGAGGCCGAGATAGGAGGATCACTTGAGCCTAGGAGCTCAAGACCAGCCTGGGCAGCACAGGGAGACCCTGTCTCTACAAAAAATTAAAATATTAGCCAGGCACAATAGCATGTGCCTGTAGTGCTAGCTACTTGGAAGGCTGAGGAAAGAGGATGGCTTGAGCCTAGGAGCGGGGCACATGACTTGGCGCAAGCAGGAGGATTGGACTCCGAGATACCTCCTGTTTGGACACCAGCACACGGCAGTCAGAGAAGTCTTAACATATAAAGGAGAGATTGTCACCTTCAAACTTTATTTTCTTTCTTTTTTTTTTTAAATTTTATTTATTTATTTATTTATTTATTGAGATGGAGTCTCGCTCTGTCACCCAGGCTAGAGTGCAATGACACGATCTCTGCTCACTGCAACCTCCGCCTCCCGGGTTCAAGCCGTTCTCCTGCCTCAGCCTCCTGAGTAGCTGGGATTACAGGTTCCCGCCACCGCACCTGGCAAATTTTTGTATTTTTTGTAGAGACGGGGTTTCATCATGTTTCACCTCAAGGTCAGGCTGGTCTTGAACTCCTGACCTCGTGATCTGCCTACCTCAGCCTCCCAAAGTGTTGGGATTACAGGTGTGAGCCACCGCACCCGGCCCTTTTATTTATTTATTTATTTGTTTATTTATTTATTGAGATGGAGTTTCGCTCTTGTTGCCCAGGCTGAAGTGCAATGGCACGATCTCAGCTCACTCCAACCTCTGCCTCCTGGGTTCAAGTGATATTCCTGCCTCAGTCTCCTGAGTAGCTGGGATTATAGGCACCCAATACCACGCCCAGCTCATTTTTTGTATTTTTAGTAGAGATGGTGTTTCACTATGTTGGTGAGGCTGGTCTCGAACTCCTGATCTCAGGTGATCCACCCACCTTGGCCTCCCAAAGTGCTGGGATTACAGGCATGAGCCACTATGCCCAGCCTTTTCTTTTCTTTTTTTTTTTTTTTTTTTGGAAACAGAGTCTCACTCTTGCCCAGCTGGAGTGCAGTGGTGGGATCTCAGCTCACAGCAATCTGTGCCTCTCAGGTTCAGGTTCAAGTGATTCTCACGCCTCAGCCTAGCTGGAATCACAAGTGTGCACTATCATGCCCGGTTCATTTTTGTATTTTTAGTAGAGATGGGGTTTCATGATGTTGACCAGGCTGGTCTTGAATTCCTGACCTCAAGTGATTTGCCTGCCAAAGTTCTGGGATTACAGGCATGAGCCATTGCACCCAGCTACCTTCTGACTTTAAAATGTGGCACTAGGCCTTTGCACTCACTGTTTCCTCTGCCTGGGGTGCCATTCCTTGAACTCCATGCAGCTCAGCTGTCAGCTTTTCAGAATGACTTTTTTATTTTTTGAGAGACAAGATCTAACTTTGTCACCCTAGGCTACAGTGCAATGCAGTGGTGTGATCATAGCTCACTGCAGCCTCGAATCCCTGGGCTCAAGCAATCCCCCATCTCAGCCTCCTGAGTAGCTGGGGCTGTAGGTGCGTGCCATAACACTCAGCTAATTTTTTTATTCTTTGTAGAGATGGGGCCTCGCTATGTTGCCCAGGCTCGTCTTGAACTCCTGAACTCAAGTGATCCTCCCAGCTCAGCCTCCCAAGTGCTGGCATTACAGGTGTGAACTGCTATGCCCAGCCCACAGTGATCTTAGAGTTGATAGTTCCCAGTTATTCTCTACCTTAACCTCCTGGTTTATTTCCTTCGTTGCATTTAGCAAAACCTACAATTACCCTGTTTATTTATCATTTGCTTCTTAATCGTCTTTCTCTCATGAAGACAAGAGGTAAGGACTTTGTCTTGTTTCCTGCTGACTCTAGCGCTTAGCACAGTGCTTCCACATAGGTCCTCCGTGGATATTTGTTGAATGAATAAATGAATGAATTCAATAGAGAATACAGGTAAGGTACAGTGCCTCATGCCTATTATCCCAGCACTATGGGAGGCTGAGGTGGGAGTATCACTTGAGCCCAGGAGTTTGAGACCAGCCTGGACAACATAGCAAGACTCTGCATCTACCAAAAAAAAAAAATGTTTATTTAAAAAATTAGCCAGGTGTGGTAGCACACACCTATAGTCCCAGCTACTCAGGAGGCTGAGGCAGGAGGATCACTTGAACCAGAAGTTCGAGGCTGCAGTGAGCGAAGATTACACCATTGCACTCCAGCCTGACTGACACAGCAAGCCTCTGTATTTTAAAAAAAAAAAAAAAAGGAGGAGGACCACGGGGTCACAGATAAATAACCCAAAGCCTGGGAAAAGACTGGGCTGGCCATTGGGTATGACAAGGAGAGTGGCCTGGGAGATTGAGACCCAGGTAGAAGCTGGGGAAACATTGGGAGAGCGAAGACAGGTGGCTGGGCCTCAGGCCAAGAGGACTTCCTGGAGTAGAATGACCAGACTTTGTAAAGGGATGTTCTGTCTCTGGCTGTAGCTTTGTGCAGGGACAGGAAGCAAGAAAGGAAACCAGGTAAAACTCTCTGCTGCTTTAGCTACAGTTACCACCACGGAGACCAGAATAGGGAAGAGTTTCTTAGTCCATCTTCTGCCCCAACCTATAACAAGGACTTGAATTAGGAGGCAGTGATTTCAAGACTCAAAGGTGAACTTTCATCCTACAATCCTCTGTGCCCATTTGCTGGCAATCTTTCCTAAGTGCTGAAGACTAATGCCCCCCCCGCCCCACACACACACACTGTTTCTTGTAGGCCTGGGGAAAGTATAAAGGTCAACCTTCTTATCTCTACTGGTACATGGTCGGGGAGGGGTGCTATTATAGGTAAGAGATAGCTGAGGACCATGACAACACTTTGCTGACCTCAGAATTCCAGAAGTTAAAAAAAAAATAATCTGTGTGGGCATGGTGGCTCATGCCTGTAGTCCCAGCACTTTGGGAGGCTGAGGTGGGAGGATGGCTTGAGCCCAGGAGTTCGAGGCTGCAGTGAGTCTTGTTCCCACTACTGCACTCCAGACTACATGACAGAGTGAGACCCGTCTCTACCAAAAATAAAGATTAGCCTGGCATGGTGGTATATGCCTGTAGTCCCAGCTATTCCGGAGGCTGAGGTGAGAGGATCACTTGAGCCTGGGAGGTCAAGGCTGCAGTGAGCTGTGGTGGAGACACTGCACTCAGCCTGGGTGACAGAGTGAGACCCTGTCTCAAAAATAAAAAAAAAACAAAAAATACCAAAAACTACAAGTAAAACAAGAAAATTCCCCAAAGCACAATGGCCACATCGTTAAGAAAATGGGCTCTGGAATTAAACTTGGAGCCACCTCTCGGGGCTGAGCACCCTCAGGCAAGCCTCTTAACCTCTCTGAGCCCATTTCCTTCTGTGCAAAAGTAATCAAGTCACTTGTCCCTCAAAGGGTTGTTGAAGAGATGAATGAGATCATGTACAGGAAGATCCTGGAACACAGTAGGTGCTCAATACATGGGAGCACTTGTTAGGGGCCAGTTCTGTGCCAAGCCCTACCGGAGTATCTTTCATTCTACAAAATAACTGGCCTGTCCTCTTTTAAAATGCCAATGTGGCTGGGCGCAGTGACACACCTGTGATCCTAACACTTTGGGAGGTTGAGGTGGGCGGATCACTTGAGGAGTTCGAGACCAGCCTGCCCAACATGGTGAAACCCTGTCTCTACTAAAAATACAAAAAGTAGCCGGGTGTGGCGGCGGGCACCTGTAATCCCAGCTACTCAGGAGGCTGAGGCAGGAGAAAGGCTTGAATCCAGGAGGTGGAGGTTGCTGTGAGCCGAGATCGTGCCATTGCACTCCAGCCTGGGCAACAGAGTGAGATTCCGTCTCAAAAAATAAATAAAATAAAATAATAAATAAAACGCCAGTGTCATGAAATACAAAGAAAAACTCAGAGACTGTTCCAGATTGAAGGCAACACAGAGCTTGGATTTCCTTTTGCCATGAAAGACATTCTTGGAGCAATTGACAAAATCCCAATACAGCCTGTAGATTATTAGGTAGCAGTGTTGTTTCAATGTTAATTTCCTGATTGTGATCATTGTATATTGGTTATGTAAACCAAAAATTAATTCTAAGGCCCCCCAACCATCTGAATAAACCCCTCCTCTTGGCCAAGGGCATTTCAGCATTAACTTGAAAAACTAGTTCAGACTATGATGGAAGAGGGTTCGGACAAGCCTCATTATGCTTTCCTCCCTTTTGGAATTCAGGAAAAGTCGACCAGCATTAACATCAACACAGAGCTTAAGTCTGATAAGAAACATTTACAATCTATTCTTCATCTGCATGACAAAGCCATGGTCTCTACAACCCCTTATCATAACCCAGACATTTCTTCCTATTGATAATAACTCTTTCAACCAATTACCAAGCAGAAAATTTTTAAATCAGCCTATGACCTGGAAGCCCCTGCTTTGAGTTGCACCACTCTTCCAGATGGAACCAATGTAAATCTTGTATGTATGGATTGATACATCATGTCTCCCTAAAATGTATACAAGCAAGCTGTACCCTGACCACCTTGGGCACTTGTCCTCAGGACCTCCTGAGGGTGTGTCGCAGGCGTGTCCTTAACCTTGGCAAAATAAACTTTCTAAATCGATTGAGACCTGTCTCAGATACTTTGGGTTCACAGTTGTAAAAGAGAATTTCTTGTTTTTAGGAAATATACAGCGAAGTATTCAAGGCTTAAGAGGCATTATGTATGTACCGAACTCTTAAATAATTTCAGAAACAGAGTCTCGCTCTGTTGCCCAGGCTGGAGTGCAGTGACGCGATCTCAGCTCACTGCAACCTCCGCCCCCCGGGTTCAAGTGATTCTCCTTCCTCAGCCTCCTGAGTAGCTGGGGTTACAGGTATGCACCACCATGCCCAGCTACTTTTTTTTTTTTTTTTGTATTATTAATAGAGACGGGGTTTCACCATGTTGGCCAGGCTGGCCTCAAACTCCTGACCTCAAATGATCTGCCCTCTTGGGTCTTGCAAAGTGCTAGGATTACAGGTGTGAGCCATCACCCCCAGCCTAAACAGTTAATACTTGAGGAATCTATAGAAAAATTGCGAGAATAAAGTCTGCAATTATGAAAGAAAGAAAAGCATGGTTCCTGCCCTTGTGGAGTCCTGGCAGGGAGAGCACATCCTGCTGGTGGCAGGCTTCCAGGGAGGGTGATCAACCATCCAGCTTTGCCTGGGATTGTCCTGGTCTTGGCACTGAAAGTCCTGCATGCTGGAAAACTCCCAGAATGGTTGGTCAGCCTAATTCCAGGCAAGCTTTGTAGATGGAGATCATGGCTGCATATGAACCTCTGTTGGTCCAGTGAGGCTCCCTGCCCTGGGGGAGCCACTGAGGCTGCACCACCAGCTAGAGGCAGGCTTGTAGTGAGTAGGCTGAGGGCAGATCAGACATCTCAGCCCACCCAACAAGAGATGGGCCAGGAGCTTTCTGGCAAAATGAGATGTTCACAGCAGAGAACAAGATTCCAAGTAGGGCCAGGTGTGGTGGCTCACACCTGTAATCCCAGCACTCTGGGAGGCCAAGGCAGGCGGATCACTTCAGGTCAGGAGTTCATAACCAGCCTGGGAAACATAATGAAACCCTGTCCCTACAAAAAATACAAAAATTAGCCAGGCATGGTGGTGCATGCCTGTAGTTCAAGCTACTTGGGAGACTGAGGTGGGAAGATTGCCTGAGCACAGGAGGCGGAGGTTGCAGTGAACCAAGATGGCGCAACTGCACTCTACCCTGGGTAACAGAGCAAGACCCTGTCTCAAAGAAAAGCAAAAACAAAAACAGAAAAACAAAAGATTCTATGTGGCCCTTTGCCTGAAATCACTACTGAGGCCCTGTAGGTGCAATGAACAAGGTGGGGAGGCCAGCCCTGCACCCCCCGGTCCCTTTTTCTACACATTTTTTGTAGAGATGGGGTCTCACTCTATTCCCAGGTTGGTCTCAATCTCCTGGCCGCAAGTGATCCTCCCATCCATCCCAAAGTGCTGGGATGACCCATGTGAGCCAGAACCATTGGCACCTCTCGACCAGGCCCTCTCTCATCAAATAGTTAACCTGCCTCCCAAGCCTACTCAGCTATCACTGCGGTCAGAACCAATGAGATGGATGGATGGATGGATATCAACAAGGCACTTAACGACCAAGGAATGTGGCCTACAGCACGACTCACCCCAGCCCAGCCCTCCTAGCAGGTAGATTGCCCAGCCCTTGGGCAATCCCAGGCCGCTCTGCAACACAGATGACCTCCTGAGGGACTTGCCTCCTGTTACCTGCTGAGGGGCGAGTCCCACATCTAAGAGAGGTGGAGGAGAGACACCACCATCAGTCCTCATGAGTCACTGGCCAGGCTCCTTCTCTTTGTCCCTCCTCAACAAATGCCAAGCATCTGTGCTAAACCAAGACTCTGGCTTCTCCCCAGCCCCGAAGGGAAAATGGGGTTTGCACGTGGGCTTTCGGCTCCATTCATGAAAGCATAGGTATGTGTGATTATAACAAGGATATGAGCTTGCATGCAGCAGGCTGTTAAACACCATGCCAGGAGGACGCCACTCCATTTAACCCCTGAGGCCACTGTGGGGCCAGCTGTGAGTCAGGCTTTGACCTCAGCCGCCTTCCTAATTTAGAGTGGCAGCTGCCCACCCAAATTAGCTGCCCCACGTTCAGCCTCAGCTCTGCCGTTCAAATGCCTCTATCTGCTTAGGTTCTTTGGAGAACAACCCTGAGGTTATTTTCTTTTGTTTTTTTGTTTTTTGTTTGTTTTGTTTTGTTTTGAGACAGGGTCTCACTCTGTGACCCAGGCTGGAGTGCAGTGACACGATCTTGGCTCACTGCAGCCTTGACCTCCCAGTCTCAAACACTCCCTCCACCTTGCAGCCTCCTGAGTAACTGGGGACTACAGGTGCGCACCACCATGACAGGCTAATTTTTTTCATTTTTTGTAGAGACAGAGTTTTGCCATGTTGCTCAGGCTAGTCTCAAACTCCTGGACTCAAGCTATCTACCCACCTTGGCCTCCCGAAGTGCTGGGATTACAGGCATTAGCCCCTGCACCTGGCTTGTTTTCTCATTTAATATGTTCAAACAGTACAAACTATGGTGAAAAGTAAGTCTCCCTCTCACCTTTAACCTCCATCCTCTGCGCCCCTCCTCTGAGGGAATCACTGCCACCAGTAGCTGGAGGGTCCTTCCCCAGAATAGTCCCCACACACAAGCCCACACCCCAAAATGCCTGCTTCCCCCACCATGGGAGCCCAGAGCACAGTTCACATGCTATCCTGTGCTTTGCTTTTCACACTTCACCCTGTTGGAAAGCTCTCCACATCATGCATACACACTTGTCCTTCTATGGTTGTGCTTTTTTCAAAGAGTGGACCCAACTGATTGAACCAGTTCTCTCTCCAGAAACAAACAAAACAAAGCAAAACAAAAAACTATGTGATGATTTTGCATTCAGTTTCTAGAGGGAGGTTTATAGATGCCACATTAAGAAGTCTTGGTAGAGAGGTAATTAACAGGTAATTGAGTTATTTCAAGTCTTTTGCGACCACCATGCTTCCAAGAATGTCCTTGTACCTAGATCTTTTATCTCATTTACAGGTGGTAGTGGCTATTCCTAGAAGTGGAACTGCTAGAGTTTTTAAATGTTTAAATTTAAATTTAAACATTAAAAAATATTGGGTTAGGAACCACTGCTCTTTTGAAAATTTCATGCAAAATACCAGTTCTCTCTTGAGAAACAAACAAAACAAAACAAACTACGTGATGATTTTGCCTTCAGTTTCTAGAGGGAGGCTCGTAGATGCCACATTAAGAAGACTTGGTAGCGAGGAAGAGAACAGGTGCAGGAAAATTGTATCCGACCATCACTTCCCTGTGTGCGTGAGTGTTTTGATTTGGTCATCATAGAGGAAGCTGCCAGTTTGTTCTGCTGATGGTGACAGATACACACAGTAGAGTTCAGTTCTGATTCCAAAAGTCAGATTCCTGATCATATTCTGCCACTAGAGTACATACCTCTCACTGTGGTCATACTCTGGACCTCGGACTCCCAGAATGTGACTGCTGAGCAGAAGTGCGTCTGACGCTGCTCCACACAGTGCTGCGCTGGGACACTGGGGCCTGCTGCAGACCCTCCCTGCAGCTGCTGCCTTGGGACTGTGAAACCAGAGCCTGCTAGGAAGGCTCTGCAGCTCACACGCTCAGTTAGGCTTTAATATTTTATGCCAGCTGCCAATAAGGACTCAGGTGACAAGAGTCACTTCAGGAAAGTAGCGTGCAGAAAGCATGGAACCCATTGTCTCTCATTCAGGGTCCACATCAGACTAAAGTGATCCCACAAGAGAAAAGCTAAAAGGAAGCAGAGCCGTGAACAGCCTGTGGCTGGTGGGAGCCTGGCGTCAGCGAGCTCAGGGTCTCACTTCAGTGACTTGGCAGCCAGTAGCTTCCCTTGGGCCATGGCCACAGGCCACATCTCAGTGTCTGGTTGGCTCTGTGTCCAAGGCCACTGCCCGCTGTGAAGACATGGCGAGGGCTGAGGCCAGACAGCTGAGGGCCCTGGCTGACCTTCCGCTGGCCCACTCACCTGAACGAGGTTCACCCAGGGCAGTTTCCACAAATCTGGAGCAGAGCCAGAGAGCCGGCCCATGCCTGGCACAGAGGAGACGCTCAACACCTGTCATCGCTTCCCTTCTCCTCCCTGTCCCTCAGAGTTCCTGGAGCTTCCGATCTCCCAAGCCTCATGCTGCCCATGCGACACGTCACGACCATTTTCAGCACCACAGCCTCCCTGTCCCATGGCTGTTTTCTGAGGTCTAGAAGTCACCGCCTTGGGCTTAAGCAACCACGAGGCCATGGATGGTCAGAAACTTCCCTGGGCTGCACTCCACAAACCCTCCAGCGGGCACAGCACGTGTCTCTCACACTTTGGAGAGAAAGAAACTGAGAACTCCAATTTCTGGAACCCCATGCCAGTTCTAGAAGGTTCCATCCTAAAGACGAAAGCTGATTTATCAGCTGTGGCGTGTCCCAAGAAGAAAAAAACACCTCACCTTGTACTGAGCACTAACTACACACCAGGTGCCAATTGAAGCCTCTGAGGCGTATTCACTTACTTATTTTTCCCAACAACCGCTTGAGGGAAGTTCTACTGTACTCTCTTTTCAGCTGAAGAAACTGAGGCACAGAAAGGTGAAGTGCTTCCCCAAAGTCATGCCACCAGTAAGGAGCAGGCTGGGATTTGTAACCTGGGCAGCCTGCTGCGTGGTCCCTGGGCAGCCTCCAGAGGAGAGAATGGAAGAAGCCCCTCTGCGCTCCTCCTGCTCCTCTGCTTCCTCCTCATGAGGGAGCCGCTGCCTGTGTAAGTGCTTTACCTGCATCATCTAATGTCACCTTTGCAACTGCCCTGTGAGATACGAAGCGTGCTTAGGTCCCTTTCTCAGGGGAGGATGCAAACGTGAGGCCACCTGCCCGCTAAGGCAATGGTAGACGGGGACTCGGCCCAAGGTTGCGCCGCCATTGAAACCCAGGCCCTCCCTGGGTGCTGCACGTGGAGGCCCATGTGCAGATGTGGCCAGAGGAAATGCTGTGAGTGGCAGAAAGGCCAAGAAGCCAACGTGGGTGGCAGGAGGGAGAGAGGGAGGCTGTGGCAAAGTCTTGTTTACATCTTGCCAAGGAGAGCTACTTGTCATCATCTACCTGAGGGTGGCACCTCAGAAGACAGCCTGGGTGGGGCCCGGCGGCACTGGGCCAGGGTCCCAGCCTGGGTTCTTGTCCCAGCTCTACCCTGATGGATCCCGTCTCTGGTGGACCTGGGCAGAGGACAGGCCCTGAGGACCCTTCTGGCCCTAATGCTTTATGATGCTGGAGCAGGAAGCAGGGCTGACAGCAGAAACCTTGGCCCCTAGTGGCCTTTTAGTTAAGTGCCTGAGGAACAGCCCACTCCCCACAGGAGGCACTAAGCCCCTCTCCACTACAAGCCCAGCCCCCTCCACATACAAGCCCCTCACGCCCCAGGAGAGGGCAGTGTTAATAGCATTACTGATTGAGCCCTAACTAGATACTAAAAGTCACAAAGCTGCCTCTCTGCTAGTCACTTGCTATGGATTAAAACAGATGCTGTTGCTATACCCATTTTACAGATGAGAAAACTGAGGCCCAAAAAGTCAGCTCACTCAAGGTCACCACAGACCCAAACACTAGGCCAACTTCCCCAGAAGGTACAATAGGCACAGTGATTAGAGACCATAATACTTTTAAGGACCCATAAAAATGTTTTAATTTCACTTAAAATCAGAAGGGGAAAAATGAACTTTTAGGATAAAGATAATGATTTCATATATAAAATTAACATTTTCACCTTTATACCAATAGAGCAGGAAAATCTAGTTTTTTTTTTATTTTGTTTTTTAAAATTAAGAATAACCTTTGTTTTTTGTTTGTTTGTTTTGTTTTTTGAGACAGGGTCTCACTCTGTTGCCCAGGCTGGAGTGCAGTGGCACAATCAGGGCTCACTGCAGCCTCGACCTCCTGGGCTCAAGCAATCCTCCCACCTCACCCCTCGAGTAGGTGAAACCACAGGCATGTGCCACCATATCTGGCTAATTTTTTAAAAATTTAGTAGAGATGAGGTCTTGCTATGTTGCCCAGGCTGGTCTTGAACTTCTGGGCTCAAGTGATCCTTCTGTCTCAGCCTCCCAAAGTGCTGGGATTACAGGTGTGAGCCACCATGCCTGGCCAAAAATCTATTTTTTAAATGTTCTTTTTAGTGGCAAAACGAACTTACCAAGGCAAAGGTACCTAGGGCTCAGGAAAGTCACCATGCAGCCCTGAATAGGCAGACCTTGAACTCCGATCTGTTTCCCTCCCAGGGTCATGTCCATCAAAGAATCCTCCAGCCTCTTCCCCAGTATCAAAGCAACCACTCAAGGGAATCTCACAGAGCTGCAGAGTTGACGTCTGTCCTTGGAAGGGTCATGGCCAGACAGCAACTCAGCCACGGGTATTTGCCCAGCTGGCCACAATCCTTGTGGGCAAGTGTCCCAGGCTCAATTTTTGGCCTTCCAAGAAGCCATTGGAGCAGAGGAGCTACATTTCTGGGGCCAAGTCATTCATAAGAGAAGAGGAATAAAGCAAGCTGGGAAACATGCTTCCCCTGAGCTGGGAGAAGCAAGAAAAGATGACCAAGATCTTCCAAAAAACATTCCATCTTTTCTTCTTGACCTGAAAGAAAACAATTGACAGCCTCCACCAGGGAATTCTGTCCTTGAAAGTCCAGGTATAGCCCAGGAGGACAGAGAGCACTGGCTTTGGTGACAGGCAGATCTGGGTTTGGGTCCCTACTCCGCCATTTAATTTGCTGTGTGACCTTGAAAAAGTGACTTTACCTCTGTTTTCCTTTCTTTTTTCTTTTCTTTTTTTTTTTGAGATGGAGTCTTGCTCTATTGCCCAGGCTGGAGTGCAATGGTGCAATCTCGGCTCTCTGCAACCTCCCCGTCCCGGGTTCCAGCAATTCTCCTGCCTCAGCCTCCAGAGTAGCTGAGATTACAGGCACCCCCTACCACACCTGGCTAATTTTTTGTATTTAGTAGATTACAGGCACCCCCCACCACGCCTGGCTAGTTTTTTGTATTTAGTGGCCAGGCTGGTCTCGAACTCCGGACCTCATGATCCGCCTGCCTCAGCCTCCCAAAGTGCTGAGATTACAGGCGTGAACCACCACATCTGGCAAAAATATGGAACGCTTCACGAATTTGCATGTTGTCCTTGCGCAGGGGCCATGCTAATCTTCTCTGTATCGTTCCAATGTTAGTATATGTACTGCCAAAGCGAGCACTGTTTTCCTTTCTGTAAACTGGGAATAATAGCAACACCCTTCCCCCAAAGGATGGTAGTGAGAATTGGCTGAAATAAAATGCTTTTTTTCTATAGTAAAGCAGTTGCAAGGAGTAAAAGCCAGAAGAATATTTATTCATCGGTTTGAGAAACAAAATCGTTGATGCCAGCATTCCCAGGGCCTTGAGTAATTATGCCATGGGCTTGCCTGAAACGTTGATAGAGAAACCACCAAAGCCACAGTAACTGAGGCCACACTATGAGGTCAGCCTCTTTTTCCCCCCAGGTCTTTGAGGTGACGGTTTAGACAGGAGGTAGGAATCTTGCTAATGAAAGGAGAGCCTCACCTTCAATTAAGGCGTCACCAGAGTGGGAAATTCATCAGCCCTGGTGATGGTGACTTACGCCACACTTGAGCCTTGCAAGTCCAGGATGACACAACCCAAGGCAGAAACCATGAAATTAGAACAAAGGTCTAAGTAGTAAGCAGATCTGGGAGTTCCATCCAGGTGAGCAGGGCTGTTGCTCAGCAGGTGAGCCTGCCCCGCCATGGAGACTCAGCGCTAGAGTGAGAACCACATCTGCTCACACCAGGGGCCCGAACCTTGCTAACCCCACAGAGGGGGTTCTCACAGCCAAAAGCTCTTGTGACTCTTCCAATAATAGCAACTCCCGCCCAGCCCCTTCTCTCCAAGAGCAGGGCTTCTCAAACCACATTGTGCACATGAATCAGATGGGATGTTATTAGAATGCATCTTAAGGCCACGGCTCATGCCTGTAATCCCAACATTTTAGGAGGCTGAGGCGGGAGGATCACTTGAGGCTAGGAGTTTGAGACCAGCCTGGGCGATGTGGGCACAAGACCCCGGTCTCTATACAGAAATATTGGTTTTTAATTAGCAAGGCATGGTGGTGTGTGCCTGTAGTCCCAGCTACTCAGGAGGCTGAACCAGGAGGATCGCTTGAACCCAGGAGGTCCAGGCTACTGTGAGCCATGATCATACCACTGCTTGGCAACAGGAAAAAAAGAAAAGAAAGAAATACAGCTTAAGCTTTAGTGGGTCTTGAGATTCCACATGTCTGACAAGCCCTCCATGGATACAGCTGGTGAACAACGAGGGCCTTGACTTTCCTTGGGCCCCACAGACACCTCGGGTTGCCCTTCACCAGGTAGACCTGGGAACCCTGATCAGTTTGTACTCCAAGATTTAGGATTCAAGCAACCAACAGCACAACTATAAACTGGATCCCTCATGATTTCTTTGGAGGTTGAGGGGAAAGGGTAGGATACAAAATGAATTAAACAGAAACATTTGTGGCAGGATAACTTATTGTAAGGTGATTTTTTTTTTTTTTTTTTTTTTTTTTTTTTGAGACGGAGTCTTGTTCTGTCACCCGGGCTGGAGTGCAGTGGCGCAATCTTGGCTCACTGCAACATCCGCCTCCTGGGTACAAGCCATTCTCCTGGCTCAGCCTCCCAAGTAGCTGGGACTACAGGCATGCACCATCACGCCCATCTAATTTTTGTATTTTTAGTAGAGACGGGTTTCACCATGTTGTCCAGGTTGGTCTCAAACTCCTGCCCTCCGGTGATCCTCCCACCTTAGCCTCCCTGAGTGCTGGGATTACAGGCATGAGCCACTGCGCCAGGCCTTTTTTTTTTTTTTTTTTTTTTTTTGACAAAGTCTCACCCAGGATAGAATGCATTGGCACAATCTTGGCTCACTGCAATCTCTACCTCCCAGGTTCAAGTGATTCTCATGCCTCAGCCTCCCAAGTAGCTGGAATGCGCCATCATATCCGGCTAATTTTTGTATTTTTAGTAAGGACAAGGTTTCACTATGTTGGCCAGGCTGGTCTACAACTTCTAACCTCAGGTGATCTGCCCACCTTGGCTTCCCAAAGTGCTAGGATTACAGGTGTGAACCACCGTGCCTGGTCGCAAGGTGAATTTTTTTTTCTCCCAGCATACTGCCCTTTCCCCAACACACACACACCCTTTTCAGGTAGCAAGACCCTTTGATGTCTTCTTGCCACAGAGATTTTTAAATTTCAACTAATTTCAGAAGTCAGGCGCGTTTCTTTAAAAACAGAGGGCTCCGGAGGGCTCCATCCTCTCCTATCACTCCTACTCCTCACTCCCAGTTTCAGACATCCCTACTGATATTTAGGCAAAGGTATTTTAAAAGAGAGATGTTTGCAGGATCATGTTGGATTGGCTCTTCCTTTCTTTTATTAAAAATATATAAGCCGGCCAGGCTTGGTGGCTCATGCCTGTAATCCCAGCACTTTGGGAGGCCGAGGCGAGTGGATCACCTGAGGTCAGGAGTTCAAGAACAGCCTGGCCAACATGGGGAAACCCCATCTCTCCTAAAAATACAAAAATTAGCCAAGTGTGGTGGTGTGTGCCTGTAATCCCAGCTACTCAGGAGGCTGAGGCAGAAGAACCGCTAAAACCTGGGAGGTGGAGGTTGCAGTGAACCAAGGTCATACCACTGCATTGCAGCCTGGGTGACAAAGCAAGACTCTGCCTAGATATATATATATGCACCCAGGGTGCCAGGGGGGCAGAGGGGACAGTGGCTGCCCCTTCCCATCTTGTATAAGATGTAGTTACAGGGTGGAGGTAAGTAGTGACAGCACCAAAGGGAAGCTTGGGGGCCTTCAGTCTCCCCATTAACTTCACCAGGACCCCTTCCCCTAATCCCTGAGCATAGCTAACCACAGTACTCTGGAGATGTGGATCTCAGCGCCCGAGGGGAGATTCCCTCCCACAGGGATGAGCCCTGTACTGGGGAGCAAGGGTGTGCTCTCCACTGAGGCAGCTGGGCAGGGCTGAGCTCAGAGGGGCTTCCGGCTGCACCCAGCTCCTGTCTCAAGCACACTGTTCCTGGAAGCAGCCCCCACAGACTCCCAGGACCCAGAGATCAGGACTCCCAGTATCAGAGACCATGGCATGGAAATGCGGGGCCCCTACCCCCAACTTTGGGTGAGTTTCCCATCGTGGTGACACGACACCTGGGAGGGGGAGGGGCCCTAAAATTACTGAAGAGGAATTTATGGCCACCTCTCTAAGGGAGCTTGGGGATCAGACCTAGGGAGTATCAGTAGCATTTTAAAAAGTGGTATCATACCTCCTGCATATACTTAATGATATTCAATATTTAGGAATGCATTTACTTTTTTTGTGTGTGTGTGAGACTGAGTCTTGCTCTCCACCAGGCTGGAGTGCAATGGCATGGTCTCGGCTCACTGTAACCTCCACCTCCCGGGTTCAAGCGATTCTCCTGCCTCAGCCTCCTGAGTAGCTGGAATTACAGGCGCGTGCCACCACGCCCGGCTAATTTTTTTGTATTTTTAGTAGAGACAGGGTTTCACTGTGTTAGCCTGGATGGTCTCGATCTCCTGACCTCGTGATCCACCTGCCTCGGCCTCCCAAAGTGCTGGGATTACAGGCGTGAGCCACGGCGCCCCAGGAAGGCATCTACTTTTAAAGTAATATACATACTATAGCTTAGCAACACATTATCAAATAAATTATTTGATGAAAAATTGCAAAAGGTTACCATCTGTGAAAATAATCTCCCAGTACTGTTTCTTAGTGGAGCTCTCCTGGTCTTAACTATTCTAGACTGGGAAACATTGGTTTGTCCCTGAGCAAACTGCACTCCCTGACATTTTTTGAACATTAAAAAAATATATATATCGCAAAAGTTTTGCACATTATACAATTCATTCATTATTCAGTAAACTCTTTACCTTGATCCTTTTTTCAAAGTGTTAAAATTCTGAAGTATCTGTAAAAATAAAAATACCTTTAAATTGTATTTATCTATTATTTTATTTTATTTTTATTATTTTTAGAGACAGGTTCTCGCTCTGTTGCCCAGGCTGCAGTGCAGTGGTACCATTATGGCTCACTGTAGCCTCAACCCCCTGGGCTCAAGCAATCCGCCCACCTCAGCCTCCTGAATAGCTGGGATTACAGGCACACGTCACAAGCCCAGCCAATTTATTTTTTATTTTTTATTTTTGTAGAGACCGGGTCTCACTGTGTTGCCCAGGTTGGTCTTAAACTCCTGACCTCAACCGATCCCCTCACCTCAGCCTCTCAAAGTGTTGGGATTACAGGCATGAGCCACTGTGCCCTGCAAAAATACCTTTAGGTGCCATCTAGACTGGGTGTTACCTATTGGTGTCTCCACTGCATGCAACTCTGCAGAGGCAGTCATTCATGAGCTATGCTCAAACCTTTGCCATCACTGCTGCCAATGCCCTTTCCCAAGGAGGTAGATCTGAGAAACAGAGGGAGATCCTTAGACATGGTATTCAGGAGGAAAACAAAATGCAACAGAAAAGCTGCTTTCTCGTGCTTTCCTCTTTGCTAAGACTGGCTCCCTTCAGGCCCCTCCTTCCGTGAGTAAGAACAGAGGTGGGTTCTCTCTTTTGTTCTAGGTACAGTCATGGGAGAGATGCTGCCTCTTCCCCGAAGGCACAATAGCACCAATATTTGAAGAGTCAGTGATAGACGATTTCATCAGAAAGTTTTGGCAACAGAAACTAGCGAACGACTTATTTGGAAACAAAATGGAAAATAGGAAAATCCAATCAGCTCATTGATCACCAGGGAGAAAAAAAATGAACGTGTGTTTCTTGTATCTCAGCCTGCTCTAAAAGATGAAACTGGAATGCATTTCAGAAAGCAGCAAAGATGTGAGTATGGAAAACTAAAGCACTATGATAATTTGATAGTGCAATTTTCCTTTGTGGATTTCCTGTAGTGACCAATATTAATATAATAGGAGTTAACATCCACTGGGTACTTATTACATATTAGCATTTTCTATGGTATTTTATTAGGTTACAGAACAACCCAATAAGGAAAGTGATTCACCCAAAGTTTTGAGTGATTCACCCAAAGTTTTATGGCTAACAAAGCTCTATTCCAGCCCGGGCGCCATAGTTCATGCCTGTAATCCCAACACTTTGGGAAGCCGAGGCAGGCAGATCTCTTGAGGTCAGGAGTTCAAGACCAGCCTGGCCAAAATGGAGAAACCCTGTCTCTACTAAAAACATAAAAATTAGCCAGATGTGGTGGCGTGTACCTGTAACCCTAGCTACTCAGGAGGCTAAGGCATGAAAATGACTTGAACCCAGGAGGCAGAGGTTGCAGTGAGCTGTGAGCACACCACTGCACTCTAGCCTGGACGACAGAGTGAGACTCCATCTCAGAAACAAAAACTCCATTCCAGCCTGGGCACCTCTCTCCAGGCCCTCACTTCCAACCCAGAACACACTAGATTCCAGAGTGAAACCCAGTCGCCAGCCTGAAGCTGGCATTCAGGTTGCACTTCTCAGGGAACTCAAAGGTTGACGTGAGAATTTTCTGCTTTCTTTGTTTTGAATCAGGGCCTCTGTCGCCCAGGCTGGAATGCAGTAGCAAGATCATGGGCTCACTGAAGCCTTGACCTTCCTGGGGTCTAGCGATCCTTCCACCTCAGGCTCCCAAGTAGGTGGGACTACCGGCATTCCACCATGCCCGGCTAATTTTTGTATTTTTGGTAGAAACAGGGTTTCACCGTGTTGCCCAGTCTGGTCTTGAACCCCTGGGCTCAAGAGATCCTCCCACCTCAGCCTGTCACAGTGCTGGCATTACAGGTTTGAGCCACTGTGCCTGGCCAGTGCAGGCATTTTCTCCTTGGCCTATATCAGCTTGGTGGAGCTAAGAGCATTATTTTCTCCTGATGAAGAGCTAAGCCTCTGGGCAGAAGTTGAGCAGCCCAAGCAAGGTCAAAAAGGGAATGAATGGTAGAGATTTTCTGGTCTTAGACTGCAAATTCCCTCTGTCTAAGTGAACTACCCCAAAAGGCACAAAAAGAAAACAGAAATGTACCCTCTTGCTCCAAAACCATTCTCCTGGCTTTCTCAGCCCTTTATGGGCCATCTCAGCCCTTTATGTATTTTTGTTCTTATTTTTTTTGAGACAGGGTCTTGCTCTGTTGCCCAGGCTGGTGTGTAGTGGTGCCACCGTAACTCACTGCAGCCTCGAAATCCTGGGCTAATGCAATCCTCCCACCTCAGCCTCCTGAGTAGCTGAGACTACAGGTACACACCATCATAACCTGCTAACTTCTAAAACTTTTTTGTAGAGATAGGGTCTTGTGGTGTAGCCCAGGCTGGTCTCAAACTCCAGGTATAAAGTGATCCTTCTGCTTTGGTCTCCCAAAGTGTTGAGATTACAGGTATAAGCTACTATCCCCTGCCTCATCTCAGTCCTTTAAAGATGCATCAGAGGCTCTGCTAGTCTTTAGAAACCAGTGTGTATAGTGGTGTGTGTGTGTATGTGTTTTGCAACGGTGACAGAGTTGGGGAGTGAGGGCAAAAACCAAGGAATTCAATCAACTCAATAGAGAAAAACATTACAACACTGACAAGGTAGCAGCAGGGCCAGGTGGTGGCTCACGCCTATAATCCCAGTACATTGGGAGGCCAAGATGGGTGGATCACTTGAGCCCAGGAGTTCGAGACCAGCCTGGGCAACATGGCAAAACCCCATCTCTACTAAAAACACAAAAATTAGCCAGGTGTAGTGGTGCGAGCCTGTAATCCCAGCTATTCAGGAGACTGAGGCAGGAGAATCGCTTGAACCCGGGAGGGAGAGGTTGCAGTGAGCCAAGATCATGCCACTGCACTCCAACATGGGTGACAAAGCGAGACTCGGTCAAAAAAAAAAAAAAAAAAAAAGAAAAGAAAAAAGAAAGAAAGAAAGAAAGAAAGAAAGAAAGAAAATGTAGAAGCCAAATGAGACTAGGTTGCCATAGCAACCATTTAACTGACATTTTCATTTTCCCAGCATTTGTTCTGGGCAGGTGTGGGCAGACACGTGTCCTCAGGGATGTGCAGGGATGAGGGTGTGTCTGTTTTCCCCATTAGTCTTCATAATTGGAGGGGTTGGTCCTGCTCCTAGACAAGGCCTTGGGAATCGGGTCTTTAACAGTGCACGGAAAACCCCCTGTCTCAGAACATCCACACAGGCAGAGCCAACCTCACCGTGTAAAGGCAGTGGAGGTGATGGTGAACTTGCTTGCTGTGTGGATGGGACGCTGAGGCTCAGGTGGAGAGCCATACAGAGTGGCCTTGGCAGAGCCCAGCCCAGACCCAGGTCAGCTAACTCCTGGTGGGCCACACTGGCTTGAAACCACACTGGCTTGCTGAACCAGGGTCAAGGAGCTGGGGTTAGGGGAAAAAATATAAGATGAGGAGGAAGCATAGCACAGCTTAAATCCATCAAGAGTGCAGAATCACCTTTCATCTTCTGAAGGAGCAACTGTTTTCTGCACCAAACCACACAATGCAAGCAAATCTGCTGCCAAAGAACAAAGAGAAAAATGCAGGGAACAAGCCGCCTCCCAAGCCTCGCAGCCGGGGATGAAATTAAACTCGAATTCACCTGCAAGAGCAGCGGATGGTTCAGCTACAAACCGCCTCCAGGCAGCCTCTGAGATTCAGAATTCATGCACCCTGCAAACTGCACAGCATATACTAGTGGCAGCCCTGGCTGGGTCCTCGCAGCCACGCAATTTTTGAGGATGACACACATGGAATACTAAACACATCCCGGGAGTTCCAGACACAGCCACCTGGTTACAGCCCGGCCTGCTCTTGTCTGCAGCAATTTTTCTCAAAGGCGCGGCTTCATACACATCTATTACCAAGCACATGTAGACAAGACGGTGTTCGGAAAGCACAGCCCCGAGTGGGAAACAGGAGCCATCAGCAAATCATTTTCACAGGGAAAGGAAAATCTTTAGGTGGAAAATATTGCTTTGGGACTTCCCCGGGAGGAAAAAACGAGCTGAAATTGCTGTGGTGTTGCAGCTTCCATTTTCCAAAAAGCAAAATGCTTCTAAGAAGACCATCAGGGTTATGCTTGATCATAGCTTTGCTTAATCCATTTCTTCACGGGTTTTGCCCGTGTCATCTTTGCTTCCTGAACCACTCCTGCATCTTAGAGTCACCACAAATCCTATCCCATAAAAATCTGTAGCATCTCTGTGTGTGGAAATCAAACAACAAAAAGGCACCGCCGTGTGGAGCTGCGTTACGCTTTTGGTGGAAAGATGACGTGGATGAAATGACCCCTGGAAAACGTTGGGAAGGCCTGACTAGCAAGGTGCAGAGTGGGGGATTAGTGGGGAGATACACAGGACCTCTTACTAAAACTGAGAATAGCATTCTGTTAAAGAACCCTTATTGTGAGGCTGGGCACAGTGGCTCATGCCAGTAACACTGTAACATCAGCACTTGGGGAGGCTGAGGTGCGAGGATTACTTGAGGCCAGGAGGTCAAGGCTGCAGTGAGTTATGATCAAGCCACTGCACTTCAGCCTGGGTGACAGAGGGAGACCCTGTCTCTAAAAAAATTAAAAATAAACCATATTTGGGGTGATGATATCCCTCCCCTAAAATAATAAGGATTAGCTGGGCACAGTGGCTCAAGCCTGTAATCCCAGTACTTTGCGGAGACCAAGGCAGGAGGATCCTTTGAGCTCAGGAGTTCAAGACTAGCCTGGGCAACATAGGGAGACCCCGTCTCTACAAAATGGAGAAAACAAATTCCAGGCATGGTGATGCACACCTGTGGTCCCAGATACTTGGGAGGCTAATGTGGGAAGATCACTTGGGATTGGGAGGTGGAGGCTACAGTGAGCCATGATCATGCCACCGCGCTCCAGCCTGGGTGACAGAGTAAGACCATGTCTCAATAATAATAATAATAAAGATTATTTATAAATGTCTCTGTAACTCAAACACCCCCTCAAAAAATTTCTATAAATTGGAGACCTCACCCATCATCATTCCCTTCATTTTATTTTAAATTTCATTGAAATTTATCCTAAAGCACTTCCTATGACTTGAAAATACAGGCATTTTGGCTAATATTATTATTCATTGCTTTACATTTGAATGTAATAAACGTATCAGGTTTATTTATCTGAACTTAAATCTAAGTTTTAGTGTATTTTTTCCCCCTGGATCTAAAATTCCATCATCCTTGAGCAACTCGTAGTTGTCAATTTGACAGCTTCTCCACTATTTTAAGCATTTTCCTGTTCATCACCATCCACTTCCATTGACAGCTCCACTCTCCGCTGCCTAATAGACTCCTGGAACTGACTCCTCAAATTGGATTGTCCCCTCACTGGCCCATTCCTCCCCAGCCTTCCCAGTCTCAGTAAATGGCCGCAGTTGCTCTAGTCAAAAAACCTAGCTTAGCCAGCCGAGGTGGCTCACACCTGTAATCCTAGCACTTTGGGAGGCCAAGGCAGGTGGATCACCTGAGGTTAGTTCA
The DNA here is from genome assembly GCF_043159975.1 of Macaca nemestrina. Classification (NCBI taxonomy): domain Eukaryota; kingdom Metazoa; phylum Chordata; class Mammalia; order Primates; family Cercopithecidae; genus Macaca; species Macaca nemestrina. The sequence goes on from NC_092142.1 coordinate 56,957,743, forward strand.
AGACCAGCCTGGCCAACATAGCAAAACCTCGTTTCTACTAACAATACAAAAATTAACCAGGTGTGGTGGCACGCACCTGTAATTCCAGCTACTCGGGAGGTTGAGGCAGGAATATCACTTGAACCTGGGAGGTGTAGGTTGCAGTGAGCTGAGATCGAGCCACTGCACTCCAGCCTAAGTGACAGAGAGATACTCTGTCTCAAAAACAAACAAAAACCTAGCTTGCCAGACACAGTGGCTCGTCCTATAATTCCAGCTACTAGGAAGGATCCTTGAGCCCAGGAGTCAAGACCAGCTAGGGCAACATAGCAAGACCCTGTCTCTAAAAAATAAAAGTTAAAGGCCGGGCGCGCTGGCTCACGCCTGCAATCCCAGCACTTTGGGAGGCTGAGGCGGGTGGATCACCTGAGGTCAGGGATTTGAGACCAGCCTGACCAACATGGGGAAACCCCATCTCTACTAAAAATACAAAATTAGCCGGGCATGGTGGTGCATGCCTGTAATCCCAGCTACTCAGGAGGCTGAGGCAGGAGAATCACTTGAACCCAGGAGGCAGAGGTGGCGGCGAGCCGAGATATCACCACTGCACTCCAGCCTGGGCAACAAGAGCGAAACTCCGTCTCAAAAACAAAAGTTAAAATAAACCTAGCACAGGTTCTCTCCCTCCTCACCCCAGCTGTCACCAAGTCAAGTGGGTCCTACATGCAAGACAATGTCAAACCTGGCCACCTCCCACATTTGTCTCAGATGTCTTTGGAAGCCTCCTCACTAGCGGATACTAGGCTTCCTGTGTCCACACTCTGGCCTTCTGGCAATCCTCCTCCACCAGGCAACCAGAGGGACCTTGTGAAGGCACAACTTCAACCCTGTCATGTTCTCCAGTCTCTCCTTCTGCAAATATTTGCACACCTACTCTGGGCAGCGCTGTTCTAGCCCTTGCTGGACCTTGCATTATCGGCAGAGAGAGAACAATAGACAAAAATGAAAGAGTGAAATTTAGAGTGTGGTAGAGGACCATAAGAGTGGTGGAGAAAAATTATTCAAAGGAGGACATGGAGGGATGGGTGGCTGAATTTTTTCCAGCTCTTTAAGTAGGGAGTTGTCATTTCTAGTAGGGTGGTCGAGGAAGGCCCTGCTGAAAGGGGTATCTGAGACCTGAAGGAGGTAGAGAAGTGATCCATAAAACACCCAGAAGAGCTGCCACCCTCCTAAAGTTCCCTGTTACATTAAAATGAAACCCAGGCCAGGAGCAGTGGCTCACGCCTGTAATCCCAGCACTTTGGGAGGTTGAGGTGGGTGGATCGCTTGAGGCCAGGAGTTCAAGACCAGCCTGGGCAACATGGTGAAACTCCATCTCCACTAAAAATACAAAAAGTTAGCCGGGCGTGGTGGCACGTGCCTGTAAACCCAGCTTCTTGGGAGACTGAGGCAGGAGAATTGTTTGAAGCCAGAAGGTGGAGGTTGCAGTGAGCTGAGATCGTGCCACTGCAGTCCAGCCTGGGCAACAGAGCAAGACTCTGTCTCAAAAACAAAAACAACGACAACAACAAAACCCAGAATGAAACCCAAACTCTTTCCCATCACCCATGAGACCCTACAGTATTTGCCATCGGCCTCTCAAATGCGCGCTGCCCTCAGTTCCAGCTCTCAAGCTGCACAAGTCTCTTGCGTCTGTCGCATGCCAGGCCCTCCCCATTTCAAGGTCTTGGCTCTGGCTGTCCCCCTGTTGGGGACACCCCATCCACCCCACTACACAGCCCCCATCCCCACCTCCTCCCCTATTCTCAAGGGTGGCTCCTGTCTTTCTACCCTTAGGCCTTAAAAATGTCACTTCCTCAGAGGGGCCTTCCCTGACCACCCCCACCGGCCATCTCCTGCCTTCTTCCTGAGTTTGAATCTCCTCATGCTTCCTTAGCCAGGCATGGTGGCGCACACCTGTAATAGGTCCCACCTACTCGAGAGGCTGAGGCAGGAGAATTGCTTGAACCTGGGAGGTTGCAGTGAGCTGAGATCGTGCCACTGCAGTCCAGCCTGGGCAACAGAGCAAGACTCTGTCTCAAAAAAAAAAAAAAAAAATCTCCTCATGCTTCTTAGCGCGTCTGAAATGATCTTGTTCACAAACTGCCTCCCCCACCTGGAATGCAAGCTGCAGGGGGTCAGAAATGTGCTGGCTGGACCAGGGTCAGAGCTCCCTGTGTCTGGAACGGTATGGAGTGGACATTCACTGCATATTTATGGAGTGAAGAAATCAATCCATCAAGTAGAACTAGATAACAAAGTTGTAAATAATTCATACAGTCCAGTGCAGCAGAGCGGGAAACACTCAACAACTCACATCCAAGGCCAGCCTCGGGCTCCCACCATTGTATCAACAATGAGAACAACCATAGCAGCAAACATAATTCAATAATAATTCAATAATTCAATTTCGTGACTCAGTAACACTGTGCAGTCAGACTAACAACCTGGGCATTGACTCAAAGCCCCTGTCGTTTGCTTTCTCTTTTCATCCCATAACAACCCATTATTATATTATCTTATTATAACAACCTAATAATAGCCCATTATTCTCATTTTAATAGGTCCAAAAACTGAGGTTTAGGAGATGTTTTGTGACTGAGAGAGTTCAGATCCCAACCCTAGGCCACACAATTGTGTTCAATGTCCTCTAAATAAATATCATTGAGCAGCCGGGCACAGTGGCTCATGCCTGTAATCCCAGCACTTCGGGAGGCCGAGGCAGGCAGATCACCTGAGGGACAGGAGTTCAAGACCAGCTTGGCCAACAAGATGAAACCCTGTCTCTACTAAAAATATAAAAATTAGCCAGGCGTGGTGGTGCAAGCCTGTAATCCCAGCTACTCGGGAGGCTGAGGCATGAGAATCACTTGAACCCAGGAGGCAGAGGTTGCAGTGAGCCGAGATCACACCATTGTACTCTAACCTGGGCAACAAGAGTGAAATTCTGTCTCAAAATAATAATAATAATAATAATAATAAATATAAATGTAAATAAATAAATCAATAAATATCATACAGCACCTACTCTGTGCAAGGAACTGTATATAAAAGAAACTCACAGGCAAATCAGGGAAAAATATTTCAGATAAAAGGATTTTCAATTAATTCTGAACCACTTGACAGAGATTCAACTACGAGACAATCAGAATGTGAACACTGACTACCCTTTATTGGGCACTTCCTGCCAAGAAGGCCTTGGGCCATGCACCTCACCTGCCTCGCCTCATCACTACTTACTGTTGGCCCATTTCACAAAGGAGGAAACTGAGATCAAGGCTGGTCCAGTGACTTGCTCAAGGCCCTTGCCAGGAACTGATGGTGCTGGGTTCTGATGCCCTGGTGCCCTGGCTGCATACACACTCATCATTAGAAAAATGGGGTGCTCAGCCTGTAATCCCAGAACCTTAAGAGGCTGAGACAGGAGGATCACTTGAGCCCAGGAGTTCAAGACTAGCCTGGGCAACACAGTAAGATCCCACCTCTACCAAAAATAAAACACAAACAAACAAAATCCCTGGTGCTCAGTGAGACAGATCTAGGCAGTTGGCAGGAGCTTCTGAGAGTATAGAAAATACTGGAAATACCTAAATTGAATAATCTTCAGACGTGTTTGCAAGGCCTAAAGGAAAACGTCTATACTCCACCCTGGAGATGTTTCTTTCCTTGGCTGACCATGGTGACTCATGCCCATAATCCCAGCACTTTGGGAGGCCAAGGTGGGCAGATCACTTGAGGTCAGGAGTTCCAGACCAGCCTGGCCAACATGGTAAAACCCCATCTCTACTAAAAATACAATGATTAGCTGGGCATGGTGGTGCACGCCTGTAATCCCAGCTACTTGGAAGGCTGAGGCAGGAGAATTGCTTGAACTTGAGAGATGAAGGTTGCAGTGAGCAAAGATTGCACCACTGCACTCCAGCCTGGGTGACAGAGTGAGAATCCATCTCAAAAAAAAAGAAGTTTCTTTCCTTGATCTAAAGGCAGTGTAGGCTGGGTGCGGTGGCTCACGCCTGTAATCCCAGCACTTTGGGAGGCTGAGACGGGTGGATCATGAGGTCAGGAGTTTGAGACCAGCCTGGCCAGCATGGTGAAGCCCCATCTCCACTAAAAATACAAAAATTAGCTGGCCATGATGGTGTGCACCTGTAATCCCAGCTACTTGGGAGGCTGAGGCAGGAAAATTGCTTGAACCCGGGAGGCGGAGATTGCAGTGAGCCAAGATCTCACCATTGCACTCCAGCTTTGGGTGACAGAGCAAGACTCAGTCTCGGGAAGAAAAAAAAAAAAGGCAGCGTAAACCTATCAGCAAGGTCTGGTGCAGGTCCCTTACCTGAAAGCCATAGCCTCGTGTCTCTGAGATCAGGATGCTCCCTGGGGAGGGGGATTGGAGTTCAGCAAGAATATCTTCATTGGAGGTGCTGGGGCTGCGCCAGTGCCAGCTGGGGGCCTCCTCCTGGCCTGTGCTAGGGTCTCTGTCCCACTCTCTCCACCGCCCCCTCCGCAGGCCCCAGGTGTTTGAACAGAGCCACACCAGGGCTGGAACTACAAACATGGCAGCCCGCAGCCCATCCCACTCGGACAGTCTACGGGAGCACAGTCTTCTACACTGGAGCCCACAGCAGCCTGTGCCCTGGAATTTTCTGCTTGGTTCACCAATTCCTAGCTGGAGCCTGCAGCGGCTGTGGTGTCGAACAAGGCAGGCATTCAGTCATTAGTTCAGCAATTAAAAGGCTTAGAGGACAGGATCTTTAGCTTCCAGGGACCGACCCAGGTTACCAGCAAGGTTCTTGAAATGATACCCTTTGGGTTCTTTAGCCAGTGCGTCTCCTCTGCAGCCCATATGGTCTTGAGAAGAATTAGAATTTTTATAGCAGGGAGACAAAAATTAAGTGAACTAGACTCCTGATATCCAAGAGGGCATTCAAGATGTCCACACTGGAAGTTTGATTTTCATTCACCACAAATCTGGTTTCTCCTTCAGCCTTCTCATCCCAGCTAATAGCAACTGCACCCTTTCAGTGACTCCGTGCAAACTCTGCAGGCATCTTGTTATGACTCCTGCCAGCACTACCTTCAAATATTATCCAGAATCTGCCCACTTCTCACCATCACCAGTGTCCCCACCATCCCTCCCTGGACTCTTGCGATAGTCCTTGACCCGCTGCAATCATCTCAACTCAGCAGCCTGAGTGACCCTGTTAAAACCAAAGCCAATCACATCACTCATCTGCTCAAAGCCTTCTGTGGCCCCCATATCGCTTCAAGTAAAAACCAAGGTTTTGCAGTGGCCCTCAAGCCCTCTCTGCTCCAAACCTCCTATCCCTCCCGACACCTTTGCTCTGCTCCTAAAATCTGCCAGACACCCTTAGGGCCTTTGCATGGGTTCTTCCACCTTGGACACTCTTTCCCCAGATATCCACAGGGCTCCCTCTCTCCCTCCACACCTGCTCAGGCACCTGTTCCTCAAGGAGACTCTCCCTGATCTCCTTAGTTAAAAATCACAACCCACTCCTCATCTTCCACCTCTGCCCCAAACTCTTTACACCCCTTACTCTGCTGTTTGATTGGTTGGTTGGTTTTTGTTTTATAGTCTTCGCTCTTAACACCTTCCAACAGACAAAATGTCGATGTATTTTTGTGCCTATTATTTATTCCGTTTTCCTCTGTGAGGGAGAGTCACCTCTGAAAGGTGGAGATCCTTTTCTATATTGTGTGCCAACATCTCCCGGGCACTGGTACAGTCTGACACTTACAGGGGGTTCTGTAAAGTTTTGTGAAAGGAAGGGGCTGCCCCAGAGCTGTGGGGTTTTTGTCAAAACAAAGATGAGAAAGAGAACAGATCAGAGGAAATGCGTTTGACTTCCCCACCCCTCAGGAGATGAGATGAGGGAAGAGTAGACAGGGCAAGGGGCCTGGAGACCCACCCCTGTCAGACACAAACCTGTGCCCACTCCCTCCCCACCAGAGCAGGAAGGGGCTGGACCTTCAGGGGCCGGTGGTAGCCAGGTAGAGGGAGAATTCCACCCTGTCCCTGGGTTGGGTTGGGCAGTAGAGGACCACACCCTGGGTGTGGCCCAGACAGCACTGTGGGGCTCCTGGTTCCAGACCTGAAGCCAGGCGGGGAGAAGCAGACAAAGCCATGAGATACACATCCTTTCCCTACCTGTGGCCTCCCGGCTGCCTCCAACCTGGACACAGGGCTTTGCAAGCTTTCTAAATGAGAATCCTGATTGCTGAAGAAGGCGGATGGTGGAGGGTGACCCTAACAGAAGTGAGCTCTCTGCAGACACTGGAATGCAATGTTCTGCTGGGAAACCCAGCCACCTGGGCGGAGATGCCTGGACGGCGCTGTTCAACCCAACAGGTGCAAATTCTCATGTCAAACCCTTTAAGGAAGCTGGTCACAGATAGCCCATCCTCCCTCTTTTCTCCCCCACTCCATCTGGTTGTTAACAAGAATGAGAAAAGCAGATTAGAAGTGTCACCCCTGCAGCTGGTTCAAGGCTGTACAACCAATCCACTTTCATTTCATTCTGACAGGTACAATTTCTTTCCCAAACACTCAGGTATTGAGTTTTGAGAAACCTACTTATATTAATTTCATGAGCTTGACTGTGACCTGGGATAACCCTTTTATGAGCAAAACAAATAAATGACCTATAAAAAGAAGTTTGTTTTCCTTTGTGATTCTGTGATATAAGAAATATATTTAGGCCCGGTGCAGTGGCTCACGCCTGTAATCCCAGCACTTTGGGAGGCCAAGGCAGGCAGATCATTTGAGGCCAGGATTTCGAGACCAGCCTGGCCAACAAGGTGAAACCCCATCTCTACTAAAAATGCACAAATTAGCCAGGTGTGGTGGCGAACACCTGTAATCCCAGATACTCCAGGGGCTGAGGCATGAGAATCTCTTGAACCCGGGAGGCAGAGGTTACAGTGAGCCAGATGGTACCACTGCATTCCAGCCTGAGGCAACAGAGCAATGATTCTGTCAAGGAAGAGAGGAAGAAAGGAAGGGAAGGAGGGAGGGAGGGAGGGAAGGAGGGAGGGAGGGAGGGAAGGAGGGAAGGAGGGAGGGAGGGAGGGAGGCAGGCAGGCAGGCAGGCAGGCAGGCAGGCAGGCTGGCTGGCTGGCTGGCTGGATGAGGTGGCTCACACCTGTAATCCCAGCACTTTGGGAGGCCGAGGTGGAAGGCTTGCTTGAGCCCAGGAGTTTGAGACCAGCCTGGGCAACACAGTAAAAATCCTGTGTCTATAAAAAATAAAAATTAATTTAAAAAAATTGTAGGACATGCAGCTGGTGTCACAGAGAATTGATTGGTGTGGGGAAGAAACCACACACATTTGGTGTTAGGAGTGTTCTATGGATAGAAAAAGATTAGAGATTCTACAAACTGATTCTGTCAGTCTGTGGAATTACACACACACACACACACACACACACACACACACACACACACACAGCCCAATTTTCTGTTATAAGCAGGGGAGGTGAGTCCTGAAAGAGATATGCAGATGATATAAATGCATAAGAGAACATTGAGACTTTTCTTTCCCTTTGGCCTTATTGTTCAATAATATATTTTTAGATTAAGTCCAGATGCCAGATGAATTTTTGTTTTGCTTTGTTTTGTTTTTTGAGACCGAGTCTCACTCTGCCGCCCAGGCTGGAATGCAGTGGCACAATCTCAGCTCGCTGCAACCCCTGCCTCCCAGAATCAAGCAATTCTTGTGCCTCAGCCTCTCAAGTAGCTGGGGCCACAGGCGCACACCACCACATCTGGCTAATTTTTGTATTTTTGTAGAGATGGGATTTCACCATGTTGACCAGATGGGTCTTGAAATCCTGACCTCAAGTGATCCACCTGCCTCAGCCTTCTAAAGTACTGGGATTACAGGTGTGAGCCACCATGCTTGGCCTGGATGCCAGAAGAATTATTTGCAAAACAATTTTTAAATACTCTGAGAAATTATTGTTGTAGCATCTTTGTAAAGAAGCCAAAGTTTTATTATTGTTATTTTCCGTCTAGTGCCTTGAAGTTGCCATATATTTTGGAGATTCTATTAAAGCTATAAGCTCATTTTGTTCAGATGAACATTCATTTGTTTTTATGATCAAGCAAACAGAGAGTGGTTTAACTGACTTAAGAAGGACCACACGGAAAGCCGAAATCCAGGACCAGCATCAAGATGCCAGCATGGAGACCCTGTGTGGTGGCTCATCCCAGAATTCTGGGAGGCCGAGGATTGCTTGAGGCCAGGAGTTCCAGACCAGCCTGCACAGTGTAGCGAGATCCCATCTCTACAAAAGCTTCTAAAAATTAGCTGGGCGTTGTGGTGCATACCTGTAGTCCTAGCTATTGGGCAGGCTAAGTCCGGAGGATGCCCTGAGCCCATGAATTTGAGGCTGCAGTGAGGTGTGACTGAGCCACTGCCACTCCAGCCTGATGGACAGAATGAGATCTGTCTCAAAAAATTAAAATTAAAATTAAAAGATGCCCATAGGAATCTAATCTCCAATTCTGTGTGCAGACTACTAAAATGTCTCTCTTGCTAAAAGGAAGCCCTAAGAATGGCTACACAGGGTTTTTAAAGATTTAGCATGTCTTAGGACTCACTATGTGTGACACCTTCAGGCACCCATAACAAAAAACTAGAGGTTTTCTGTAAATATATGAATAAAAATAAGGAATTTAGATTCCCTGGCAACTATGACCTTAAACTTTGTTTTCAAGGTGAAAAATATTCACATAAAATTAAGCTTTATGAGAACATTTCTATGATGATTTAATTTCTTCTCTCATCCCCAGTTCCACTTAAACACTAATCCTAGAATCCTAAAACTGTTCTTCCTGTAGATGTCATGGTAAGTACCACACTTTTTATGTGCTTTTCCATGAGCAGAGAACAATAGTAGCTGAGTGATCAGACAGTACAGAGATTAGCAGAGGAGTTAGTAAGAAGCTTTAGAGGTTTATATCTGTGGCTCTACTTGTCTAAATTTAAGCCTTTTTGGAGACAGAAACCCAGTTAACCAATTTAAGGCAACGACCATAACAGTTTCTTGATAATTGGTGATCTCAGTAGAAAGGGTACGTTGTAAATAAACAAAGCAATGAAACCCAGATTTCATTCATCCATGTATCCCCTACAGACCAGTTTAATGGAGATAAATTACCTTGTAGATAATGACAATGCAAACTTAACACACATCAGATCGATTGAGACAAACTGCTGTGTGTGTGTATCTGTGGCGGCCTTTACTTTGTTATCACAGATTTAGTTATTCTAAAACCCTTATTAAGTGCTCTGTGGGTTCATGGTGGCACTTCTCTAAAAATCTAAAAGTCAATATAGTCTTTTAAATTACAGAGTTGGTGCCCTTTGTCTTATGAAGGGAAGGAGAACATAAACTCACTGCCTCTAGAAGATATGGGTAGAGGTGTTTAGTAAATAGTTAATGGGTCCAGGTGGCTCATGCCTGTAATTCCAGCACTTTGGGAGTCCGAGGCGGGCAGATCACCTGAGGTCAGGAGTTCAAGACCAACCTGGTCTTGAACCACCACGCCTGGCTAATTTTTGTATTTTTAGTAGAGACGGGGTCTTGCCATGTTGGCCAGGCTGGTTTCGAACTCCTGACCTCATGTGACCTACCTGCCTCAGCCTCCCAAAGTGGTAGTACTACAGGAGTGAGCCACCACGCCTGACCACAAGAATGGGTCTTTTTCATACATTGTACTGAGTTCTCTGCAGGCCCTTCCAGTGCTTCAACTGTGGGAAGTTTTCCTGTGTTGTTTCATTGATATTCTCTGCCCTTTCTTTGTTCTCTCTGGAATTCCTTGAAATTGCTGATTTGATTTTAACTCCCTTCCCTTCCCTCCCTCCCTCCCTCCCTCCCTTCCTTCCTTCCCTTTTTTTTTTTTTTTTTTTTTTTTTGACAGGGTCTTGCTTTGTTGCCCAGACTGGAGTGCAGTTGTGCAGTCATATCTCACTGCAGCCTCAAGCTCCTGGGCTCAAGCCATCCTCTCACCTCAGCCTCCTGAGCAGCCAGGATTACAGGAGTGTGCCACCACACCCGGCTAATATTTTTTTAATGTTTTGTAGAGACAGGGTCTCATTATGTTGCCCAGGCTGGTCTCAAACTCCTGGGCTCCAGTGATCCTCCTGCCTTGGCCTTCCAAAGTGTTAGGATGACCAGTGTGAGCCACCATGCGTGGCCTATTATTTTTCATCTCTCTCTGTTTGTTCTAGTTCCTGGGAAATTTCCTCAACTTCATCTTCCAATCCACTTACTGATTTTTCCCCTCACATTAAAAACAGAGATTTTTCTTGTGTTTGTTTTATTTTATTTTTCCTTATCGCTGGGAATATCTGGAGATTTTTTTGGTTTTGAATATTCATTTATCCAATAGCATTTCAAGAGTGTAATTGCCTCTTGTCTCTGAAACTATTACAATATTCGTTTGTTCTTTCTTTCTTTTTTTTTTTTTTTTTTTTTGAGACAGAGTCTTGCCCTGTTGCCAAGGCTGGAGTGCAGTGGAGCAATCTTGGCTCACTGCAACCTCCGCCTTCCAAGTTCAAGTGATTATCCTGCCTCAGTCTCCTGAGTATCTGGGATTACAGGCATGTACCACCACACCCGGCTAATGTTTGTTGTGTGTGTGTGTGTGCGTGTGTTTTTTTTTTTTTTTTTTTCCGAGACACAGTCTTGCACTGTCACCTGGCCTGGAGTGCAATGGCGCAATCTTGGCTCACTGCAACCTCTGCCTCCCAGGTTCATGCAATTCTCCTGCCTCAGCCTCCCAAGTAGCTGGAATTACAGGCACACACCACCAGCCCAGCTAACTTTTTGTATTTTTAGTAGAGACGGGTTTTCTCCACGTTGGCCAGGCTGGTCTCAAACCCCTGACCTCAGGTGATCCTCTCGCCTCAGCCTCCCAAAATGCTAGGATTACAGGTGTGAGCCACACACCCAGCTCATTCTTTCCTTTTTTTATTTCTTCCTTTCTTTCTTTCCCTAGATGTCTATTTTGTCTCTTTTTTCCTGCTTATTTTATTTTGGTCTCACTTTCACTTTAGAGACAAACTGTGGGATTATCCTTGGCTTTCTGTTCATATTTAAGATGAGACACTAACAGTCGGTCGGACCTATATGTGGGGGTGGCGCTTGTGACTGGAGGACTTTGCTGTAGGGTGATGGACCGGGGCCTTGGAGCACTCATTGGAGGATCCTCATTGTCAGTTTTATTAGTTCCTTTCTCCAGAGCTGATCTGTTTCCCCAGAAGTGAATCACCCCATCTCCTGCCGCATCATCAGCTGTAACCCTGGCTGCCAATGTTCGGAGACCTCAGAGAGGGCAGAAGGCCAGAGGTCTCAGTGTTCTGAGTGAGTTTCGCGTCATCCCTGGGTTTCGGGTGTGGTGCTTCCTCAGCTCCCACCTCTGGGCCACGTGTTCTGAAATCCAGATTCCTTAACACCTTTTGTCTACTGTTCTGTTCCTTTTCTATTCTCTTTACCCTTGTGGATTTTTACTTTTTAAATCCTTTACAATCATTTCATTTGGGTTCAGGAAGGGATGGAAATGAATGCAAATATTCCGTCTTCAACTAGAAGTCCTATACATTAATATTTTACTTCAAGAGGTTTAGTTCAAAGCACATCTAGATTAGGAGTAAAAATTGTTCTGTAAGCCCCAGTGAGCCAAACTAGGGAGACTAAAGGAACCTATTTAGCAAAAAGATTCTATATTCCACTTAAAGGGATCAAATAGCAATTCTAAGTAGACTGTCAAAAGCTAAATATGTATATTGTAATTCCTACAGCAATTTTAAAACTTTCTTTGTAGAATTTCTTTTTTGTATAGGAGAGAGAGAAATTTTTTGTAAAGAACTAAAATTAGTATGCTATAGTATATTTCTTTGTATAGAATCACTATATAAAGAAATATATACCTAGAAAATCCTGAAGACAAGGAAAACAAGTTAAAACAATTTTAAAATAAGAAATATAATCAAAACCCAATAGATAAATTAAAATGGTATACTAAAAGTATTCAAATAATCTGCCCGGGCATGGTGGCTCACTCCTGTAATCCCAGCACTTTGAGAAGATGAGGTGGGTGGATCACCTGAGGTCAGGAGTTCGAGACCAGCCTGGCCAACATGGTGAAACCCTGTCACTACTAAAAATACAAAAATTAGCTGGGCATGGTGGTGCATGCCTGTAGTCCCCAGCTACCTGGAAGGCCAGGGCAGGAGAATCACTTGAACCCAAGAGGCAGAGGTTGCAGTGAGCTGACACCATGGCACTGCACTCCAGCCTGGGTGACAGAACGAGAATCCATCTCAAAATAAAATCAAATAGTATTCAAATTATCTAAGAGAGGATAAGAAAGGGCAAACAGAAACAACAAATAGAGGGAACAAACAGAAAACAATTCAATGGTGAACCCAAATTCAAGCATATTAATAATCACGTTAAGTGTAAATAGTCTAAATACACCAATTAAAAGACAGAATGTTTAATTTTAAGTTTTAATTTTGTTTATTTATTTTTGAGACAAAGTCTCGCTCTGTCACCCAGGTTGGAGTGCAATGGCACGATCTCGGCTCACTACAACCTCCACCTCCCAGGTTCAAGCGATTCTCCTGTCTCAGCCTCCTGAGTAGCCGGGATTACAGGCACACGCCACCATATCCAGCTAATTTTTTGAATTTTTAGTAGAGATGGGGTTTCACCATGTTGGCCAGGCTGGTCTCGAACTCCTGACCTGAAGTGATCTGCCCACCTTGGCCTCCGAAAGTGTTGGGATTACAGGTGTGAGCCATCGCACATGGCCTTAATTTTTATTTGATTATTATTTTTTGAGACCGGGTCTCATTCTGTCACCCAGGCTGGAGTGCAGTGGTGTGATCATGGCTCAATGTAGCCTCGACTTCCCAGGCTCCAGCAATCCTCCCATCTCAGCTTCCTGAGGAGCTGGGACCACAGGTGCACACCATCATGCCCAGCTAATTTTTGTATTTTTGGTAGAGATGGGGTTTCACCGTGTTGCTCAGGCTGGTCTCAAACTCTTGAGTTCAAGTGATTCACCTGCCTCACCCTCCCAAAGTGCTGGGATTGCAGGCATGAGTCACCATGCCCAGCCGGAAATTGTTAAATGGAATTTTTTTAAAAACTCAACTCTGTGATGTCTATAAGAAAATCCACTTTATATGTAATGATATAGGTATGTTAAAAGTATAAAGATGGGGCCAGGTGCAGTGGCTCATGCCCATAATCTCAGCACTTTGGGAGGCCGAGGCAGGCAGATCACTTCAGGTCAGGAGTTCGAGACCAGCCTGGCCAACATGGCAAAACCCCATCTCTACTAAAAGTACAAAAATTAGCCAGGCATGGTGGCATGCACCTGTAGTCCTAGCTACTGAGGCAGGAGAATCACTTGAACCTGGGAGGTGGAGGTTGCAGTAAGCTGAGATCATGCCACTGCACTCCAGCCTGGGTGACAGAGCAAGACTCCGTCTCAAAAAAAAAAAAAAAAAAAAAGAAAATTACCGCAGATATAAACGTGAGCAACACCATCAATCAACTGGATCTAATTGACATTCCTGGAATATTCTACCCGAGAACAACAGAATATACATTCTTTTCAAGTGCCCTGGGTCATAAACCAAACCTCAACAAATTTAAAAGAAATTAAATCATATAAAGTTATTCCCTGACCACAAAGGAATTAAACTAGAAATCAACAGAAAAGTATCTGGAAAATCTCCAAGTGCTTGAAAGTTACACAACACACTTCTAAATAATCTGTGAATCAAAGTGGAAGTTTTGGCCAGGCACAGTGGCTCACACCTGTAATCCCAGCACTTCGGGAGGTCAAGGTAGGAGAATCATTTGAGGCTTGGAGTTTGAGATGAGCCTGGGCAACACAGCAAGATGCCATCTCTACAAAGAACAAAAATTAAAAACAAAATTTAAAAGGTGAAAGGGGCCCCCCGCCCTCTTCTATTTTTCTTTTCTTTTCTTTTTTTTTTTTTTTTTAAAGACATGGTCTTGCTCTGTCGCCCAGGCTGGAGTGCAATGGTGTGATCTTAACTCACTGCAACCTCTGCCTCCCAGGTTCAAGTGATTCTCATGCCTCAGCCTCCCGAGTAGCTGGAATTACAGGCATGCTCCACCACACCCGGCTAATTTTTGTATTTTTAGTGGAAATGGGATTTCACCACATTGGCCAGGCTGGTCTCAAACTCTGGGCCTCATGTGATCTGCCTGCCTCGGCCTCTCAAAGTGTTGGAATTACAGGCATGAGCCACCGCACCCAGCCAAAAAGTGAAAGTTTGGATGGAAATAGGAAAATATTCAAACTGAATGAAAACAAAAGTACAACATATAAAAATTTGTGAGATGCAGGTAAAAAGTACTTATCAAATGCTTATCTTAGCAGAGAAAAAAAGCTAGATTTCTACCCTAAGAAACGATCATAAGAACAAAATAAATTCAAAGCAAGCAGAAGCAAAGAAATTATAACTTTAAGAGCAGAACTTGACCAGGTGTGGTGACTCAGGCCTGTAATCCTAGCACTGTGGGAGGCCAAGGCGGGTGGATCACTTGAGGTCAGGAGTTCAAGACCAGCCTGGCCAACATAGCGAAACCATGTCTCTACTAAAAATACAAAAATTAGCTCAATGTGGCAGCACACACCTATAGTCCCAGCTACCAGGGAGGCTGAGGCAGGAGAATCACTTGAACCGGGGAGGCAGAGGTTGCAGTGAGCTGAGATCATGCCACTGCACTCCAGCCTGGGTAACAGAGTGAGACTCCATCTCAAAAAAAAAAAAAAAAAAAAAAAAAAAAAAAAAAAAACAACTAAACTAACAACAACAACAACAAAACAAAAACATTAAGAGCAGAAATTAATAAATGGAAGTGGAAATACGGCTGGGCGCAGGGGCTCATGCCTGTAATCCCAGCACTTTGGGAGGTTGAGGTGGGAGAATCACTTGAGCCCAGGCATTTGAGACCAGCCTGGGCAATACAGCAAGACCCTGTCTCTACATAATTAAAATTTAAACTAAAAAAAAAAAAAGTCTGGGCACAGTGGCTCATGCTTGTAATCCCAACACTTTGGGAAGCCAAAGTGGATGAATTGCTTGAGCTCAGGAGTTTGGGACCACCCTAGGCAACATGGTGAAATCCTGGCTCTACAAAAAAATACAAAAATTACCTGGCATGGTGGCACACCCCTGTGGTCCCAGCTATTCTGGAGGCTGAGGTGTGATGATTGCTTGAGCTGGGAGGTGGAAGTTGCAGTGCATTCCAGACTGGGTAACAGAGACCCTATTTAAAAAAAGAAGGAAGGAAAGAAAGAAAAAGAAAAAGAAAAAGAAAAGAAAAGAGAAAGAAAGAAAGAAGGAAGGAAGGAAGGAAGGAAGGAAGGAAGGAAGGAAGGAAGGAAGGAAAGAAAGAAAGAAAGGAAGAAAGAAAGAAAGAGAGAGAGAAAGAGAGAGAGAAAGAAAAGAAAGGAAGGAAGGAAGGAAGGAAGGAAGGAAGGAAGGAAGGAAGGAAGGAGGGAGGGAGGGAGGGAGGGAGGGAGGGAGGGAGGGAGGGAGGGAGGGAGGGAGGGAGGGATAAAAAGAATAGAGAAAAACCAATAAACCCAAAAGCTGCTTCTTTGAAACAATCAATTAAAAGTGCTAGCGGCCGGGCGCGGTGGCTCAAGCCTGTAATCCCAGCACTTTGGGAGGCCGAGATGGGCGGATCACGAGGTCAGGAGATCGAAACCATCCTGGCTAACACGGTGAAACCCCGTCTCTATTAAGAAATACAAAAAACTAGCCGGGCGAGGTGGCGGGCGCCTGTAGTCCCAGCTACTCGGGAGGCTGAGGCCGGAGAATGGCGTGAACCCGGGAGGCGGAGCTTGCAGTGAGCTGAGATCCGGCCACTGCACTCCAGCCTGGCGACAGAGCGAGACTCCGTCTCAAAAAAAAAAAAATAAATAAAATAAAATAAAAGTGCTAGCTAGACTGACAAAGAAAAAGAGGGAAGACAGAAATTACCAATATCAGAAGGGAAGAGTGTATATAATAAAGACCTCACAGATGTTAAAAGGATAATAATGAAATATTACAAATAACTCTGTGCACGTTAGTTTGACAATTTAGATGAAATGGACCAATTCCTTAAAGCCACAAACTACCAAAACCCACCCAAGAAGAAATAGACAGACTAAATAGTCCCGTTATCTGTTGAAGAAATTGAGTTCATAGCTAAAATCCTTCCAAACAACAAAACTTAGGTCCAGATGGTTTTCCTGGTGAATTCTACCAAACATTTCAAGAAAATATAACACCAGTTGTTCACAATCTCTTTCAGAAAACAGATCAGGGAACACTTCCTAACTAATTTTGTGAGCCCAGCATTACCCCAATACCAATGAATCTGACGGATTGCTGTTTATTAGTAGTGCCTACGACTGACCACATATCACAAAATCCACCCGCAAAAGATACAGCAGTGCTTTAACTCCAAGGCAGAGCAGCACAGGCCCACTCTCCCTGTGTGTTGTGTGTCTTCCAAGGATCTTCAGAGAAGGATATATTCTTCTGGTTTCTGCCAACATCCTCAGGAAGGTGTAAACGTGAAGGTCAGGAATCGCCATATGTAAGATACTGGCTTCTTCTTTAGCACAGCCTGTTTCCAAACCTTGTTCCAGGTCCCCTGACTTCAGCTTGGCCTTCTGAGACTCTTAGCCCATTTCTGACTTTCGTAAGTCCCCCAGAACCCCGTAAAACTTTTCTTTTTTTTTAAAATCATACTTCAAGTTCTGGGATACATGTGCAGAACGTGCAGGTTTGTTACATAGGTATACACGTGTCATGGTGGTTTGCTGCACCCATCACCCCGGCATCTACATTAGGTATTTCTCCTAATGCTATCCCTCCCCTAGCCTCCCACCCACTAACAGGCCCCAGTGTGTGACGTTCCCCTCCCTGTGTCTGTATGTTCTCATTGTTCAACCGCCACTTATGAGTGAGTACGTTCAGTGTTTGGTTTTCTGTTCCTGTGTTAGTTCGCTGAGAATGATGGTTTCCAGCTTCATCCATGTCCCTGCAAAGGACATGAATTCATCCTTTTTTATGGCTACATAGTATTCCATGCTGTATATGTGCTACATTTTCTTTTTTTTTTTTGAGACAGAGTCTCTCTCTGTCCCCCAGGCTGGAGTGCAGTGGCACAATCTCGGCTCACTGCAACTTCCACCTCCCTGGTTCAAGCAATTCTTCTGCCTCAGCCTCCTGAGTAGCTGGTGCACGCCACCATGCCTGACTAATTTTTGTATTTTTGGTAGAGACGGAGTTTCACCATGTTGGCCAGGCTGGTCTCGATCTTCTGACCTGTGATCCACCTGCCTCGACCTCCAAAAGTGCTGGGATTACAGGCATTAGCCACCGCGCCTGGTCCCACATTTTCTTTATCCAGTCTATCATTGATAGGCATTTGGGTCGGTTCCAAGTCTTTGCTACTATGAATAGTGCTGCAATAACTTTCTTTCTTTTTTTAACTTTCCTGATACTGAATGAGCAAAGAAATTTAGCTTCTTTTAGTCTAAGAGCCTCATTGCAACCCAAATGTCCATTATATGTCTTCCCGGGCACAGAGCACTTTGCCCCTAGGAGAAGCCTTCCCTTCCCCGGAACACAGAAGCAGCTGAAGCCAATTTTAGTTTTTTGTTCTATTTTTGCTTTTTGTTTTGTTTTGATTTTTTCTTCCTGTCTAATTTCAGTAATAGCAGAAAGACATCCAATATAAAGTCCATGAACCATTTATAGAAAATTAAAGTGCACATCATGACAGCCAGCGTTGTCTTTCTCTGGAGTTCTGCTCCAGGTGTATAATTGCATGTCATTAACTTTCTATAGCTCACTAATTCACAAACATACCTTTTTTTAACCATCCCCTCCCTTAACAAATTTAAATTTACATAATTGAGGCTGGGTGCAGTGGCTCACACCTGTCATCCCAGAACTTTGGGAGACTGAGGTGGACGGATCACTTGAGGTCAGGAGTTCAAGACCAGCCTAGCCAACACAGTGAAACCCTGTTTCTACTAAAAATACAAAAAAAAAAAAAATTAGCTGGGCGTGGTGGCACATGCCTGTAATCTCAGCTACTCAGGAGGCTGAGGCACAAGAATAGCTTGAACCTGGGAAGTCAAGGCTGCAGTGAGCTGAGATCACACCACTGTACTCCAGCCTAGGCGACAGAGTGAGACTGTCTTAAAAAATAAAAAAAGAAAATACATAATTGAATTCACAAAACAAATTTAATTTCTATGTATATGAAGACAGACAAATGCAAAGAAAAATATTCTATGAAGTATTCTTTGGTTTTATAACAAAAAAGGCAAACAGATACTTTTTACATTCTTCTTGTCTTAATGTAATACATAGGACCATACCCACCTCTTTATTTGAGAAAGTATTTGAACAGTTTCTATTCTGGAGGATTAGAGATTTCCTTGAAGCCATGACTACCCTACAACTTTACACTGTGGTGGGCAGCAAAAATAATATTGTGCCTGATCCCAAAGAGGAGACACAAGCCTTTCCAGAAATGTCTACACCAAAGACACACACCAAAAATAGTTTACTAATGTATATTCTCAGCTTGAGTATGTTGTCTGCTTCCACTTCTAGACTTAAGAAAAGGCCACGTTCCTCACCCTCCTTCCTCCAGCATTTGCTTCATGCAGTTAAAATGGAATGAATGACTTTAGTTAAAGCATAAAAAGAGTCTCACTAAGGAGATACTAATTATAGCTGTTTTCACAAAGCTCTCAGAAACTCCAGCAGGGGGCTCATTCATTCCTGCTGAGCTGCTACAGACCCTGAGATTATGTTGTCTACATCAGCCTTAGAAATTTCCCACAGGCAACACTTCTCCCACACCCGCGGAAGTCATACACCAGTTACAGTGGGAGGGCAACTGTGTAGGTCACTACAAACGGAACCATTAGTTTCATCTCCATGTTCCCCACAAACATTTAAAATAAAATCAAGGCCAAATGCAGTGACTCACACTTGTAATCCCAGCACTTTGGGAGGCTGAGGCAGGCAGACCACTTGAGGTCAGGAGTTGGAGACCAGCCTGGCCAACATGGTGAAACCTTGTCTCTACTAAAAATACAAAAATTAGCCAGGTGTGGTGGTGCATGCCTGTAGTCTCAGCTACTCAGGAGGCTGAGGAGGAAGGATGGCTTGAACCCAGGAGGCAGAGGTTGCAGTGAGCTGAGATTGCGCCACTGCACTCCAGCCTGGGCAACAGAGTGAGACTCTGTCTCAAAAATGAAATAAAATAAAAACAAGCGGGGCAGGTGGAGCTCCCTTAATTCCTCCCTAGGAAATTCTATAAAGGCAGAGTAAAATTTAGAAAATCAAACTGGGGCAGTGGCTCACACCTGTAATTCCAGCACTTTGGGAAGCAGAGGCAGGTGGATAACCTGAAGTCAGGAGTTCAAGACCAGCCTGACCAACGTGGCGAAACCCCATCTCTACTGAAAATACAAAATTAGCTGGGCATGGTGACATATGCCTGTAATCCCAGCTATTCAGGAGGCTGAGGCAGGAGAATCGCTTGAACCTGGGAGGAGGTGGTGGCAGTGAGCCAAAGATCATGCATTGCACTCCAGCCTGGGCAACAAGAGTGAAACTCTGTCTCAAAAATTTTTAAAAATTTAAAAAAAGAAAATCAAACTGGATATCCAAATGATAATTAAATTACATATGTTCATTCATTACCACTGCTGTTACCAGAAAATGGGTCTTGTCCCAGACTCCAAGAGTGGGCTCTTAGATCTCACTTTCTCGGGAAAGAATTCAGGGCAAGTTGCAGAGTACAGCAAAGTTAAGATAGTTTGTTAGAGACTATTATGGAGTAGGGCTTCCTCAGAAAGCAAAAGGAGGAATGCCCCTACTTTAAAATTTTTATTTATTTATTTATTTATTTAGATACAAGATCTCACTCTGTCACCGAGGCTGGAGTACAGTGGCACTATCATGGCTTACTATAGCCTCAATTTCCTAGCTCAATCAATCCTTCCACCTCTGCCTCCCAAGTAGCTGAGCTACAGGTACACACCACCATGGCTGGCTAACTTTTGTATCTTTTGTAAAGATAAGGTTTTTTCATGTTGGCCAGGCTGGTCTTCAACTCCTGAGCTGAAGAGATCCATCCATCTCAGCCTCCCAAAGTGCTGGGATTACAGGCGTGAGCCACCATGCCTGGCCAAGAATGCCTCACCTTAAACATAGTGCTTGCTTATATAGGTTGTTAAGAATAGCATACTTCATTACAAAGACTTTTGATCAGCTTGTGACGGGCTATTAGTATTGTTATTTTCCTATGTTACTACTGATTTCCACAAGAATTTATGTGTGTACTATTATCTGTAAAGTAAAATCTATTCTTAAACTAAGAATGCTTTTTGTTCTTGAAATATTGGGACATTTCCATAAGTTCTGGGTCTTTATTTGGTAAGTTAGCATCATTAACTCATCCCCTCAACCATAAATATCTTGTGACCAACAGTGTCAACCCCCTGGGAATGCTGCCCAGCAGGATTGGCTTTACTTAGCCTTTATTCAAGATGGAGTCTCTCTGGTCAGGACATCTCTGACACTATTAACCTTCTATCTCAATGTCTTTCCCTCTCTCACCACGCAACCTTAGATAATTAATTTGTTAATTACCAATCTCATAAATGAAACAATGCTGACCAGGGCAAATGGCTGGTCTGGATGTTCCCAAGGATGTATTGCAGGCGGCAGGAAGGACGATGGACCCAGCATCCACTTTACCCGGGGACGATCATAAAACAATTTGCACCATGGTACTGAGGGCCAGAAGGCTAGAAGACAGCCATGTGATCAAAATAATCTTTCCTAGGCCAGGCGCGGTAGCTCACACCTGTAATCCCAGCACTATGGGAGGCCAAGGCAGGTGGATCACTTGTGGCCAGGAGTTCAAGACCGGCCTAACCAACACGGCAAAACCCTGTCTCTACTAAAAATACAAAAATCAGCCGGGCGTGATGGTGTGCACCTGTAATCCCAGCTACTTGGGAGGCTGTGGCACGAGAATCACTTGAACCTGGGAGGTGGAGGTTGCAGTGAGGCAGGATTGTGCCACTGCACTCCAGCCTGGGCAACAGAGTGAAACTCTGCCTCAAAATAATAAAAATAATAACAATAATGTTTCCCACAGGTAAAATATTTTCAAGCGGAAGGAGTGGAAGTACTAGCCAGTCATATATATAGATCATCAAGGAATAAGGATGAGCTTCTGGAAGCGAATTCTGGCAGCTGGGCTTACCTGCTACTCCCTGGGAGCTTTTTGGCGCCTTTATTATTATTATTATTGTTCTTTAATTTCTGTCCTGAATAGCTGGGACTACAGGTGCACACCACCACATATGGCTAATTTTTTTTTTTCTTTTAGTACAGACAGGGTCTTGCCCAGGCTGGTCACAAACTCCTGAGCTCAAATGATCCTCCCGCCTCAGTCTCTCAAAGTGCTGGGATTACAGGTGTGAGCCACAGTGCCTGGCTGAGATTTCATCAAGCTACTTAGAACATCATGCAACTTAGAATTTATGAATTGTTTATTTCTGGAATTTTCCATTTAATATTTTTGGACCTTGGGGCCTAACCAACACGGCAAACCCTGTCTCTACTAAAAATACAAAAATCAGCCAGGCGTGATGGTGCGCACCTGTAATCCCAGCTACTTGGGAGGCTGTGGCACGAGAATCACTTGAACCTGGGAGGTAGAGGTTGCAGTGAGGCAAGAGGGTTACTGAAACCTCAGAAAGCAAAACTGTGGATAAGAGAGGATTACTATACTGCCATAAAGTTGCATTTTTTAAATAATTTCAAACATTGTATCCAAGTAATATGTGTATTCAATTAAAATTTCATCCCTTCAGTGTTTTATAAGTACTTCAAATACCAGAGTGGTAACCATCTTCTAGGAATATTAGCTACAATCCCAATCACTGTTTTTCAAAAAGATGTTGTCAGTCCTGCTCCTGAAATTTCTCTCCAACAGGTCTCCTCCTCCCATTCCCACTGCCCCAACCCAGCCAGGCCCTTACCTCGCACTGCTCCGGGATGCCAGCCTCCAATCTGAGGCTTTCCTGGTGTCTGGGCTTCCATGCAGCTGTCAGAGTGTTCTTCCTGAAAAGAAACTCCATCCATGCCATTTTCCGAGCAATACGCTTTACTGGGTTGTCCTGTAGCCTTCAGGATAAAGTACAGATTCCTAAGCATGACACCTCGGATGAAGTATTTTCCAGTCTGTTCCCTCCTTTCCAGATTACCACCTGCCCCTTTGACCCTGCCCTTTGGTCATTAGCTACAATCAGCTGCTCTCTCCAGCAAGCCTCACTAGCTCTCCAAGCCTTCCCCCATGATGCTCTCTGCCCGGACTGCCCTTCCTCCTGTTCCTCTGCCTACAAGATCCGACGTGCCCTTCAGCCTCCAATGTTAGTTCACCAAAATCTTCCCTTTGAATTACGAATGCAGCTGGCTGCAAACTCCTCCAAGTGACCAGAGTGTCCTATAATCACCTCTATGATAGCATCTTTGATTTAGGGGGTGATTTTTCTTTTTTTCTTTTCTTTTCTTTTTTCTTTTTTTTTTTTTTTTTTTTGCATTTCTGAATTTCCTAAGAGAATGTGAATTCCTAGAATCCTAGGAATTCTCATCTGATTTTTATTCCCAACATAGCACCATGCAAAGCAAAAAGTAGGTACCCAATAACTGCTTTTGGAATGAATGAATGAATCAATGAATGGTACCAAGCAGCTGCCAAAGTGCTTTCTGCAAAGCAACTCTGACCTTGTTGCTCTCTGAGCTGTGCTCCTTCCTGGGTGATGAGGTAACACTGAAAGCTATTAACAGATAAGAGAGAAAAAAAAAGGAGGGGAGAGATCTCTGGGGCTCTGACAAATTACTTATTTTCACTGAGTTTCTGTTTCCTCATTTGTAAAACAAAAGTGCTGCCCGGATGAGCTCTGAAGGCATCTTCCAGTTCTCAAATTCCAGCCTGCTTGGCTCCCAAACAACTTTCCTGGAGTCTCTGGCAGCTATAACCCAAGTCTTAGCACCATCTAGTGATAAACAGGCACACAGCTGGGAGGGAAGGCCGGGGAGTGGGGAGGGTGGATAAGAGAAGGAATGCCAACCTTAATTATATTATGAGCTGGCAAGGAATTAGGTCAAACCTGCAAATACGAAGTTAAAACTAAGAGGCCTAACTTTATCCTGGGGATGGAATAACTAATTAGCTTCAGAACATGGATGAAGTAGACAATTATAGAATGCCTGAGACATGGAAAAGACAATAAAACAATTCCTGTGTACCCTGGCCCTCTGGTTCTTTTATCAATTTACTGCTTGTTACTGTAATTAAAGTTTTCTTGGGAGGACATGTGCTTTTGAAGGGCCTATGGCATGGGACTCTAATAACTCAATAAAACCACAAATTTATTAAGAATATATATGTATTTTTCAAATTTCTTCTTATTTATTTATTTATTTGAGACAAGGTCTTGCTCTGTTGTCCAGGCCGGAGTGCAGTGCCATGATCATGGCTCACTGCAACCTCGAACCCCTGGGCTCAAGCAATTCTCCCACCGCAGCTTCCTGAGTAGTGAGGACTACAGGGATGTGCCACCATGCCCAGCTAATTTTAAAATTTTCAGCCAGGCACGGTGGCTCACACCTGTAAATCTCAGCATTTTTGGAGGCTGAGGCAGGTAGCTCACGCAGTCAGGAGTTTGAGACCAGCCTGGCCAGCATGGTGAAACCCCATCTCTACTAAAAATACAAAAATTGGCTAGACATGGTGGTGTGTGCCTGTAATCCCAGCTACTCAGGAGGCTGAGGTAGGAGACTCTTACCCCGGGAAATGGAGGTTGCAGTGAGCCGAGATCCTGCCACTGCACTCCAGCCTGGGCGACAAAGCGAGACTGTCTCGAAAAAAAAAAAAAAAAAAATTCTTTTTTTCAATAGAGATTGGGGTGGGGGAGGTCTCACCATGTTTTGCCCAGGTTGGTCTTGAACTCCTGGCCTCAAGCGATTCTCCCACCTTGGCCTCCCAAAGTGCTGGAATTACAGGTGTGAGCCCCAAGTTCAACCTCTTTACCTTTATTGGAGTATAATAAGACCAAAATATGACTAATTAACACTATAGGAAATAAGGATAATTCTGGGAGAAGCAGCAAAACAGTAATAAGATACTAGTGTCCACATTCTTTTCTTTAAAACCTACAGACCTACACATTTTTATTAACCTAATATTTGCTAAATGACTTTCTAGTTGCCAAAAAACAAGAATCAACAAATCAACTGAACAAATGGCAAAAGATAAACAATTGAGCATTGAGTAACAGAAACTATGTTGAGATTTTGCTATAATCTGTCCCCAGGGCTGTCCTGAGACCATTTTCTGGACAAAGCACACATGTAAAGGGGTAGGTACTTTATAGATACATTGAGCAATAAGGGTCCTTAGGCCAGGTATGGTGGCTCACGCCTGTAATCCCAGAACTTTGAGAGGCTCAGGTGGGAGGATCGCTTGAAGCCAGGAATTTGAGACCAGCCTGGACAACAAAGCAAGACCACATTTCCATAATTTTTTTTTTTTTTATTAGCCAGGCATGGTGGCGTGCACCTGTAGTTCCAGCTACTCAGAAGGCTGAGGTGGGAATATCGCTTCAGCGCAGGAGGGTGAGGCTGTAGTGAGCTATGATTGCACCACTGCACTCCAGGCTTGGTGACAGAATAAGACACTATCTCAAAATAATAATAATAAAATAGGCTGGCGCGGTGGCTCACGCCTGTAATCCCAGCACTTTAGGAGGCCAAGGTGGGTGGGTCACCTGAGATCAGGAGTTCGAGACCAGACTGACCAATATGATGAAACCCCATCTCTACTAAAAATACAAAAATTAGCTGGGCGCAGTGGCACATGCCTGTTGTCCCAGCTACTAGGGAGGCTGAGACAGGAGAACTGCTTGAACCCGGGAGGCAGAGGTTGCAGTGAGCCGAGATTATGCCACTGCACTCCAGCCTGAGCGACAGAGCGAGACTCCGTCTCAAATAATAACAATAATAATAATAATAATAATAAGGACCTGTGAGTGGGGAGCAAGTGAAATCAGTCCTACATTTAGGCCATTTCTAAAGTGAGATTCCATTGTAATGCATAATTACATTTGCAAGTCGTAATAACCTATGTCTGCATGTACATTACCTTATAAACCTGTTCTTACTCATCATACCTCTTTGGAGTCTAATGGAATCTGTGTAACCATTTATTGACTGATACATTATATATGCAGTAATGATTATTGCATAACCCCAAGAACACAGAGAGTATAAACCTGAAACTGGACCATTTTACTGCAGTGCCATATTTTCCAAACCCAAAATAAGGCCACTTGTACTGACAAGAATGTGCATACAACAAAAGGAAAACGAGGTCTGATAACACACAGCGCCTCCAGGTGATTTCTCCCTTGGCACATTTATAACCTAGAAGTGTTTGAAAGAGGAAGAAACTGCAGAGGGAAAAAGCAAGTCAGCAATTTTTTTTTTTTTTTTTTTTTTGCCTGGAGTCAGAATCCAACGGTTGGGTTTTGGAGACTTTGAAGGAAAGTCTCCAAAGCTTTGAAGGAAAACAATGACTTGCTGGGCAGGTGCGTTTCAGACACTAACAAACATGAAAAAACGTAGGGAGTTATGGGTGATAGACTCATGAGACAGGTCTGTGCCTGATTTTTCTATTTTACCTGCTATTAACTATATGCCTCAACCTGTAAGCTTACAGATGCATCTCTTTTATGGCTGATACAGTTACATAAAGAATGATATGTTTCATTTGGATAAACTCAATTTTATCTGAAAAATTCAAAAGCATTTCAAACATACAGAGCTGAAAAACAAACTTTTTTTTTTTTTTGAGACAGGGTTTTACTCTGTTACCCAGGCTGGAGTATAGTGTCGTGATCGCAGCTCACTACAGCCTCTACCTTCCAGGCTCAAGGGCTCAAGATATCCTCCTAGCTCAGCCTTCTGAGTAGCTGGGACTACAGGTGTGTGCCAACAAGCCTGGCTAATTTTTGTATGTTTTGTAGAGATGGAGCCTCAGTACGTGTTGCCCAGGCTGGTCTCAAACTTGTGGGCTCAAGCAATCCTGCCCTCCCAAAGTGTTGGGATTACAGGCATGAGCCATCGCACCTGGCCAAAAAACAAATTTTAAACAAATAATAATTTTTAGTTATAATAATGCTTAAATAGGTAACCAAAGTACTTCAGGAGGTGATCCATTCACCCAGAGCAAAGCCATCAGCTTCATCATAAAACCTTGGCAAAGAAAACACCTGCAATTCATTTCATGCCTTGTGATTTAAAATATATTACATTAACGTGAAAAATTATCTTCTGAACTCGCACTCACTGAAATGTAAATGTGCCCTCCTTTCCCCATGCCCCCGCCACTTCCCCATTTCATCCTGAAATTCCATTTGTAAATTCTGTACATCCAGAGATGCTGTAGTCATTACCTCGTTTTTTGTTGATAAGTCTTCTCTGCCTAGAGGTTTTTATAAGAGTTATTTTTCCTGTAATGAATACTCAGCAATTCAGGCCCGTCTTTTCAGCTGGCTGGATGCTAGTGTCCCTTGATTAATGGACCTGCCAACTCGATGAGGTGATACCACACCAACAAAAGCTCATCCTAGAAAATGTCACCTCTTATCCTGGTTGCCCAAGCACTTCTGTTTTATGAGCTTTGTGTGCCTCCCAGATGTGCCTAGTATTTCATTTTTGGCTTTGTTAATAAGAAGACAAGTTAGATGGAAGCAGGTAATTGGATTATTTAATGCAGTAGAAAGAATTTCTTTTGTTCAAATAATGTGCTTCATATGATAGACTATTTTTTTTCTATTTTTCATTCCTGTCAGCTAAACTGCTAGTTAACCATTTAAATCAATGTATAGGTCAATACAAACAACATTCTTTTTTCTGCCTGGAGATAAAGCCTTACAGTAAGAATTGTTTGAGAAGAAAAAAAAAAAAGTCCTCAAATAAAAATATTTTGCTTTTTAAAAAATTTGCTTTAATAAGACAAAGACATGGAAACCCTAGTTAAAAGTTAAAGTTGTATACTTTGGTAGCAAATTTGGCTTCTACATTTTTTTATAGAGACAGGGCCTTACTATGTCGCCCAGGCTAGAGTGCAGTGGCGTGATCTCGGCTCACTGCAACCTCCACCTCCCAGGTTCAATCGATTCTCCTGCCTCAGCTTCCCGAGTAACTGGGATTACAGGTGCCTGCCACCATGCCTGGCTCAAATTTTTGTATTTTTAGTAGAGATGGGAGGGTCTCAGTATGTTGCCAAGGCTGGTCTCGAACTTGTGGGCTCAAGCAATTCACCCATCTTGGCCTGGCAAAGTGCTGGGATTACAGGCATGAGCCACTGCACCCGGCCTAAAAAATATATATTTTGCTTTAATAAGATAAAGACATGGAATCCCTAGTTAAAAGTTAAAGTTATGCCTGGGCATGGTGGCTCACCCCTGTAATCCCAGAACTTTGGGAGACCTGAGGCAGGCAGATCACCTGAGGTCGGGAGTTTGAGACCAGCCTGACCAACATGGAGAAACCCTGTTTCTACTAAAAACACAAAAATTAGATGGGCGTGGTGGCAGGTGCCCATAATCCCAGCTACTCTGGAGGCTGAGGCAGGAGAATCGCTTGAACCTGGGAGGTGGAGGTTGCAGTGAGCCGAGATCGTGCCATTGCACTCCAGCCTGGGCAACAAGAGTGAAACTCCATCTTAAAAAAAAAAAAAAAAGTTGTGTACTTTGGTTTTTTGTTTGTTTTGTTTGTTTATTTGGAGACAGGGTCTCACTATGTTGCCCAGGCTGGAGCGCAGGGGCTATTGATGGGCATGCTCAGGACACACTGTACCCTTGAACTCCTAGGCTCAAGTGATCCACCTCAGCCTCCCAAGTAACTGGGGCTACAAGTACAGGCTCCAGGTCCAGGTGCATGCGCTTTTTATTTATCATTATTATGGCCTAAGATGGTTACTGAATGTACTTTTTATGTTGTTGATAAGATTCCATTTCTTTTTTTTTTTTCTTTTGAGACAGAGTTTCACTCTGTTGCCCAGGCTGGAGTGCAATGGTACGATCTC
The DNA here is from genome assembly GCF_043159975.1 of Macaca nemestrina. Taxonomy (NCBI): domain Eukaryota; kingdom Metazoa; phylum Chordata; class Mammalia; order Primates; family Cercopithecidae; genus Macaca; species Macaca nemestrina. Next base: position 56,986,030 of record NC_092142.1, read on the forward strand.
CACTCACTGTAACCTCCGCCTCCCAGGTCCAAGCAATTCTCCTGCCTCAGCCTCCAGAGTAGCTGGGATTATGGGCACCTGCCACCACACCTGGCTAATTTTTGTGTTTTTAGTAGAAACGGGGTTTCCCCATGTTGGTCAGGCTGGTCTCAAACTCCTGACCTCAGGTGATCCACCCACCTTGGCCTCCTAAAGTGCTGGGATTACAGGCATGAGCCACCGTGCCCGGCCAGATTCCATTTCAGTAGAAGAATCCTAACTCTCAGATTGTAAATAGGCAAAATTATGTGCTACTCCAAGCTTCTGAATAAAACATTCTTAAGAAATTACTCAGGGCCAGGCGCAGTGGTTCACACCTGCAATCCCAGCACCTTGGGAGGCCAAGGCCAGAGGATTGCTTGAGTCCAGAAGTTCGAGCCCAGCCTGGGCAACATAAGGAGACCCCTGTCTCTACCAAAATTTTAAATATTAGCCAGGCATGGTGAAACGCGTGTCTATAGTCCCAGCCAATTGGAAGACCGAAGTGATCGTTTGAGCCTGGGAGGTCAAGGTTGCAGTGAGCCATGATTGTGCCACTGCGCTCCAGCCTGGGTGACAGAGCAAGACCCGTCTCTAAAATAAATAAATACATAAATAAAGTAACCATGGAGCAGAATAAATTTCAAGGGGATTATGAAGACTAATGATCCCAAAGTTATAAAACAATGGACTGCTCCCAAAAAGGTATTCCACAATTTGAATAAAGGAAAGTACTTATGTAAGCACAAAATACCACGCTGGGGCCCTAATAAAAGAAGGAAACTTAAAAAAAAAAAAAAAAAAAAAAAAAAAAAAACCACTTCTTTCAATGCCTAGGGGGATATATGCAAAATATAGGCCTCAAAAGAAACAAAGAGTAGAGCATGAGTACATAATTTCCATAACCATACAAATCTAAAATGTAATAACATTTTTAAGAAAGGGTGGGCCAGGCGAGGTGGCTCACACCTGTAATCCCAGCACTTTGGGAGGCAGAGGCAGACAGATCACTTGAGGGCAGGAGTTCGAGACCAGCCTGGTCACCATGGTGGAACCCCATGTCTACTAAAAATATAAGAATTAGCCAGGTGTGGTAGTGCAAGCTTATAATGCCAGCTATTCGAGAGGCTGAGACAGGAGAATCGCTTGAACCTGGAAGGCAGAGGCAGAGGTTGCAGTGAGCTGAGATTGTGCCACTGCACTCCAGCCTAGGCGACCAAGTGAGAGCTTGTCTCAAAAAAATAAAAAATAAAAAAAGGAAAGAAAGAAATAAAAGAAAGAGAACATAAGCCCAGAACCAAGACAGCTAGACACAGCGTCCAATGGAGAGGAGGCTCTGAGGTCTTCCAGGGCTGGCAGAGGTGCATCAGCGTGGCCAAACACAAGGACCAGAAGGCTAAGAGAGAAGCAAGGACATCCAGGTCCCATACATACCAAACTTGACCAACATCAAGACTAAATGTCCAAAACCCAATTTAAAAAACCAGTGGGCCGGGTGTGGCGGCTCACGTCTGTAATCCCAGCATTCAGCAGTTTGGAAGGCTGAGGTTGGTGGATCACCCAAGGTCAGGAGTTTGAGACCAGCCTGGCCAACATGGTGAAACCCTATCTCTACTAAACATACAAAAAATTAGCTAGCTGAGTGTGGTGGCAGGCACCTGTAATCCCATCTACTCGGGAGGCTGAAGTAGGAGAATCACTTGATTCCAGGAGGCAGAGGTTGCAGTGAGCCAAGATCACGCCACTGCATTCCAGCCTGGGCAACAAGAGTGAAACTCCACCTCAAAACAAAACAAAACAATGACTAAGATAAATTACTAGAGGGAGTTATAAAAAAAAAAAAAAAAAAAGACAACATATGAGGTGTTGACAATATCATTCACAAACATTCCAATGGTAATGAGAACAACAGTATGCGGAAAGCATAAGTAATAAGACACTCAATTGAATGTAGTATGAGAAAACCCTACTTCAAACCATGTTGAACACATCACAGAATGCAGCTTCCTAATGCATGGAATATAGGATTTAAGCCAGCCGGGCTTGTTGGCTCATGCCTGTAATCCCAGCACTTTGGGAGGCAGAGATAGGCAGATCACTTGAGCCTAGGAGTTTGAGACCAGTCTGAGCAACATAGTGAGACCCCATCACTACAAAAAAATACAAAAATTAGCCAGGCGTTAATTAGGTGGCGCGCGCTTATAGTTCCAGCTATTTGGGAGGTGGGTGGTGGAGGGATCACTTGAGCTCGGGAGTCAGAAGTTGTGGTGAGCTGAGATCACCCCACTGCACTCCAGCTTGGACAACAGAGTGAGACTCTATCCCAAAAAAAGGAAAAAAAGAAAGAAAAAAAGATTTAGGCAAGCCGTCAGAAGAAACCAAAGTTTATAATACAACAAAACATTGAAGAAATGCAGTCTCTATAGCTGACCACTGCCTCGTTTTGTTATATTGTCCTAAAAGAGTAATTGTCTCTAATTGTTCTAGAGTGAATCTTCTGCTAGGTGTTATACAAACACTATAAAGAAATTGCTAATGAAATCTGTCAATAGAACTAAGAAAAAAAAGAAAGACATTGCTAAGTAGAACAATTCTAAATCCTCAAGCATGCATAACTCTGAGCGCTGTTAGTTGTCTCCCTCAATGTCATATCAATTTGCTGACAAATTAATAAGATAGCCTCATTTTTTTTCATATTAACAATCTCATGCAGATATTTTTAGGGTCCTGCTCATTAGAACTGGGTAGATGCCCTTTCACTTCCTTCTAAGCAAATCTGAGAAATTCTGTGATTCAACAAGCATTATTCTTTGTTTCAGTTTATTGTGTTTAGAGGCATTACTCATATCTGGAGGAATTATCCCAGATTGCAATGGATAATTCAAATCTGAATCATACCAAGGTTCTAATCCCCTTTTCTAGTCTTCAAATAGTGCTTTTCTTTTTTCTTTTTCTTTTCTTTTCTTTTTCTTTTTTCTTTTCTTTTCTTTCTTTTTCTTTTTTTTTTTTTTTTTTTTTTTTTTTTTTTTTTTGAGACAGAGTCTTACTCTGTCTCTCAGGCTGGAGTGCGGTGATGCGATCTTGGCTCACTGCAACCTCCGCCTCCCAGGTTCAAGTGATTCTGCTACCACAACTTCCGGAGTAGCTGGGACTATAGGTGTGTGCCACCATGCCCGGCTAAAAGTAGAGACAGGGTTTCACCATGTTGGCCAGGCTGGTCTCAAACTCCTGACCTCATGTGATCCACCCGCCTCAGCCTCCCAAAGTGCTGAGATTACAGGTGTGAGCCACCACACCCAGCCCAAAAAGTGCTTTTCCATGGTCATCGTGCAATGCTCCTGTGGAGTAATTAGAAATAAAAGACCTACGAACACATTCAGTTGTATCCTTTCAAGTAAATTTAGATTCAGATGGAATGCAAAGTATTATCACTGGTGCAAACTTTTGTGGCTCATACTTCCTCCTGGCAGCTTTGTTTGTTTGTTTGTTCATTTGTCTTTTGTGGGTGCTGTTCATGACTAATTTGCCAAAAGTCATCTAATATATTATCATATTATCCTTCATTGAATTGAGGCCAATCTAATTTTTTTTTTTTTTGAAACAGGGTCTCTCTCTGTCCCCCAAACTGGAATGCAGTGGTGCCATCACAGCTCACTGCAGCCTCGACTTCCTAGGCTCAAGCAATCCTCCCACCTCAGCCTCCTGACTGGCTGGGACTATAAGCATGTGCCACCACCCCTGGCTAATTTTTGTTGTGTATATATTTGGTAGAGATGGGTTTTCGCCATGTTACCTATACTGGCATCAAACTCCTGGGCTCAAGTGATCCTGCCACCTCGGCCTCCCCAAAGTGCTGTGGTTACAGGCATGAGCCAGCGCGCCTGGCCCTGATTTTAAAACTTATTACTTATATTTGACTTATACATGGAAGTTTTCCATGGTATCTGAATTATTCTTTTGAACCTGTCTGGAAACACTTCATGTCACCCCCTCCTCTACCCACTTTTCATTAAGGTACAAAACACTTGATTTCAGAAATTTGGAAATGTGGCCGAGCACGGTGGCTCACGCCTGTAACCCCAGCACTTTGGGAGTCTGAGGCGGGTGGATCATTTGAGGTAAGGAGTTCAAGACCAGCCTGGCCAACATAGTGAAACCCCATCTCCACTAAAAATACAAAAATTAGCCCGGCGGTAGTGGCGCACGCCTGTATTCCTAGGTACTCTGGAGGCTGAGGCAGGACAATTGCTTTTGTCTGGGAAGCTTAAGTTGTGGTGAGCTAAGATGGCGCCACTACACTCCAGCCTGGGCGACAGAATGAGACTGTCAAAAAAAAAAAAAAAAAGAAAGGAAGGGAGGGAAGGAGGGAGGGAAGGGAGGGAGGGAGAGAGAGAGGGAGAGAGGGAGGGAGGGAGGGAGGGAGGGAGGAAGGAAGGAAGGAAGGAAGGAAGGAAGGAAGGAAGGAAGGAAGGAAGGAAGGAAGGAAGGAAGGGAGGGAGGGAGGGAGGGAGGGAGGGAGGGAGGGAGGGAGGAAAAAAAAGAAATTGGAAATGTGAAAGGTGGGGGCCAAGGAAGGCAGGAAGGGAGGGAAATAAATTTGGAAATGTGAAAGGTGGAGGCCCAGTCTCCCGAGACTCTTGATAACGCCTTCTGGAGCCATTTGTCTAGTTAACTGCCTTCATCAGAAAGGATCCTAAAGCTTCTCTCGCCTCCCTCCGGGAGAGGGCCAAATGGCCACAGCCGGGCCTAGGTCTCTAGGCTAGCTCCAAAGTGCGGGGAAGACTCCCGCACTGTCTCCCTAGGTATTTACATGTCAAAGTGAGGAAATCCCAGAACTTGAAGACCCCTCCAGGTGGTTAAAGCTGAGACACCCGGGGCTATCTAGTTCTGGATGAGGCTTTATTTACATATCAAAGAGCTGGGGTTAGGTTTCGGGCCCATTAAGTTTCCAGGGAGATCCTTTCAAAAAGGGAGGGGAATAGCTACCTCCTTCGCCTTTATAAGCAGGGAAACCTTGTCCTTCATCTATGGAGTGTCCGGCTACTTGCATGGGACATTTCCTGGCCAGGAGTAAGGCTTAAGGGGAGGCTGGGAGTGGGGGCTATGTACTTATTATTTGCTAAAAGGTAATTAATATGAAATCTGTCTCTGATCCCAAACACCTGTGTGTGTGCATTCAGGATAGAATTAATAAAATATTTAAAAACCATTGGCAGGCCAGACGTGGTGGCTCACATCTGTAATCTCAACACTTTGGGAGGTCAAGATGAAAGGATTGTTTGAGTCACGGAGTTCGAGACCAGTCTGGGAAACATAGGGAGACCCCCCCCCCCGGACTTGTCCCCTCCACCCCCCATCCCCCATCTCTACAAATAATTAAAAAAAAAAAAAAAAAAAACATTAGCCAGGTGTGGTGGTGCGTGCCTGTGGCAGGAGGATCACCTGAGCTCTGGAGTTCGAGGCTGCGATGAGCTGTGATTGAACCATTGTACTCCAGCGTGGGTGACAGAGCAAGACCCTGTCTCAAAAACAAAAATAATGAAACACTGACAGGCTGGACGTGGTGGTACATGCCTCTAATCCCAGCAAGGAGGCAGAAGGATTGCTTGAGGCATGGAGTTCTAGACCAGTCTGGGCAACATAATGATACCCCATCTCTATAAAAAACAGAAACCACTAACAGCAGCCTGGGGTGGGTGCTTTTCCTCTTCCTCCACCAATCATGACTGACTCTGGAGAAGGGGGGTGCCAGGATAGCTCTGGCCCAAGGTTGGCCCTAGAGGCTGTAGCCCTAATTGCTCTGGGCCCAAGACATTCATCCTCACCTTGCAGAATTGCCAGATAAAATACCGGGCACCAAGTTGGATTTGAATTTTGGATAAATAACATTTTTTTTAGCCTAAGTATATCCCAAGTATTGCATAAGACATACTTAGGCTTTAAAAAAAAAAAAAACACACACACACACACACTTAATTTTTTATCTGAAATTCGAATTTACGTGGGCTTTCTGTATTTTTACTTGCTAAATCTGGCACTCAACCATGGTGACCAGGGAAGAGGACCCCCTGGAGATGCCAACACCTTATGCCCATTGAAAGAATAATATAAGGGCTGGGAGCAGTGGCTCACGCCTGTAATCCCAGTACTCTGGGAGCCCAAGGTGGCTGGATCACTTGAGGTCAGGAGTTCGAGACCAGCCTGGCCATCATGGTGAAACCGCATTTCTACTAAAAATACAAAAACTAGCTGGAAATCACTTGAACTCAGGAGGCAGAGGTTGTAGTGAGCTGAGATGACGCCACTGCACTCCAGCATGGACAACAGAGCAAGACTCCATCTCAAAAAATAAATAAATAAAATAAGGGCACTCAGGCCTTCTTTCTCTTCATTTCGGAAGAGATATTGAAGGAGATAGTGCTCAGGATGTTGAATCTAGGAAATGTTACTCTACAATTTTTTTGGTTACGGTGAGTTTATTAAACATCCTTTGAATCTTCTTCTTTTTTTTTTTTTTTCTTTTTTGTTTTTGACAGAGTCTTGCTCTGTCACCCAGGCTGGAGTGCAGTGGCATGATCTCAGCTTACCACAGCCTCCACCTCCTGAGTTCAAGCAATTCTCCTGCCTCAGCCTCCCAAGTAGCTGGGACCACACACACGTGCCACCATGCCCAGCTACTTTTTGTATTTTTAGTAGAGATGGGGTGTCAGCATCTTGGCCAGGCTGGTCTTGAACTCCTGACCTCATGATCCACCCATCTCAGCCTCCCAAAGTGCTGGGATTACAGGCATGAGCCACTGCACCCGGCCCTGAATCTTCTCATAACAACCTGGAACGATTATTTTCTTCCTCCCAACTTAGAGATGAAACACCTGAGGCCAGAAAGCAACTAGAACAGTGCTTGGCACAAAGAAAGAATTTTTTAAAAAAATATTTATTCAATGAATGAAAGTTACCCAGGTACAACTGCACTGCAGGTTGGTGGCAGAAGCAGAACAGTGGCCTTCGGGGTCTTTTCTCATGAGACTGTTTCTGTCTCTAGCCAAGGTGCTGATTCCCTGAGAATAAATCCCTTTGCCTGTCTTAAGTATGAATTTCCTCATCTATTATTTGGGTCTGATCATTTGCTTCATGATCACGCAGCAGCGTGGACAAGACTAACCGAATGGGGAAAAGGTTTCCAAAGCCCTAAAGCACGGTCACCTTTGTTCTCGGTCCAGTAGTAAAAGGCAGCAGCGAGGCAGGGTGTCCAAAGGGTTGTTGATGAGGAGGGTTCTGTCCCAGGGCGCTTCGCTGTGGTGTCAGGACAGGGAGGGAGCCGGGGAGTACCTAGGGGGCATGAGGCTTGATGCTCCAGTTCTCCTTGCTGGTGAATCACTCTCTCGCATTGGGCTGGCCATCCACAGACAGGTGTTTGAATTTCATCGTGGTCAAAACAGCCCCCTCAGCCGGGCATGGGGGCCCATGCCTGTGATCCCAGCACTTTAGGAGGCCAAAGTGGGTGCATCACCTGAGGTCAGGAGTTCAAGACTAGCTGGCCAACATGGTGAACCTCTACTACAAATACAAAAATTAGATGGGAGTGGTGGCAGACACCTGTAATCCCAGCTACTCAGGCGACTGAGGCAGAAGAGTCACTTGAACCTGGGAGGCGGAGGTTTCAGTGAGCTGAGACCGCGCCACTGCACTCCAGCCTGGGTGACAAAGTGAGACTCTGTCTCACAAAACAAAACAAAACAAAACACCAACCAAACAAACAAAAAAACAGCCCCCTCTCTCCTCTAATCCCTTTTCTGAGGGGATCTTCCTGAGGTCGGGATTTAGAAACCACAAGTACCTATGCTAGAGCAAAAGTCACACCCAGAATGGGTGGCCTAGATCTTGAGTTTTAAATAATCAGGAAATTCCCAGAAGTACTTTTGTCTGCATCGGTTAGGTTTCTTTCATTGTGAACAACAGAAACCAACTCTGACCAACTTAAGCAGAAGGAAGATATACAGGGTAGCTTGTGTCATTGAAGGAAAGTCGACTAGGCCAGGAAGGGCAAGAACATAGGAGTAACAAGAACGTGAGCAGCAGGAACTCACGTCCAGTGTGATCAGGGGGCTGAAGTTTTGAAGTTGTGATGCATCTGTTCCCATTTTCTTTTCTTTTCTTTTTATTTTTATTTTATTTTATTTTATTTTATTTTATTTTATTTTATTTTATTTTTTGAGACAGGGTCTCATTCTGTCACCCAGACTAGAGTGCAGTGGCACAATCTTAGCTCCCTGCAACCTCTGCTTCCTGGGTTCTACCAATTCTCATGCCTCAGCCTCCCGAGTAGATGGGATTACAAGTGTGAGATACCACATCTGGCTAATTTTTGTATTTTAAGTAGAGACGAGCTGGGCATGGTGGCTCATGCCTGTAATCCCAGCACTTTGGGAGGCCGAGGCGGGCAGATCATCTGAGGTCGAGAGTTCGAGACCAGCCTGACCAACATGGAGAAAACCTGTCTCTATTAAAATACAAAATATTAGCCAGGCATGGTGGCGCATGCCTGTAATCCCAGCTACTCGGGAGGCTGAGGCAGGAGAATCGCTTGAACCCAGGAAGTGGAGGTTTCGGTGAGCCGAGATCACGCCACTGTACTCCAGCCTGGGCAATAGGAACGAAACTCTGTCTAAAAAAAAAACAAACTAACTAAAAACAAAGTAGAGACGAGTTTTCACCACGTTAGCCAGGCTGATCTCAAACTCCTGACCTCAATTAATTAGGTGTTCAAGACCAACCTCAGCCTCTCAAAGCACTAGAATTACAGGCACGAGCCACTGCACCCGGCCTCTTTTTCTTCCTTTCCTTCTCCATTTCATTGCTGCTTTTACATTTTTAAAAATAATTATTTTTAAAATTGTTTTTAATGTATTTATGTTTGAGACAGGGTCTCACTCTGTCACCCAAGCTGGAGTGCAGTGACACACTTATGGCTCATGGCTCACTGCAGCTCTATCTCTTTGGGTCAAGCAATCCTCTCAACTCACCCTCCCTAGTAACTGGGAGCACCACAAAGTCTGGCTAATTTTTGTATTTTTTGTAGAGACAGGGTTTCACCTTGTTGCCTAGGCTGGTGTTGAGCTGCTGGGCTCAAGTAATCTGCCCACCTTGGCCTCCCAAAGTGTCGGAATTACAGGTGTGAGCCACCACACCTGGTCTCTTTTTTTTTTTTTTTTTGGACAGAGTCTTGCTCTGTCGCCAGGCTGGAGTGCAGTGGTACCATCTCTGCTCACTGCAACCTCTGCCTCCCAGGTTCAGGTGATTCCCCTGCCTCAGCCTCTCGAGCAGCTGGGACTACAGACACGCACCACCATGCCCGGCTAATTTTTTTTTTTTTTGTATTTTAGTAGAGATGGGGTTTCACCATGTTGGTCAGGATGGTCTCAATGTCCTGACCTTGTGATCCGCCTATCTTAGCCTCCCAAAGTGCCGGGATTACAGGCGTAAGCTACTATGCCCAACCGCACCTGGCCTTTTTTTAGAGACAGGGTCTGACTCTGTCACCTAGGCTGGAGTACAGTGGCACAATCATAATTCACTACAGCCTCAAACTCCTGAGCTGGAGTGGTTCTCCTGCCTCAGCCTCCCAAGTAACTGGGACTAGAAGAGTGCACTACCATGCCCAGCTATTTTTTTATTTTTTATTTTTTTGTAGAGACGGGGTCTTGGTATGTTACCCAGGCTGGCCTCAAACTCCTGGGCTCAAGTGGTCCTTTTGCCTCAGCCTCCCAAAGTGCTGAAATTATAGGCGTGAGCCACCATGCCTAGCCCATTTCACTGTTCCTACATCAGGATGTTTTCAGCTGCAGGTAACAGAGACAATATGAATGGCTTTAAATAATAAAGAGATTTCATTCTCTCATATAGTGAGTAGTCTGAACACGCGTGGTTTCAAGGTTGATTTGGCAGCTCACACATGTCACAGGCTGCCTCTCTCCAATTTTTGGCTGTTCAGTCATGAGATGGCTGCTGCAGCTCCAAATACATTCTCACTTCAGTATCCCAGGCAGGAGAAGGACAACAGCAACAGAGCGCTTTCCATACTTGATCAATTCACGGGTTGAAACTGGGTCACACCTAGCTACAAAAAAGTCTGGAAAGGCAAGAATTAGGCAAAAAAGAACAGAGAGCAGTGATTGGCTTATACCAGGGGCTTCATCTTCTGGGGATGGGCATGCTGCTGTCCAAAGCTAAATCAGGGCTCTGTTAGCAAGGGAGGAGTGGGCCATCCTTCTTAAGATTCACCTTCCCAGCAAAGAGAGCCAACGGGCCTGGCTTAGGTCATTGTGTTGGAGTCACTACACATGACTGAAAGGTAATCTTCCAAAAGGGGAAGCAGAATTCTGGGGCTAGAAGAAGAGAGACGGAAGCTGAGTGCACAAAAGACATCTTTACCTCCTTCAACCACTGACCATTTCAGATACTGCGTAGTATCGCGACCTGGCCAGGACAGGCTATATCACCTGTGGGAACCAGTGCAAATAAAATGCAGGACCCATGGCTCAAAACTTATTCAGAATTTCAAGCACAGAGCGCTTCTGGACACAGAGTCCTATGTGACTGCACAGGACACAAGCCCACGAAGACAGCCCTGGGCCTAGCCCAGAACTGGAGTGATTGCCCCAAGGAGAGTAAGCCTTGCTGGGGTGTTTTAGGGTCTGTTTTGTTATAAAGTTGGGTTAAATCATTAATTGATGGTAGGGAAATCTGCGATTTATATTGTTATAATTAACATGTGTCCAGCCCTTTGTACAAACACTGTTAAAGAGTCAAGAAAAGAGGTGATCAAAGCCCTCTGTGTGTATAACCCTAGGCAGAGTCAGAGTTCCGAGAAGACAGAGCTATCCAGAGGCTTCCAGTCTACACCAACTATCAGAGTAAGAGGGGTGGTGCGTTGCTTTTATTCCTCATGCCCACTCACACTTGGCAATTTCAGTCTATTAATTATCACGGTGGCCCTGTGTGACTCAAAGTATTATATCCATCTTATAGATGAGATCATTGGGGCTCAGAGAGGTCCATGGTGTATGATCAAACTGGGATTGGAAGCCAGGCAGTCTGAATCCTTGCGTCCATGTTTATCAGCACTGTGCGTCATTGAACAAATCTAATGGGCTGGGGAAATTGTAAGTTGTCTTATAATAGATGAGATGGCACAGACATAAAGGGGCTTTTAACTTGAAGGGCTTAGAGTCCTGGAGGCCATGAAGTCTTTTGGGTTTTTTGTTGTTGGTGGTGGTTTTTTTTGAGACTGAGTCTCACTCTGTTGCCCAGGCTGGAGTGCAATGGCACGATCTCAGCTCACTACAACCTCTGCCTCCTGGGTTCAAGTAATTCTCATGCCTCAGTCTCCAGAGTAGCTGGGACTACAGGCGTGAGCCACCATACCTGGCTAATTTTTGTATTTTTAGTAGTGATGGGGTTTCATCATGTTGACCAGGCTGGTCTCGAATTCCTGACCTCAGGTGATCCACCCACCTCAGCTTCCCAAAGTGCTGGGATTACAGGCATGAGTCACCACACCTGGCCCTATTTTTTCTTTTCTTTTTCTTTCTTTTTTTTTTTTCTGAAACGGAGTCTTGCTCTGTCACCCAGGTTGGAGTGCAATGACACGATCTCGGCTCACTGCAGCCTCCGCCTCCCAGTTTCCAGTGATTCTCCTGCCTCAGCCTCACAAGTAGCTGGGATTACAGACACCCGCCACCACACCCGGCTAAATTTTTTGTATTTTTTTAGTAGAGACGGGGTTTCACCATGTTGGCCAGGCTGGTCTCGAACTCCTGACCTCAGGTGATCCGCCTGCCTCAGCCTCCCAAAATGCTGGGATTACAGGCATGAGCCACTGTACCCAGCCTGTTTTTTCTTTTAATAGAGTTGGAGTCTTACTATGTTGCCCAGGCTGGTCTTGAACTCCTGGGCTCAAGCAATCCTCCCACCTCAGCTTCTCAAAGTGGCCATAGAGGTTTGATAAGAATATCATTCCAGCAATAGGAATGCAGGATGGATTAGAACCAGAAGGATGTCCGTAGGACATTTGCTGGAGTGCCTGGGCCAGGAAATTTACATAGTTTTTCTCACAAAGGTGTCTGTCACCCATGGCTGATTTCTGAAATGAATCCTCAAGCCAGGAACGTTTGTCTAAATACTTTAATTAAATGCATTGTAATATGAAAGGCAGAGTGTAAATAAAGTGTTCATGTTTACTAAGAAAACAGACTAAAATATTCCAGGTAGCTGAACACACTTTGATAATAAAATTTGAAACAGCTTCTTGGTTTTCATTCTATTTAAAATATTTATGTAGTTAAAAAAATATTGGCTATTTGTTTTCCATCTAAATGCAGGAACTGCTGAGACATTTTAAATAAGTAGAGATTGAACATACATAAATAAGGGTCCTGTTTCAGTTACAGAATTATAATGCCTCTGAGCTGTTCCATTCATACCTCAGCAAACAACCAGTCCAATTCAATTTGGGGAAGAATGCCAGCCTCAAATTCAATTTATGTAATAACTAAGTTTTGTGAAAGTACTGCGTTAAAGGAGTTATCTCAGCGAAATTAAAACACTGCAAATCTCATTTCAAAATCAATTTTCTTTCCAGGACAATTCTTGGGAACCTCAAGAATCTCTTGCTTTATATCATAAGGAGTACATATTCAAGAACTGATATCTAAAAGAATAAGTACATTCGTATAAAAAAGATTCCTTATAAAATAGGATCTCACAGGGAAGGTGCTGTTGAAGCATTTTGCCATTTACTGAAAAGCAATGTGTTTGTTAGCACATCTGAAACACTTGCTAATGGTGGAAGCATTCTCTGTGCTTCGATCTTAGACTATGTGGTACAAATATACAAATAGTAAATGGAGACGAAGGAAAAATAACTGCCTAAACTTGCAGAGTTCCCCCATTTAAAAGATATTTACCAGTGAAATTATGTCTGCACAAGATTGTTTTATTGCAGCATTATTTTTAACAGTGTAAGATTGGAAACAACGCAAATGCCCATCAATGGGAGAGTGGTTTAAATGTTATCATGCATCCATACAACAAACTAGATTGCTGTCACCAAAAAAACAAGCATGCTCTTTAAGGATAGGGAACCATCTCCAAAGTAAATTAAGTGAAAAATAACAGTGGTTCTAATATGTGTTACCACTTCTGTTAAAATTAAAAAGGAAGGGAAGAAGCAGTTACATATTTCCTTGTATAAGCATAAAATAACTCTGAAATGATACAGGAGAAACTGTTAACAGTGGTTGCTTCCAGAGAGGGAACCAAGGAAGCTGGGTACCAGGGCAGGATGAAGAATTTTTATTGGATATCCTTTTGTACCCATGTAAATATGTTATTGTCTATTAAAATACATTTTAAAAGCGCTTTTTTTAAAAAAAAAAAAAAAAGGTAAAATAATAAGGTCAATCACTATATTCAATGTGATGATTACCCGGATCATGTGACAAGCCATCAACTAGACAAATCTGTTTGTGACTCTGGGATTTGGAAATGCTTAGACCAGCCTGGGGACTCCCACATTCTTTCAATTTTCTGCAATGGAAATGAATGTTGTTTTTAGTGGATGGACAAATACATATAGACATTTGCAAACCTTAAAGGCCTCTGAGCAGCTCACGTTTTCCTGTAATTTTATATAAAATGGGCAGGACCTATTGGAATTCCAGGTCCTTTATGTTCACTGTTGCAGGTGGAAACAAATGGCCTAATACTAGAATGCTAGATTTTATTTTTAATCACTCACTCCCCCAAGAGCCATTCAGTATGCAAATAAAATCCTCTCGATAAATATTCATTCCCTGAATGATCCTTTTTTCTTTCTTTTTTTTTTTTGTCTGAATCATAAAAGCAACATGACATGATCTGGAAAGCTTTAGGGAATGTAAGTGCTGTCATCAGCTGGGAGATTTCATTTTCTAGGATTAATTGAAGTTGCTGCCACCATCTCTACAGCGAGAGTGTCAAAAGTGAGTAACGGACTGATCCCTGCTGGCGAATGGGGTTTCTCAGGATGATAGGCAGAGGATGCTCCTACCGGGCTGTCCTCCTGGCAGAGGCAGAAACGCTAGCAGTCCCTGGCCAGTAAGTCCATTTCCCTTCTATCTGTTCTGAGATAATGGCATTGCACTGGAATTGAATAGAGTCTGAGGAAGATAAGCACTAACTACCCTAATGGGCATCCAGCCCCCTAGTGTGATTGCCCGCAAAAGAAAACAGTGTCCCAAGCTCAGCTCAGAACCAGGCAATTCTCAGCTGAACAGCTCGGCTGCCCTCCTTTCTTTGTTTCTTTGTTTGTGTACGTTGTTGTTTGCTTTTGTTTCTGCTACTGTTTTGTAGAGATGGGGTCTCAACACGTTGCCCAGGCTGATCTTGAACTCCTGGTCTCAAACAATCCTCCCATCTCAGCTTCCCAACGTGCTGGGATTGCAGATGTGAACCACTGTGCCTGGCTATCTTTTAGTTCTTTGAGACAAGGTCTCACTGTGTCCAGCTCACCACAGCCAGAAACTCCTGGGCTCAAGCCATCCTCCTGCCTCAACCTCTCCAGTAGCTGGGACTACAGGTGCACACCACCACACCTGCCTATTTTGTTTTGTTTTGTTTTTGTTTGAGATGGGGTCTCGCTATGTTGCCCAGTCTGCTCTCCAACTCTTGGCCTCCAGTGATCCTCCTCCTTCGACTTCCCAAAGCACTGGGATTATAGGCATGAGCCACCATGCCCGGCCGTGAAGTATTTTCTATCCTTGAAATGTGTTAGACAAATTCCTGAGGGGAAACCCCACACATTCAATAACCCTTTACTTGTTCAACAAAGCTTCCCATATATTGGAGCCTCATTTTATCCCCCACCCATGAACTTTAAAAGTGGAACATCATTTTGTTCTTAAAAAAAGGAACAGTCAGGAAAAGGCAGGGCTCTCAACTGATACTGAGAGCTCAGGGACTGGAACACTTGATGAAATGTGTCGAGCTCAGGCCCAGCCCGCGAGGAGCTGAGTCGGGGCTGGCGTGCTGGCAGGGCGGTCAGAGCTGCAGCCACTGAGGCCACGACTGCGGAAAAACATCTCCTCTTGGGCCGTGGGGGAAGCTGGGGCGCAGGGGCGCAGCGGGCATTGGGGGCACACCTGCCGGAACTGCGCGTGGGAGCCGCCTCACCACACCTTACTCCACCTTCTCCTCCTTTTCCTCCGGCATCTCCACCGACAGGATCTGCTCGCCGGGCTCCGGGCCTGGGCTCATGCGGATCCTTACCGAGTGCTCCTCAGGCTGGGCCGCCCCCTCCTCTTCTCCCTCGGGCCTCCCAAGGGAGGCAGGCGGTGGAGAGCGCGGTGGAGACCCCAGGGGTTCGGGGGGCGTCTGGGGCGCGGGTGGGTCGGGGGTGGCCTCCTTTGGGGGCGTGGGCTGGTCTAGGGCGGCCGAGCCTTCCTCTCCCTTGGCGTCTTGCGAGCTCTTGGCCTGGAATCCAGAAAGGGTGGCTCGTGAGGCACAGACTCTGGGAGGGGTCTTGGAAGGGTCTTGGACACCTCCCTGTTCCAGCCTTTTTGGGCCCCCAAAGAGGACAGCGGAACACAGAGCGGGTGAAATCTAGTGGGTGGGGTGGAGCCGCGTGGGGGTTATTTAGGAGAAACAAAGTACATTATGGGGAAGTGTACAGATTAAAAGTCCCGGTTGGATTTCATGGAAAGTCTTGGCATGTCTTAGATCTAGGCTGTGGGGCTGGAAGCTGGGATGAGGCTGTTGTTTCAAGCACAGGGCCCCTCCCCCGAGCTGCTGAAGCAAGCCAGGCAGTGACTCTGAGGGAGTACCCACAAGGCCTCTGCAAAGGCTGAACCATCTGTTACCAGGGATGGGCACTCCTGGAGTGGATGAAAAGAACTCCAAGCAAACAGGGTAAAAAGTGATGAGGGGAGAGGCTGCTGGGGCTGGGCCCCCTTTCTGGAAGGTCTCAAAGGTTGAGATCTTCAGGGATAGCCTAGGACTGGGTACCCCTGGTATTGGGCTGCGCTGACACTGTATGTGGAGACTTGATGGATACCTCCAGCCTCCAGCCTGTGCTGCCTCCCACAAGCGATGGCCATGGGCTTCGCATCAGTAGGGGACTGGGTAATTAAACCAAGCCTTTGTGGATACCTGTGGCCCCTCCCACTCTGCCTGATCCCATCTCTGCAAGGAAGGAAACTGGAGAGGGAGCAGCCCCCAGAGGAGGCTGGAATGATCCTCAGCTGCCCAAGACCCGTGTGAAGTGGTGCTTGTGAGTTTCAAGTGAGAGCAGTCAACGTGCTTGTGTGGAGAGACCTGCGCCATTTGCTCAAGTCGTAGGATATTGAAAGAAAAAAATGGAGAGGGGGCAGCCAAAATGCTCCGAGAGCCCAAGGCCTCTCTTGGGATATGCTTCCCCTTCTGTCTCAGTATTTCTGTGTTTTGGTGCCCCTGTCCCACCCTTCCCTGTTACCCTAAACTCTATTCCTTTCCTTTCCTTTCCTTTCCTTTCCTTTCCTTTCCTTTCCTTTCCTTTCCTTTCCTTTCTTTCTTCCTTCCTTCCTCTCTCCCTCCCTCCCTCTCTCTCTCTTTTTTCCTTCCTTCCTTCTTTCTTTTCTTTTCTTTTCTTTTCTTTCTTTTTCTTTCTTCTAAGACCGAGTCTTGCTCTGCCACCCAGGATGGAGTGCAGTGGTGTGATCTCAGTTCAGTGCAACCTCTGCCTTTGATCAAGCAATTCTCCTGCCTCAGCCTCCCAAGTAGCTGGGATTACAGGTGCATGACACCATGCCTGGCTAAGTTTTTGTATCTTTAGTAGAGACCGGGTTTTACCATGTTGGCCAGGCTGGTCTTGAACTCCTGACCTCAAGTGATCTGCCCGCCTCGGCCTCCCAAAGTGCATTGACAACACATTTCCAGGGCAGGATGCTCAGATGGTGAGCACTGTGGGACTTCCTGAAGCATGGCGCTCTGGCTGGAACCAGCAGCATCATGAGAAGTCAGAAGAGTGCTTTGCTGTGTTCAACATGCTTTTCTAAAAGGCCTCCAAGGTATCCTGCTTGATCTTTACGACCTCCTGAGGCAACCCTCAGTAATTCAAGTCTCAAAAAGCTTGAGGGGCTTCCTGGGTCATGGAACTAGTGGTGACAGAGCTTGGATTTGGACTTGTGTCTCTGGATGTCTAGTTAAGAGCTCCCTGCACTCTGCCATTCTGCCCTGGTTGTTCTGATTTGGAAAGGAAGTGCCTTTTAATGGAACACTCATGCAAGTTTAATTCCCATCTTAAAGCTGCCTTGTTGAAGAGCTACCACTTAGGAGCCACAAGCCCGCCCCAGCTGAAGCTCTCAGTGTGCTGAGGGCACCCTTGGAGTTCCTGTCTAGTCAGCCCTCACAGCAGCCAGCGCTGAAGACCCCCATTTGCCAGCTCCACCTTGACCTTGACAGTTTGTGAGCCAGGCGATCACATCTTTCCTCAGTCTGGGGCCATTGGTGGCTCTATCTGGAGAATGTCTTGGTACCCCAGATGGCTTTGATGTCACTCACCAGACTTCTACTGTCAAACAACCTCTGGATGGGTCTCCTGGACTCTGACACCAGGCTGGATTGAGACTGAGTTCACTGGGCTCCTTTGAACTCTGCTGTGTAGACTGTTAACCCCAGTCTGCCTAACCCCAGGCCCTCTCCAGTTCCCCAGCAGCCTTCCTAAGGGACAGCCATGAACAAACATAATTAGTGTAATTGTTCTACTTGGTATTCTTGGCTTTGGTCACAGAAAAAAGTCCCAGAACTAATTTTAATGTCCCCCATAGATTTATGGGGGTGGGAACATCAGGCACTGTGCCTGTGTGAGAGGATTTTACTTTCAAAGTTTTATTTTTCATTTTTTGAGACAGGGTCTCACTCTGTCACCCAGGCTGGAGTGCAATGGTGCAATCATAGCTCACTGCAGTCTTGACTTCCTGGGCTCAAGTGATGCTCCCAACTCAGCCTCCGAAGTAGCTAGGACCACAGGCATGTGCCACTAAGCCTGGCTAATTAAAAACAAAAAAGAAAAAATTTGTAGAGACAAGTTCTCGCTATGTTGTTCAGGCTGGTCTTGAACTCCAGGCCTGAAGAGATCCTCTGCCTTGGCCTCTCAAAGTGCTGAGATTACAAGTGTGAGCTACCATGCCTGACCCAAATATCTTAAATTGCCACAGATACAGTATTAAATATGAGAACACACTGTCTTCTGGGGAGGGACATTTGCTTCTCACACCCTCTCCTCTAACCTCTGCAACAGTATCAAGACTGTCTTTTAGAGATCCTGCTCCCAGCCTACTCTCAGTCCAGGGGTGGGTATGTGACCCAGGCCTCTTTAGAACACCACAGTGCCCTGGTCACACCGAATGGCTCAAGAATTGGCATGTGACCCAATTCTGTCCAATGACAGTGAGTCCCGGAACTTTTGCTAGAATGCCTGGGAAAGAGGTGCTTTCTTTCTGTTGGAGTTGCTATGCCAGGAGGATGTCATCCTAGAACTCTTGAGAACCTGCCTGGAGATAAAACCATCGCTGAATAAAGCAGAGATGATACAATGGGAAAACTCGTCCTATTGGCATCATTCAGGCTTTTGGATCCAGGCTTTCCTGAACTTTTCGATTACTTGACTCCTAATTCCCCTTTTTCTCAAGCTGATTTGAGCTTGCACTCTGTCACTGGTAACCAAATGAGTCCTGACTGATAGAAAAAGGACGGGGAAGACCCTAAAACTAAATGTGTGGCCCACTCTTGGAGACCCCTCGGCCTTCTCCCTGGCACATATCCAAAATGGATGTGGTGGCTGGGTTCCCAACCACATTACCTGTTCCAGCAACTCTTGCTGCTTTGCAGCCGCCTCCAGCGCGGCCAGTTCTTTGAGCCGGGCCCGGAGGTGAGCAAGTTTGCCGCCTTTTGCCCCCTTGTCGCCCATCTTTCCTGTCATAGCGAGGGCAGCGCTGAAGAGCTTCGGGGTGCCCGCCCGGGGCGGAAGGATCAGCACGCTCTTCTCCTCCTTGGGCTTGTTGTTGTTTTTTAGCATACGCCTGGAAGAAAGCAGCATCCACTTACATCACAGACGCACGCTGGGGGAAAAGAAAGGCTCGCTTGTGTAGCCTCCTTTAAGCTGGAGCGGTGTGGTGGTGGTGATTTTGGCTGGTGATTGTAGAGAGCCAAGTGTCGTGTTTAGTACTTTATGCACTGCATCTCATTGAAGAATCAGAACAACTGTAATGAGGTGGGTCTTACTGTCTGTTGTACCTTAGAGATGAGGAAAGTGATGCTCAGAGAGGTTCAAGAATAACTTGTCTGAGGTCACACAGCTAGGAAATTCTCTTTCTTTCCTTTCTGTCTCTCTCTCTCTCGCCTCTCTCCTCTCTCTTCTGAATCCTCTCCTCTCCTCTCCTCTTCCTCTCTCTCTCTCTTCTCTCTCTCTCTCTCTCTCTCTCTCTCTCTCTCTCTCTCTCTCTCTCAGGGTCTGGCTCTGTCACCCAGGCAGGAGTGCAGTGGCGTGATCATGGCTTACTGCAGCCTTGACCTCCATGGCTCAAGCAATCCTCCCACCCAAGTAGCTGGAACTACAGATATGCACCACCACAACCACAATTTTTAATTTTTTTTGTAGAGACAGGGTTTTGCCATGTTGCTCAGGCTGGTCTCAAACTCCTGGGCTCAAGCGATCCGCCTGCCTTGGCCTCCCAAAGTGTTGCAATTATAGGTGTGAGCCACCATGCCTGGCCTCTTTCTTTTTTTTAACCAGCAGAAGAGTTAGGAAATCCTGAAGGACACTTTCACATAGGGAATTGGGAATAAGATGCCCAGGTGGAAAAGGAACCAAAGCTCTTTCCTTCTCCTTCTGCTTCACTGTCACCTCCCCATTGTTACCATCACAATTATCAGCATGTATTGAGTGTCTATATGTGCCAAGCCCTCTGCTCCATCCTTTACAGGCACCCTTCAATGGCCCCTATTACCCCCTTCCTGGTGTTCACGCCTCTCTGTGGTCCCCTTCCCTTGAGGATGAGTGGGGTATGTGTCTTGCTTTTAACCAATAGAATACAACAAGGGCTATCACTGGTGGAATATATCACACAGGATTGTGATAGAGCTCTGTCTTGCAAGGGGACTCTCCCTTGCTGACTTTATTTATTTTTTATTTGATTTTTATTTTAAGTAATAGAGACGGGGTCTCCCTGTGTTGCTCACGCTGGTCTTGAACTCCTGGGCTCAAGCGATCCTCCTGCCATGGACTCGCAAAGTGTTGGGATTACAGACATGAGCCGCGGTGCCTGGCCTCCCTTGATGACTTTGATGTAGGGAGCAGCCAGCTGTGTTGGAGAAGGTCCACATGGCAAGCACCTGAGGCCAGCCACTGGCCAATTGCTAGTGGGAACTGGAGCCCCAGTCCTACAACCCCAAGGAACTGAATTACACCAACAGCCATGTGATCCTGGAAGTGGGTCCTTCCCCTATCCAGACTTGAGATGAGAGCCTGCTTGGAAGACACCTTGATGACAATCTTGCAGAGGACCTAGCTAAGCCATGTCCAGACTTCTGACCCACAGAAACTGAGATCGCGAATGTGTGTGATTTTAAACGGTTAAATTTGTGGTAATACTGTTATGCTAATACATACTCTCTCATTTAAGTCTCACAACAATCCCCGTAAGTAGGTCTTATTATTCATCCTCATTTCCAAATGAGGGTATAGAAGTTCAGAGGGGGTGAGTAACTTTCCCAAGGCCACACAGCTAAGAAGCAGCAAAGCTAGAATTCAAAGCCACACTTCTGACCCCGGTGCCCCAGATATTAATGATTACAAAGCGACATTACATCATTATCTTCCTGGACACTGACAAATACTCCTGTGATATGGGAAGGGCTGAGATGACTGTGCCTCTGACAGTTGGGGAAATTGAGACTCAGAACAGGGGGAGTGATGTGCCCAAGGTTACCAGGAAGTGGCAGAAGCAGAATTGCCACCCACGTCTAATGGTATGTACCCCCCTGTTTCTCTAGATAAGGGTAGATTTTTCCATCAAAGAGAGCCCTACCTTTTTACCGGGAATTTTTCACACTACAAACATGTGGTAAGCAGTTTGTCTCAAGAACAAATGAATTCTGCCTGCAACCAGCGGGCCTAGACAATGAATTGGCAAATTCATTCATCGGGGCTCCAGCAAAACTTGTTTGTTTAAAAATGAGGCCATTACTGGCTGCTTATCTAATCAAAGGCAATGGGTTTAAATGGTGCATATTGATATTAATTGCCCAAGATTTGCATTTCTAGTTGGAGATCCCCCAGGAGAACACAAACATGATAATTCACCAGACGCCTCTGACACGCGCCAGCTCGGCACCGTCCCCCATGTTATTTGAGTCCATAATTCACGATGTGACAGCCCACAGGAAGGCTGAGGGTGCTGTGAAAATGAACTATCTTTTTCTTTCTAACAAAATAACTATTTATAGGACCTTTGCTGATTGCTAATAGCTGTCTCTGTTTGGAAACATTGAGCTGGCTTCTGGGGCATTTCCAGATTAGGGAAATTTGTCCTCATTTTCTGATAATGTATGCTTCCCTATAACTGAGATTGAGCAATCAGCCTGGAGCAAGTGACCCACATAAGACCTCTTCATTCTCTTTCTTGGAGTGGTCAAGCCAGAGATCTGAGCACTTCACTTCTTTGGGGACTCGGGTCCCCCATCTGCAAAGCAGGGAGCTTGGACAGAATCCCACACGTGGCCCTCACCAACTCAGATGTCCCCAGAACTATGGTTCTCAGATAGTGTATCTCCCCTGATGGGCAGAGCTCACACACAATCCCCTGCCTCTCTGGTCAAGCTGGCCTGGCCAGCAAACAGCCACTCTGATGACTCATGGCTGGGCCCCCCATCCCACGCCCCACCATGTTGCTGTGAGGCCTGTTAGCTCCACTCCTTCGCCTGGCTGCCTGCCACCCACACCTCAGCCTTCTCAGTATGGACACAGGTGCACAGGCACTGTCAG
Source organism: Macaca nemestrina (assembly GCF_043159975.1). Lineage (NCBI taxonomy): Eukaryota > Metazoa > Chordata > Mammalia > Primates > Cercopithecidae > Macaca > Macaca nemestrina. The sequence continues at coordinate 57,008,105 of NC_092142.1, forward strand.
GAATGGGGGCCTCTGCACGGCTCTTGGGAGGGCCTTTGGGGTCCCATCTGATTTGCCAAACTCTTGCCTAACCCACCCAGGATGATGGGATAACAGCTAAAAGCATGGCTTTCCTGAGCTTTGTTCCTCCTGGTGGGGGCGGGAGCAAGAAGAGAGGGTGGGGAGACCTGGCACCAGTTTTCAGCCACAAGCAGAGTTGAATCTCATGATTTGTAGTAATTATATCCTATGAGATCTCTGCGAACACCGAATTAGCAAATACGGAAACATTGTTGCTAGGGGAAATACAAGGCTAGATTCCTACAAATCTCTCATCACAACATTCGTCAACCATAATACATAAACTTGGCCAGGCGTGGTGGCTCACACACAGTCCCAGCACACTGGGAGGCCAAGGCGGGAGAGCTCTTGAGCCCAGGAGTTCGAGGTTGCAGTGAGCTATGATCATGTCACTGTACTCCAGCCTGGGTGAAAGAGTGTAACCCTGTCTCTAAAATTAATAATAATAAACTTGTCTTATGTGTGTTTCTTTTTAAAGACATTATTATATTATTATTACTATTATTATTATTATTTTGAGACAGAGTCTCACTCTGTCACCCAGGCTGCAGTACAGTGGCATGATCTCAGCTCACTGCAAACTCTGCCTCCCAGGTTCAAGCCATTCTCCTGCCTCAGCCTCCCGGGTAGCTGGGATTATAGGTGCCCACCACCACGCCTTGCCAATTTTTGTAGTTTTAGTAGAGATGGGGGTTTCACCATGTTGGCCAGGCTGGTCTCGAACTCCTGACCTCAGGTGATCCACCTGCCTCAGCCTCCCAAAGTTCTGGGATTACAGGCGTGAGCCACTGTGCTGGCTAAAGACATCTTATTAAATATAGATGGTTGTTTTATTAACATTGAACACACAGCCAACAGCACTATAATTCATTCCTGAATGAAACTTATCTAACACACATATTCACTGTGTAAGGCACATCGCAGACTTCTTGTGCTTAGGAACATGAGACGGCACTTCAGCGTTATGCTTGGGGGCCATTTTAAACAGTGCGATCGCCAACAAAAAGCACAAAAATGAAAAAAAAAAGTGGCATTAAATGGACCATAAAAATACACCTGTTTGCAGTACAAGAGCTGAAACCAGAAGGCAGAACTGGGACTTCAGCGGGGAGCGTGCACTTGGGGTGACTCAAGTATTTTGCTGCTCTGGGCATGTCCTTGAATTACCACAAAAGCCTGTTAGTATTGATCTTGGCGTTACGAGCCCATTTCAGTGAGGAGGCGAATTTGCAAATATGGAGTCCATGAATCACAAGGGTCCACTCTACCTCCCTGTCCCTCAGGAGAGGAGGCGCTGGCACGCACCACTGATGTGGTGGGGAACGTGGGGAGATTTGGTGGGAGAAATTCAGATAGACCCGGGTTTTGGAAGGGCCCAGTGGGTTCCTTGAGAGCAACCAGGTGAGTTTTGGGGCAGCTTCCTTCCCCAGGGCACCTCAGTGTCTTGTGTGCATGATGCTTGGACATCAAAACTGCCTCCTTTTACCTTGAAGCTGCTAGAGGGCTCCTGTGAAAACCTAAGGAACTTCAAGTCACTCCTCTGTGTAAAACTCGCCGTGGCTCCCATCTCTCTCTGAGGTCCGACCCAATCTCTTCCCCTACACTCCTCTGATCCCACACCAAGCTATGCTAATTTTCTCGCTGTTGTGCCACCCACACACTAAGCCTGCTCCTCCTCAGAGCCTCTGCACATGCTGTTCCCTCTGCCCAGAATGCTGTTCCCAGCCATCAGTCTGCCAGCTCACTCCTTTGCTTTGTACAGGTCTTGTTGAAATGCCAACTGCTCAGAGCAGCTTCCCCAACCAGCTTATCTCAGGCAACACTCCGTCACTTCCCGCTCCTCCTGTGGCTTTGTTTCCTCATAGCCAGACACATCACATCATCACTCAGCTTTCCATTGTTGGTTCCCTGACTAGAATGTGAGTTTTGTTTGGTCCTTGCTGTGTCCCCAGAACTCAGCACTCTGTACTCAATACATCACTGTGCTGTAGGAATGGATGCTGGTGAGTTTCTTCCCTTTATTATGGCAACTCTCTGTGCAGTTTATTTCTGGTGTCATTGTATAGAATGAAGGGGAAGATAAGAATATGTGATACAAGACAAGGAGGAAAACCCAGATATGTGGATTAAAAAGGTTTTAGCCAATTGAAAAATTATAAGGTGAATTTGATGGCTACAGAGGAACAATTGCTTATTTATTTTAGAGACAAGGTCTTGCTCTGTCAACCAGGCTGGAGTGCAGTGGCACGATCATAATTCACATTAACCTTAAATTTCTGGGCTGAAGTGATCCTCCCGCCTCAGCCTCCTAAAGTGCTGCGATTACAATCATGCGCCACTGCACCTGGCCTGAAGTGATCGTTATTAACATGCACTGAGCTCTCTGACATGACAGGCACCCCACCGGAGACATTCCCACACACTATTTGATTTTCACAGCAGCAGGCCAAGCACAGTGGCTCACACCTATAATCTCAGCACTTTGGGAGGCCGAGGCGGGCGGATCACCTGAGGTCAGGAGTCCCAGACCAGCCTGGTCAACATGGTGAAACCCCGTTTCTACTTAAAATACAAAAATTAGCCGGGTGTGGTGGCACATGCCTGTAGTCCCAGCTACTGGGGAGGCTGAGGCAGGAGAATCAAATCGCTTAAACCCAGAAGGCGGAGGTTACAGTGAGCCAGGATTGTGCCACTGCACTCCAGCCTGGGCAACAGAGCAACAGTCCATCTCAAAAAAAAAAAAAAATTACAGCAGCAAAGTAGGGGTTATGACCTTTATTTTACATAGGAGACAACTGAGACCAGAAAAGTTAACAACTTCCTCAAAGTCACACAGCCAGCACCTCACATGGAAGGGACCTGAGCCCCGCCAGCATCCCAGACCTATTGTGGGGTTCCTGCCACACCACGATGCCTGTCGCTCAATTTGAAACCTGATCTTAAGGGTTTGAAAACAAAAACTGGCTTTTCTAAAAAGAATGACGTGTTCCCCAACAATGCAAAATACAGATGCACACAGTTATTCATTGCACCACTGTTTGTAATTGCAAAATTTTGGAAATACCCTAAATGCCCATTTACAGGAATGTTCTGCCACTGTGGAAAGGAATGAGGAAACTGACTCTGCACTGATAGACGATGATTTCCGGGTTTTGTCGTCATGTGGAAACAAAGTAAAGTACAACAAGAATCTACAGCATGCCACATTTTGTGTAAGAAAGAAGAAATAAGAAAATGTTTGGGCTGGGCGTGATGGCTCACACTTGTAATGCCAGAATTTTGGGAGGCAGAGGCAGGCAGATCACCTGAGGTCAGGAGTTCGAGACAAGCCTGGACAACATGGCAAAACTCCATCTCTACTAAAAATACAAAAATTAGCCAGGCATGGTGGTGGATGCCTGTAATCCCAGCTACTCAGGACGCTGAGGCAGGAGAATCGCTTGAAATCTGGGAGGTGGAGGTTGCAGTGAGCCAAGATCAAACCACTGCACTCCAGCCTGGGCTACAGAACGAGACTTGATCTCAAAAAAGAAAAAAGAAAATGTTTGTGGATCTGTCTATTTTTGCAAAAGTAAGCAGAGGAAAGAAAAGGCAGAAATTGATGCAATGAATCACGTAATAACGGGGGTTGCAGTCAGGGGGCAATGGGGACAGGGAGAGTTGGGACGCTTTTCTGAGTGCCCCATTTTGCAGAGTGCTGACCTTCAGGAACATGTTAATGTTCTACATACTTAAAACAAGAAAAAGTCAACAAAGATCAGGGTGGCAGGAGCCCTAAATGGAATGTAAACTGAAATAAGTGAACCTACCTGTATTTCAGATGAATAAAGTAACCACATTAAAGGGTGGGGGAGGAAGAGAAGGACTCCAGATAACTTTGAACATAACACTTACATCATATATACTCGGGCTAAAGACAGAAGAGCTGCATCCAGTACTGACCTCTATCTAGAAGACTTACTCTTTGTTTTTACAGTGACATGGGCTGGAAATTCTGAAATGAACTTCTCTGTACTGCTCAGTGTTGGAGAAGAGATTTACAAGTATGAAAAGGGAGAATATTAGAATGAATTCTAATATGTGGTAGCAGGGCACGGTGGCTCACACCTATAATCTCAGCAACTTTGGGAGGCCGAGGCAGGCAGATCACCTGAGGTCAGGAATTCGAGACCAGTCTAGCCAACATGGTGAAACCCCATCTCTGCTGAAAATACAAAAATTAGGCAGGTGTGGTGGCACATGCCTTTAATCCCAGCAGAGGTTGCAATGAGCTGAGATGGCGCCACTGCCACTGCACTCCAGCCTGGGTGACAAGAGTGAAACTCTGTCTCAAAAAATTAAATTAAATTAAAATTTAAAAATAATTAATTCTGTGGTGCTGGATTGAAATTATTTTATAGATAGATCAATCAGTAGAAAAACAGAAAAATTGATGTTGGCATATATATGTATATGTGTGTGTGTATTTTATATATAGATATTATATATGTATTTTATATAAATATATTTGTATTTACACATCCTGGTGTGTACGTGGGTGTGTTTCTTGGTTCCGTCTGCTGCAGAGGCCTGTAGCACTCCAGTAGCAATGAGTGCTCCTACGACTCAGATCTTGGTTTCTAAAAACCATCCCGCAGTAAAAGGAATCAAGGCTCCTTGGAGAAAACTGCCATTTCCAGGATACCACAAGGGATGTACAAGATGAACCAGGGCATCTGGTTGTGGCTTACTGTTACTTGAGTAAGCAAGGAAGTGCTCAAATATGACAGGGATATCACAAAGGTCACAAATGAGCCACCTTGAAAAAGTGCCCAGGGCCAAATTGGACCAATTTGAGCATCAAAATAATAATTATTAACAGAGTGTTCATGGAATCAAGTAAATCCATGCCGATATACGTTGAGAAATGAATAAACAAGTGGGAGAGAAGAAAAAGTTCTTCCATACAGCTGACCGCGAGTTAATAATCAAGGAAGGAGTGGAGTTACAAAATTACCATTTTACAACTATCATAGCAATCTCTTTGTAACTATCATAGAGAGGAACCATCAAAGGATGCTAAAAGTGGTGGGTAAAAGTTTGATGGGGAACAGGATATCCTCATAGTCTGAAGGTGACTCCCCACTAATTACTTAGGAATTAGGTTTAAGGGAAAATAGGTTCATAGTACAGAAACCTTAACCAAGTAATCAAAGTGAAAATAATCGATATTGGGAGTAATCGGCATCATGTGCCTCTCAGTACATTTGCTGCAGAAGCGACATCACTTCCGAGTTCTTCCTGCCAAAAATGCAGACTCTAATGGTAATCACGAGAAAACCATCAGACAAACCCCAACTGAGGGGCATTCTATAAAATAACTGGCCTGTATGGGCCAGGTGTGGTGGCTCATGCCTGTAACCACAGCACTTTGGGAGGCTGAGGTGGGTGGATCACGAGGTCAGGAGTTTGAGACCAGCCTGACCAACATGGTGAAACCCCGTCTCTACTAAAAATACAAAAATCAGCCAGGCGTGGTGGCATGTGCCTGTAATCCCAGCTACTCAGGAGGCTGAGGCAGGAGAATTGCTTGAATCCAGGAGGCAGAGGTTACACTGAGCTGAGATTGTGCCACGGCACTCCAGCCTGGGCAACAGAGCAAGACTCTGTCTCAAAAAAAATAAATAAACAAATAAAAAATAACTGGCCTGTATGCTCAAAAGACATCCAAGTCACTAAAGGTTGGAAAAGCCTGAAGAACTATCCCAGATCAAGGAAGACTAAGAATACTCTGCACCTTAATTACAATATGTGATCCTAGACTTGATTCAGGCATGGAAAAGAAGAAAAGGTACAAAGGATATTCTTGAAGAATTAGCAAAATCTGAAGATGGATTATGAATGAGATAATAGTGTTGTTTCAATACGAAATTTCCTTATTTTAATGGCGCAGTGGCTCACACCTGTAATCCCAGCACTTTGGGAGGTCAGAGCAGATCATGTGAGCCCAGGAGTTTGATACCAGCCTGGGCAATGTAGTGAGACCCCAGCTCTAGAAAAAACTTTAAAAATTAGCCGAGCATGGTGGTATGTGCCTATAGTCCCAGCTACATGGGAAGCTGAGGCAGGAGGATCATTTGAACCCAGGAGGTTGAGGCTGTAGTGAGTCATCATCACTCCAATGTACTCCAGCCTGGGTGACAGAGCAAGACGTCATCTCAAAAAATAAATAAATAAAAAATAAAGGTACTGTGGTTACGTAAGAGAAATTCATTGTCCTTAGCAATTTTCTATTAAATGAAAGAAGAGTTACATACCTGGCTTTCTTCCGGAGTAACTTCTGAGACTCAGGATAATGCACCAAAATCTCATTCAGGTCCTTCTTATCCAGGATGAAGAGGTTGGTAAACCCGTGGGCCACCACGTTGGCCGTGCGCCGGTTCCCACCCCCAACAGCCAGCAAGCTGGGGCAGAAAAGGGAGGAAGGAGACCCTTCAGAGACTGTGATTTTGGTCACATTCAGATCTTTCTTTCCCATGTGTGGAGCACAGTGGTGGCCCCACACAGATGAGAGCCTTCCCCCACCCCCATCCCCACATACATCAGCAGGTGCCAGTGCTGCATCTGCCAAGCCATAGACACTCTCACTGCCCGCTGGCCGCCTCCTTTCCCAGCGCTTGCCACAGGCCCCTCACTTTACCCCAGCTGCCTCTGACCTTATTTCTCCAAACACAGATCCAGCTTTCAGCGTCACCAGCACAGATTTCCCATCAGGGCCGCCCAAGACCTGCACTTGCCCTGCCTGGATGATGTACATCTCACGGCCGATCTCCCCCTGAAACAGAGAAGGGACAAGTCCCTCTGTTCATCCTTCAATGTCACCAGAGAAGAGCCAGGGTTGGATCCAGAGGCTGGAGGTCCCGCAAGGAGGAACCTAGGCACTGGTGTCTAGCCCTGCCACCACAACTTGGCATGTTGTATGGGGGCAGTCACTTCCCGCTTGGGCCTCAGTCTCCTCATCTGTAGACTTGGAGGAGTGACTACCCTATGTCCTGCATAACTGATAGGGTTGCAGTGGGGGAGTTAGTGATGTCCTGGAATGGGAAGTGCCAGCTAACCTGGGAGGTGCAGGTATAATGGAATTCTGCAAATTTCCAGTTAGACTCACTGATGGAGGCAGGGTAAATCAGATAGCAGTTCCCACCATCAAATGATATCTACACCTGGCATATTTCAGGGGCTCAGGAAGCATTTGCTAACTGCAACAGGAATGGGAATAACAATAATGATAGTATTCAAATTGCCTTTTTTTTTTTTTTTTTTCTGAGATGGAATCACTCTGTCGCCCAGGTTGGAGCGCAGTGGCATGATCTCAGCTCACTGCAACCTCCGCCTCCTGGGTTCAAGCAATTCTCGTGCTTCAGCCTCCCAAGTAGCTGTGATTACAGGCATCATACTTCGGCCTCCCAAGTAGCTGAGATTACAGGCATGTGCCACCGCGCTCGGCTAATTTTTGTATTTTTTAGTAGAGACAGGGTTTCGCCACGTTGGCCAGGCTGGTCTCGAACTCCTGGCCTCAAGTGATCTGCCTGCCTTAGCCTCCCAAAGTGCTGGGATTACAGGCGTGAGCCACCATGCCCAGCCCCAGATTGCTTTATGCGGTGTACTACTTAACCTCAACAACCCTCGGAGGTGAGAGCACTCTTTGCCCAAGAGCTGGGATCTGCACCCAGACAATCTGGTTCCAGAGTTCATGGTTGTTGTGGGTTGAATTCTGTACCCCTCCCAAATTCTATGTTGAAATCCTCATCCCCAGCGTCTCAGCATGTGACCTTATTTGGGAATAGGGTCATTGCAGATGTAATTCCTAAAGATGAGGTCCTTCTAGACCTAATCCAATAGGACTGGTGTCCTAATGGAAATGTGGACACAAAGACAGGCATAGAGACAAGAGGATGTGAGGAGCACACACACAAAAAAACCGAGATGGCCACCTACAAGCCGAGGAGAGAGGCCACCCAGCTTGTGGTGTTGTGCAGTGTCCCGTGGCAGCCTGGCAAACGCATACAATGGCCTTAATCCCAAGACAAACCAAATGCATGCATGAATGAATAGCTTGCTTTGGACTATAATTAGAAACACCTAGTCTGCCACGCGCCTTCCAATCCTCATGCCTTCACGGGCCTTGTCCTGGCCAGCTACCTGTGAGTCACATGTGTTTAAAAGGGGAAGAGGAGGTCTATAGAAAATAATAATAATAATAATTAAAAAGGGGGCCGGGTGTGGTGGCTCATGCCTGTAATCCCAGCACTTTGGGAGGCCGAGGTGGGCACATCACCTGAAGTCAGGAGTTCGAAACCAGCCTGGCCAACATGGTGAAACCCTGTCTTTACTAAAACTAAAAAAATGAGCCGGGTGTGGTGGCACATGCCTGTAATCCCAGCTACTTGGGAGGCTGAGGTAGGAGAATTGCTTGAACCCGGGAGGTAGAAGTTGCAGTGAGCTGAGACAGTGCCACTGCACTCCACCCTGGGCGAAAGAGTGGGACTTGGTCTCAAATAAACAAACAAACAAATAAATAAATAAGGGATCCAGGAAGTGACCAAGGGCAGTAACCGTCACACTTTTGACTTATTTGACAGAAAATTCCTGCGCATTTCACACATGCATGACCTCCTTAACAAAAAGGAAGAGAGGTTTGCCTCCCTGTTTCTGTTTAGTTTGACAAGAGTGAAAGGGTGAGGGGACCTTCACCTCACTAACCAGCGCCCAGGGTGTCTCAGAGATCGCTGCAGAGCAAAACCAGACAGCAGAGGGCGCCCTTCACACGTGCTCACCAGGTGCTCAATTTAATTTGCAATCACAGACTTTAGATTCACTTTTTCTCATTTGAAGCAAACTCTGCATCACCCACGAAGATAACAGCAACAGCACTGGCACCTGCTGTGTGGCAGGCACAGTGTTAAGCTCTGTATGCACATCTTATTCAGCCCTCACAACCACCCCATGAGGGAGGTACTATCAACATCCCCCACTTTATCCACGAGATGAGCAGGACTCAGAGAGGGCAAGCCACTTGCCCAAGGCTGCACAGCCAGAAAGTGACTCCAATGTCAGGCAAGTCACTCTATTGTTCCCAGACCCCTCTTGGCCCCTAAGGTTGCAGCTTTAAATCCTCAGCCCTCTGAAGCATCCTTTTCCCCTCTTCACCCTGGCTCTCTGCTTCCAGAAATTTCACTGCTGCACAGCATATAACCTGGAGACAGGGACCTTCTTGGGGACAGGGGTGCCCAAGGCTTGCAGAGCCTGCTTGGGTAATGTTTTCCCCCCTGTACGCACACCCAGGCTTATTAACAGCTCTGGGCAAGAGGACTGAAACCTGGGTTCCTGATCCTTCCCCTCACTCACCAAGTACCTTGATCTCACCTTGAACCCCAAGGACAGGGAGCAGAAAGGGCTCTAGACATTGTTAGACCCCAGGATTCAACCCCAGACGTTTTCTGGGATCAGAGGGTGAAGCTGAGCAGGGAGGGGGTTCTAGGGTGGGGCAGTGGGGAGCGGTGGGAGCTGTGGCATCAGGAAGGGACACAATGTCCCCCTTTGGGGCAACCTTTCCTCCACCCCAGCTGGCTCTTGCCATTTGGGAAGTGGATCCAGTGCTGGCAGATTGTCTCTTTTCAGCCAGAAATCTGAATTTTTATATGAAATCTTCAAATTTTTAAAGGTTGGGGACCAATTCTACATTTTCTTAAAATTAGAAAGAAAAAAAAAAACCCACGGAATACCTGTGTGCTGGATCTTACCCAAAGGCCACCAGTTTGCAACCTCTGACCTAAGCCCACCCCTTCTCCTGCCCCATTTTCCTGATGGGAAGACGGAGACCGCAGAAGCAGTTCCAGCTACACAGTCAAGGCCCTGCCCCTCTTCAGGCTCCGCGGCTTCTCTTTCTGTAAGGTGCGGGGGTCTTTGTCCTGGACCTCATGGTCCTGTGTCAGTGGAGCTGAGGAAATGCTTTGCAAAGCCAGAGGCGCATGTGTGCTGATTGCATCGAACTGGCAAAGCCTCCTAATCCGCTCCTGCTCTTGGATCTGGTCAGGTCACTGCAGCACAAAGCCGCAGACACTCCTCTCCCTCCCCAGCAATCTCACTCTGCCCTGGGCTGGCAGGTTCCCCTCCAGCTCAGCTCCTTGAAAGCCAGGGGGATCGTGAACCCCAGATCCAGCAGTGGCTGCCGGGCCAGCTCACCTTCTTGCACACATAGTCATTGGGCAGGTAGACAACAGAGCGAAGCCTCTTCAGCATGTCAAAGATCATCTGCCGGTCACAGCCCTGTCCCAGTGAGGAAGGGAAAGGAACGCTGTTTAGAGAAGATTGGGTTTGGAGCCTCACACAGCCCTGAGGGTGAGGGCACCAAAGGGTGTACCTGAAAGAGTGCGACTTTGCTAACGATGTTGTAGTTCACGTCGATGGCGAGGTCCAGCCGCATCTTGTCTGGAAGCTGCACCATCAGCTCTGACTCATCTGTGAACAAGGCCTGGCAAGGGTTAGAGGCAAGGCCAGGCCCCACCCCAGGCACACATACGGGCCAAGTGCCCACCTACCGGCTTATCAGGGCACACCGTTGCCCTGCCGTACAGAACCACTCTAGATTTGTAGAGCGCCCTCTCTCAACTCCAGCCTTTGCCAATACCGTTTCCTCTGCCAGGAGCATCCCTGTGCATTTCCCAAACTCCTACTCATTCTTCAGAATCCAGCACTAATGTCACCTCCTCCTGGAAGCCTTCCCTTGACATCCCCCACTCAGTTACTATGTTAGTAGCCCCTGCACTGTTGCAATTATCGGTCACCTGTGTTCCCAGTGTCCTGTAAGGACAACATCAGCAAGAACTAAAGTCTCTGGAGCACTTCTATGAGCCAGTGAGCCAGGCACCTTTTTTTTTTTTTTTTTTTTTTTTTTTAAGACAGAGTCTCTCTCTGTCGCCCAGGCTGGAGTACAGTGGCATGATCTCAGTTCACTACAACCTCCACCTCCCTAGTTCAAGCAATTCTCCTGCCTCAGCCTCCCAAGTTGCTGGGACTACAGGTGCCCACCACCAGGCTGGCTAATTTTTTGTATTTTTAGTAGAAACGGGGTTTCGCCAGGTTGGCCAGGCTGGTCTCCAACTCCTGACCTCAGGTGATCCACCCACCTGAGCCTCCCAAAGTGCTGGATTATAGGAGTGAGCCACCACACCCAGCCAAGCCAGGCACTTTTTAATAGAGTGTTTTATAAATATTATCTTAGTTTTTAGTTTTTATTAAAATAAAATGTTTTTAATACTTTGAACCCTGAGAAGCTAAAAAAATTTTTTTCTTTTAGAAACAAGGTCTCACTATGTACCTCAAGTCGGTCTAAAAACTCCTGGGCTCAAGCAATCCACCCACCTCAGCCTCCCAAAGCGCTGGGATTACAGGCATGAGCCACCGCACATGGACTTACTTTTATTTTTCTGAGACAGGGTCTTGTTCTGTCACTCAGGCTAGAGTGAGTACAGTGCAGTGGCACAGTCACAAGTCACTGCAGCCTCAACTTCCTCAGACTCAAGCGACCCTCCAGCCTCAGCCTCCTGAGTAGCTGGGACTACAGGGATACACCAACACGCCCAGCTAAATTTTTTGACTTTTTGTAGAGATGGGGTTTTGTCATGTAGCCCAGGCTGTTGAACTCATGGACTCAAGTGATCCTCCTGCCTCAGCCTCCCAAAGTGCTGGGATTAAAGGCAAAATTATTTTACTAAATCCCCTAGGCAACCCAAGAGTTGCCCCACTATAATCTCAACTTTACAGATGAGGAAATGGCAGTGACATGCCCGTAGTCTTGTAGCTCAGGGGATGAACTCAGGACCCCAACCCGGCTGTGTAGCTCTAGAGCTGCCCCAGGATATCCAGGGCTAAGCCTGCTGCGCCTGTCATGGGGCGTGCAATGTCCTTGAGAGAAAGAGAGGACAGAGGAGGAAGAGAGAGGGAGGGAGGGAGAGAGAGGAGGGGAGGGAGGAAGGGACAGAGAGTCCTTCTTCTTCTTCTTCTTCTTCTTCTTTTTTTTTTAAATTAAACTGCACTTTGGCCTCACACCTGTAATCCTAGCACTTTGGGAGCCTGAAGCTGGTGAATCACCTGAGATCAGGAGTTCGAGACCAGCCTGACCAACATGGTGAAAGCCCGTCTCTACTAATAATATAAAAATGAGCTGGGCATGGTGGCACATGCCTGTAATCCCAGCTACTTGGGAGGCTGAGATAGGAGAATCGCTTGAACCTGGGAGATGGAGGTTGCAGTGAGCCGAGATTTCTCCACTACACTCCAGCCTGGGTGACAGAATGAGACTCCATGTCAAATAAATAAATAAACACACACACACACACACACACACACACTGCATTTCACTCTTTTTTTTTTTTTTTTTTTTTGAGACGGAGTCTCGCTCTGTCACCCAGGCTGGAGTGCAGTGGCTGGATCTCAGCTCACTGCAAGCTCCGCCTCCCGGGTTTACGCCATTCTCCTGCCTCAGCCTCCCGAGTAGCTGGGACTGCAGGCGCCCGCCACCTCGCCCAGCTAGTTTTTTGTATTTTTTAGTAGAGACAGGGTTTCACCGGGTTAGCCAGGATGGTCTCGATCTCCTGACCTCGTGATCCGCCCGTCTCGGCCTCCCAAAGTGTTGGGATTACAGGCTTGAGCCACCGCGCCCGGCCTGCATTTCACTCTTGCATGGGGATGCATTTCAAGGTGGGTGAAGCGAGGGGGGCAGGCACGCAGAAGACAAGCCCCCCAAGTCTCCAGGGATCTCATGACAGCCCTGCTAGGGGACCCACTGGGCCCCTCTCACACCAAGGTTGGGGACACAGCCAAAAGAGGCCCCAGTACTCAGGGCCTCAGAGACACAGAGGACAAGGGAGGTGCCCCGAAGGCAGGGCACCGGGCACCAGGCAACAGGAGTTGGCTGGGAGCTGGTGGCTGTCAGGGTGTGACCATCTTACCCAGCATGCCTTGCGAGTGCCAGGTGTACTCGTACCAGGTCTTGACGCGGTTCTGCACGGACTTGGGGATCTTGTAGAAGTTCATGTACTTCACCGTGCTGTCCATGCAGCTGCGGTAGTAGGTCTGTCCCGCGGTGGCGGCCCCTACCACATCTCTCATCTAGGGGGAAAGGTTAGGGGAGGTCAAGGAAGCCACTGGGTCATGGGAGTGGGGGCTATTCCATGGGTTTGGGATGTGTCACTTCACACAGACTAGGGGCATGTGCTCCTGGCGGGGCACTGGGAGCAGGGAAGGCAGATGTCCTCACACAGAGAAAGTTTTACTGACGGGAAGTTCTGCCTTCAGCACGGATGTGGGGAAGAGGAAGGGAGGGAGACTGCCAGCACCTTGGTGGCCTCAGGTCCCTGGGACCACACCAGTGGGGAAAGCTCCTTGGGCTGGGCTGATTCTGGTACAACACAGTCCCTCGGTGACGGCGGCCACTTTGACTCCATGTTGGAGGAAATAGGAAGCTAGTGTGCTGTTCCTCGGGGCGGGGCCCTTTAAAGGTAACGTTGAGGACCTCTGACTGTTACCTCGTGTCTCGACCACAATGTAAGATGCTGCCCCGGCACACACCAGCTACACCAGGGGTTTCTCCCTCAGTCTCTGTAGACCATTCAGCCCAGTGCACCCAGAGGAACGGTCATTTCAAATGAGAACAACCTCAGAGAGGGAATAGGGCCGAGTTCACCACCACCCCCTCCACCGCACAGAGCACAGTGCGCCAGGCCCCTGATTCTCAGTCCAGTGCTCTTTCCCAGGCTTAATCCAAAAGGAACGGCGCAGAGGGTGACATTTCTGGCAACAGTAGGAGGGGGCCCTGCAGTCAGGTGGGGTGGGACGCCGGGCTGGTGCCCCGATACCTGTCCAATCATGACAGAGAAAGCAAAGACGCCCGTGAAATAATTCAGCAGCTGGAAGACAATTTCAAAGAGTGTCTTGGGGTCAGGCAGCCCCCCGATGGTGATGAGGGTCTTCACAGCAAAGTAGTAACAGCGAATATAACTGGAGAGAGAGGAGAAAGGGAACATGGGTCATCATAGGCCCCACTCTGCCGCCCCTGAGTGGTCTGGCTCAGACGCCTCTGATAGATGCACGTTGTGCAAAAGACAGAAACCCTTTACAGCTCATCTATGCAAGAAAAACCACCTCCTGCACGCGTAGAGCACGTTGCCATTTGCAGAGCAGGTTCACGAATACTATTAGGTGCGGTTGTGTCTCTAGGGATATGTTGCCATCCCCATTTACAGATGTGGAAACTGAGGCTCTAGGGGATTGCCAGGAAGAGTTGGCAGGAGGCCAGACCAGGGTCTTCCAACTCCTAATGACTGCGCTCCCTTAATTTCCTTCAATGTTCCTTCAATTTCCAGTCTTTTCGTTTGCTGTCACCTGCCATGTTGGCTTAGGAAAAGCAAAAGCAACATCAAGTTTGGAAGATATCTTGAGGATGACTTTTTCTGACCCACCCCTCCCCAGCCCATCCATTCTCCAGATAGTGAAACTGAGGCCCCCAAAGGGAAAGGGCACACCCATGGTCACTAGTTGGTAAGTGCAAGAGTTGGGCGCTGTCTGCTTCTCTGAGATGTCATCCACCAGCAGTTAACCCTCTGACACAGGTTTGTGAACCTTCTGGAAGGGAGGTATGGGGGAGGCGGTCCTACTGTGTGGTAAAAAGCATAGGAAATGCCCTGAGTGCTCTAGTCTGAATGTGTCCCCCGAAATTCAGGCACTGGAAACTTAATTCCCAGTGCAATGGTGTCGGGAGGTAGGGCCTTTGGGCGCTGTTTAGGCCTCGAGGGCTTTGCCCTCATGAATAGATTAAAGCTGTTACAAAAGGTTCTGGTGGAAGATTTCCACGTCCTTTGGCCCTTCTGCCTTCTGCCATATGAGGACAATGTTCCTCTCCTCTAGTGGACACTGTGGCATTCAAGACACTGTCTTAGAAGCAGAGAGCAGCCCTCACCAGACGCCAGAACCTTGATCTTGGACTTCCCAGCTTCCAGAACAGTGAAAAGTAAGTTTCTGTTCTTTATAAGTTACCCAGTCTCATGTATTGTACTATAGCGGCTCAAAAGGCATGAAGCCACCAAGCTTGTGTGTGATTATCACAGAGCAGCAAGGGTCCCTCTGACACCTGTCCACCCCTCAGGCTGAGCCCTCCCCTGGGTCAGCAAAGGTGAGGTCAGAAGGGCCTAGAGACCAGGCAGTCCCCGCAGGCTTTCCTGCACCAGCTATTTATGCAGTGTCCTAGATAGAACACGGGCTCCGGACCAGGCTGGCTGGGCTCAGCCACCTTCTAGCTGCATAACTTGGACAAATTTCTGTCTCTCCAAGCCTCGGTTTCCTTCTCCATAAGATGGGGATGGCAATAGAATGTCCCTCACAGAAGACAATGAGGACAAAATGAGATGCTAGAAGACAGCCTGGCACATGGTAGACTCTCAGCAAGGGAGCTGTCAAAGCCTTCACAGCCACTGTTGTCTGCCATACGCAACTGAACAGACTCGCCCATATCCTCAAGAAGCTCGTGGTCCACTGTGGGGACAGGCAGGTAACGTGCAATGCGTGCAGGAAGGAGGAAGCAGAGGTTGCTGGGGAGTGTGGTAGAGGCTCTGCCTGTGATAGCTGCAGGGCCTTGGGCAGGGCTGCGGGCCGCCCTGCATCTCCACATCACCTGTTGCCTGCAAGTTTCAGAACCCAAAACGGGCCGATCAAACCCCCGTCATACTGGTTCTGGCCATCAGAGGGCGCGCGAAGCAGCGTTTAGCGGGACGGAGCAGCACCCCCAACTCTGCAGACCCCTGGGCTGTCCGGGAGCTGGGTACTTATGCCGCTGGGCCACCAACAGAGAGAGGACATAGGCGCGATGTCCACAAAACTCTGGCTTTACCCCAAACCGTTCCCGGCTGGAGGAATCTTCCAACGACATGGCACACAGTCTCCTTGTCTTCCACGCTGTTGGGTCTGTGGGGACCCTCTGTGCTTCAGGCTGGGCAGAACGGGGCAGGAGAGCACTAGGGCAGGATGCAGGGCCTAGCATTTGTAGGAGCTCGGGCCCGTGAGCCCCTGGCACCCAGCAAGCACTCTACAAATGCTCACTTTGTAAACGTTGTTATTCTTCATGCTACTGGAATTTCTAAGGAATCCTCCTTCATTACTCGTACTTGGCTCACATGTTGCGGTTCCCTGCAGGATGTCATTTGGGAAGGAGTATTGCTGCCAAGGAAGCGTGCCCTTCCCACTGCTGGGCAGCTCGAGCTCCTCCGGCAGAGGGCCCTGCAGAAGGAGGTCCCAGACAGCTGTCCCCCTGCCCCGCCCCCGCCCTGCTCTGCTTACCCTCCCTTCCCCGAGCTGCCCAGTGACGGATGTGCCAGTCTTAGCCCCAGGGAGTAAAGTTCTTAGTTTATTGGGGCACAAGCCCCTTTGAGAATCTAGAGAAAGCCAGCTCTGTTTCCCTAGAAAAGCCAACATATGCTCAAATTTTAGGTCCGATGTCTGGGGGGTTTGTGACCCCCTAAATTAAGCTCTATACCCCAGGTTATTAACTCCTTTCCTGCCATGCTAGCTTCCCCCCTAACAATAGCCATAGCTAGGCACAGGGGTCACTGACACCTGTTCAGGCCCAAGCTAGACATGCCACACATATTTATTTATTATTTCTCATAAGAAATCTGGATGTAAGATACCCGCATTGTGCCTGTGGGAACACTGGGTCTCAGAAAGGATAAGGTCACAGAGCTCAATTCCATGCAGAAATTGTGTTCTCCCCTTTGCAGAGAAAGAGCCTTCAAATCCCTCTCTGCCTCCTTGTGATGGGTTAAATGAATGAGGAAGTGAATGAATGCATGGCCTAGTCAAGGCTCAGGAGCGGAGCTGTGAATGGGAACGGGTAACAGGGCCACTGGTGACGTGGGGAAGCGTTAGATCTTGACCCCATCCCTGATATTCTCCACCCCACAGTGGCTCTCAGGGACTCCCCTCCTGCCTGCCTGGGCTGCCCTGGCCTCTGGCACATCTCTTTCGAGACAAAGTCTCGCTCTGCCGCCCAGGCTGGAGTGCAGCGATCTCAGCTCACTGCAACCTCCAACTCCCGGGTTCGAGCGATCTTCCCATCTCAGCCTCTTGAGTAGCTGGAATTACAAGCATATACCACCATGCCCAGCTAACTTTTGTATTTTTTTGTAGAGGGGAAGTTTCGCCATATTGCCCAGGCTGGTCTCGAACTTGTGAGCTCAAGCAGTCTGCCTGCCTCAGCCTCCAAAAGTGCTGGGATTAGACATGAGCCACCAAAATCAGCCTGGGACATCTCTGTAAAGGTGTGGTTCCCCCTCAGGGCAGGGCTCACGGCAGAAGGCGACGGCTGTAGCCATGGTGGCTGAGGTTAGGGCATCTATACTGGGAGGAGACGTTCAGTACAATTAACCACTCTACGAAGCCGCCACCTTGAATGCAAGCGACCCACCTGTTCCCAACTGGGAGCAAGGGCCTGGGGGTGGACAGCTGGACCACGGGCATTTTGTGTCACTAGTGGGCACAGCCCAGGGTGAGGTGGGACACCCTTCGGTGAGTAACTCCCCACTGGAACTTTCCTTCTTCCACCTTCTCATCCTCACTGTGGCTGACTGAGCGCCCACCGTGCCCAGGCACTGGGGCAGGGGCTCAGAGGCATCTACTCCTCAGTCACCTCTTTAGGGTGGGACTCCCATTTGCAGCCCCATTTTGCAGGTGAGGGAACCGAGGCCCAGAAAAGAGAACTGGCCTGTCTCTGCTGCCAGGGGGCAGCTCTAGGAGTCACGCTTGGGACTCCTCATCCCTCATCCCTCAAGCCTCCCTTCTGACTCTGCAGGCCCAGCCCCCATCCTGTGCGCATCCCTCCTGCCCACATCCCTCCTGCCCACCCTGACCTCCGTCCCCTAGGTCAAGCCACCTGTTGGTCTGGAGGGTTTGCAGCTGTCTCTGACACAGCAGCGCCCCTTGCTGGCTGTCTGCTGCCTGCTCTCACTCCCGGTGCACTCTCCCATCAGCGCCAGGGTGGGCTTTCCAAGAACCCTCCCTCTGCTCACTCTCCTGCTTAAGGCTTTTGACAGGGCAGGGGGGAGAGTGTCATCTTTAACGCCATCCAGCCTTAAAATGAGGCGCACACCTGTAACCCTAGCACTTTAGGAGGCCAATCGCAGGCAGATAGCTTGAACTCAGGAAGCCGAGACCAGCCTGGGCAACACGGTAGAACTCCATATATCCAAAAAATACAAAATTAGCTAGGTGCAGTGGCATGTGCCTGTGGTCCCAGCTACTCGGGAGGCTGAGGTGGGGGGATCACTTGAGCCCGGGAGGCGTAAGTTGCAATGAGCCGAGATCATGCCACTGCACTCCAGTCTGAGCAACAGAGAGCAGACCCTGTCTCAAAAAATAATAACAATAATAATAATGGAGGTGGCATATATGTGGGAACTGTCTACTTTCCAATGGACCTCTCTATAAACTTCAAGCCACTTTTTAAAAAATTAAGTCTGTTCATTAAAATAATTTTTAAACTTTTTTTTTTTTTTTTTAAGACGGAGTCTTGCTCTCTGTTGCCCAGGCTGGAGTACAGTGACATAATTTTGGCTCACTGCAATCTCCCCGATCCAGGTTCCAGTGATTCTTCTCCTGCCTCAGCCTCCCAAGTAGCTGGGATTACAGGCGTGCACCACCATGCCTGGCTAATTTTTGTATTTTTAGTAGAAATATGGTTTCGTCATGTCAACTAGGCTACTCTCAAATTCTTGGCCTCAAGTGATCTGCCCACCTCGGCCTCCCAAAGTGCTGAGATTACAGGCATGAGTCACTGTACCTGGCTAAAAAAACTTTTTTAAATGTTTGTAACTTTTGATGACTTTTGGTGAAATTGACAGTGCTCATGCCCACCTCCCCTGCTCCCTCTGGCCACCAGATTGGCACTTTTCCTTTTCATTGAGGCAGTTAGGACTCTGTGGCCATGACACCTGGGTTCAAATCCCAGCTCTGTAACTCATGAACCGTGTGACTCGCATCTGCTACCTCATCTGTAAAATGGGGATGGTGCAGTACCTATCTGATGTGATAGTTGTGAGTTACTGTGTTCAGTGCTTTAAACAGGGCTGGCACGAAATAGGTATCCTACAAGCCTTGCTGCTATTATCATCACTGCTATTATCATCATCATTGTCACTATCATCACCATTGTAAACCAAAAATAAATTATAAGGCCCCCAACCATCGGAACAGACCCCTCCTCTTGGCCAAGGGCTTTCCAGAGTTATCTGAAAACCTAATTCAGGCCGTGAAGGAAGAGGGGGTCGGACATGCCTCATTATACTCCTCCAGCATTAACATCAACACAGACCTTAAGTCCGGTAAGAAACATTACAGTCTCTTTTCTCTAAAGCCCACTACTTAGAGGCTTCATCTGCATGAAAATACCTAGCTCACCACAACCCCTTATCATAACCCAGACATTTCTTTCTACTGATAACTCTTTCAACCAATTGCTAAGCAGGGAATTTTTATTTTTTATTATTATTATTATTATTATTATTATTATTATTATTATTTTGAGACAGAGTCTTGCTCTGTCACCCAGGCTGGAGTGCAATGGTGCAATGTCATCTCACCACAACCTCCACCTCACAGGTTCAAGCAATTCTTGTGCCTCCGCCTCCCGAGTAACTGAGACTACAGGTGCTGCTACAACGCCTGGCTAATTTTTGTATTTTTAGTAGAGATGGAATTTCGCTGTGTGGGCCAGGCTGGTCTCAAACTCTTGATCTCAGGTGATCTGCCTGCCTCGGCCTCCCAAAGTGTTGGGATTACAGGTGTGAGCCACCAAGCCCGGTCTTTTTTTGTTTGTTTGTTTTGTTTTGTTTTGTTTTTTCCAAGCAGAGACTTTTAAAATCTACGTATGCCCTGGAAGCCACTCCTCCCTTTGAGTTGTCCCCCTCTTCCAGATCTAACCAATATAAACCTTACATGTATTGATTGATGTATTCTGTCCCCCTAAAATGTATAAAAGCAAGCTGCACCCCGACCACCTTGGGCACATGTCATCAGGAACCGCTGAGGCTGTACCATGGGTGTGTCCTTAACTTTGGCAAAATACACTTTCTAAATTGATTGAAACTTGTGCCAGATACTTTTTGGTTCACACGTCATCATCTTCCCTTTGGCAAGTCTCATAATGGATGGCGGCTCTCTGATTGGCAAGTGGGTCTCACCTTGTTCGCCAGTGCCTCCATGGTAGCAGTGCCTGGGGAGCTGTGCTGGGGAGTATTCTCTGGCCTCGTTCCCTCTTGGCCGTGCCCGGGGAAGCAGGAGTAGATGCACACATACAATGTATTTGCACACCCTACTAGAATTTGGATGCGGAAAGGTTCTGTCTAGCAAGTCTTGTTCACACCAGTACCTCCGGTCTGACACATGTAGTTGCTCAGGAAACCTTAGCTTAGGGAAGACGTGGTGACCTGGCTCTTTTTCCGTTTGTTTATGGTTTTTTTTTTTTTTTTTTTTTTGAGACGGAGTTTTGCTTTTGTCGCTCAGGCTGGAATGCAATGGCACGATCTCGGCTCATTGCAACCTCCGCCTCCTGGGTTCAAGAGATTATCCTGCCTCAGCCTTCCCAGTAGCTGGGATTACAGGCATGCATCACCACGCCCAGCTAATTTTTGTATTTTTAGTAGAGATGGGGTTTTACCATGTTGGCCAGGCTGGTCTCTAACTCCTGGTATCAGGTGATCCACCTGCCTCAGCCTCCCAAAGTTTTGTGAGCCACCGCAACTGGCCCAAGACGTGGCTCTTGAGCCTTGTCATGCCAGTGATTGCTTAGGAGCAAAGTGGCCTTGCCAATACAGCAGCAATAAGACTCCTTCCCGGAGTCTCTGTGCTGTGAATTATAAAGAACAGGAAGGTCCCCCAGGCGTGGCCCTTGGGGGATGACTGTGGCTCACCTGTTTCCCACGCCATCGTAAACCCAGTGAGTGGAACCCAGGCCCTCATAGGCCGATGCCCAGTAATAAAGACAGGAATTCAAGTGCAGGCTGTAGAGAAGGTAGGCTGTGGTCCTGATGACCCTGCAGAAGGAACGTAGCATGTTAACACAGTGGTGGAAGAGGGTGGTGAGGGATAGACACCTGGCCAGAGGAAGCCAACCCATGGGTGGGCTGGCCCGACTGGATGCTTTGTTGAGATTGTGCCAGTTAGGAAGGGTGGTGCTTGAATGGGGCGTTGTAACGACCTGGGGCTAGAATTGGCACAGAGGTAGCAGAGCTGACTGTGCACTGGGGGAGTGGAGGGGCCAGAGGGGAAATGTGTGTTGGGGGAGGAGCAGGGAGGGACTGATGTGTGCAGAGAAGTTGAGTTGAAGATGGGGCCATGTCACCCCAGGAGAGATGTGGACAGGAGCCTTGCTCCCTAGCACGGCCTGGCTGGTCTTGCGCCTCATCCTCAGACGTCTGTGAAATAGCCACCGCCGCCTTACAGCTGTTCCCGTTCTGTTAGAGCTGGCTGCGGGCTCCAGTTCCCTGAGCTGAGGCCAAAATGAGGCCTAGCTCACTGCAGCGCTGGTAAGCCCCTCGTGCCAGCCAATGTGTGCCCTCATCACAATGAAGGGTATGGGATATGCCTGGTTCTCTAAATAACAAACATTTCTCTGGGAAAGAGGAGGCGGGACCAGAAAGATGCCTGGCTTCCAGTGGAGATGGGGCCTGGAGGTCAGTGGGGGTAGAAAATGCCTTGCTGCCTGTTCTCTAGGTACAAACTTCCTCTGTTGTGTGTGTGTGTGTGCATTGTGTGTATCATTTGTGTCGTGTGTGTGCATTGTGTGTGTTGTGTGTATGTGCACTGTATGTGTTGTCATGTATGTTGTTTGTGTTGTGTGTGTCATATATCTGTTGTGTGTGTGTTGTGTGTGTTGTGCGTGTATGTGTTGTGTGTTATGTGTATTGTGTGTGTGCATTGTGTGTTGTGTGTGTTTGTGTGTTGTGTGCCTGTAAGTGTGTGTTGTGTGTGTTGTTTATGTGTGTCATGTGTGTTGTGTTGTGTGTGTTGTGTGTGTCGTGTGTGCTGTCGTGTGTGGTGTGTGTATGTCGTGTGTGTTGTGTGTGTATTGTGTTGTGTGTTTGTGAGTGTTGTGTGTGTGTGCATGCACGCACACGCAGGGGGAGTCTCACCTGTACACGTAGGCTTTGCTGAGGATGGATTCCAGGCGGTTGTTAAACTCGAAGAAGGCCATGTACTGGAGGGAGAGCAGGGCATGAGAGCAGCCCACCGCCTGCGGGTAGCATGCTGCTCCCACGCCCACAGGCGCCGGGACTCAGGGCTCTTCCTGCAGCCCTCGGGAGGAGGGAACAGGACGGTGAGCATTCAAAATCAGAAATCCTCCGCCCCTTGACGGGTAGGGGCCAGAAACTCCATTTAGGAATCTGAAGAAAGTCATAGCCCATCTTCCCTTGGAAATGACATGTAATCTTGTTCTCACAATTTGCATATAATTTCAGGGGACTCCCGGACGCTCTGAGCCCTATCATGAGACTTTTAGGGGTACATGCATCCAGGTTAAAGATGCTGTTTTTAATGTTTCTTATAAAGAAAACAATTTAATAAAGAGACAGCATCCCTAACACCCCACTCTTATATCCTTCAAAGGTTTATTTATAATAATAGAAGTATATTAATAACTACTTTTCTTTATTGAGCACCTACTATATGACTGGCATATGCCTTTTTTATTTTTTTATTTTTAGAGACAGAGTCTTACTCTGTCACTCAGGCTGGAGTGCAGTGGTGCGATCATAGATAACTGCAGCCTCGAACTTCTGGGCTCAAGCGATTTTTCGGCCTCAGCCTCCTAAGTAGCTGGGACTACAGGGCACACATCACCACTTTTGGGTAATTTTTAAATTTTTTGTAGAGACAGGGTCTCACTGTGTTACCCAGGTTGGTCTCAAATTTCTAGGCTCAAGTGATCCTCCTGCCTCAGCCTCCTAAAGTGCTGATATTATGAGCATGAGCCACCGCACCCAGCCAGCATATACATTTATATACATTACCTTATTCCTTATTTACATATGAAGGATGTATTATCATTCTCCTTTGACAGAAGTTGGTGCTCAGGGAAGTCCAATAACTTGTCCAAAGCACACAGCTGGTATGTGAGAGAGTCAGCATTCAAACCTAGGCCAGACTCAAAGCTGCAAGCTCTCTCCTTATGTTATACCACCTCTAGATCTTTGCATTTATTTTTTGATATTTGAAAACAGTATTTATGAAGATTCCCTAAGGGATATTCCAGTTATCATCCATGTGTTCATTCTAATTCCAGCCACAGTTTAAACTGGAGGCAGAAAGAACAGGGGCTTGGATGGCTCACTCAAAGAGTTTTGTCCACTGAGGGGTGTTCAATGTTAGGCCTGTGAGTTATGCCCCCTCACTGGGGCCACCATGTGAACCAAGATATGGATCTCACCTCTACATCTGGGGTGAAACTTGGCCTGTGGACCCAACGTTCCTCACTCTGATGTTTGACTCTAAAGCAACCTCTGCAGTCCCTCGGAGGCTGGTATGTGTCAAATAAGAATGGTGCCACTTCCACTTTCCCTCTTCCTCTTGGCAGCCAGGAAGCTCAGAGGCAGCTTCCATGCTCGATTCCACATAGGTGTGCTTTCTTTTGATCAGGGCACTTGCATGCCCGCTAGTTTTCTCAGCCCTGTTTCTCTGGGTTGTTCATGGTATTGCATTTGCCTTTTTTGTAAATTCCTTCAGTACTGTTTTCAGAAAAAGGCACCAAGCATCATTTCAGGAGAGAGATGAATGTGATTGGTTGGCTACCAAAATCCATTTGGGGGATCCTGAATGTTCTGAGTGGCTATCCACCCTGGTCACATGACAGGACCATGGCCAGCTGTGGCAGCCAGACCATCCTGGAGACTTTGGCTCTGTCCAGTGAGTGGCAGAAGGAATGGCTGGAATGACACTGAGGCCTGGCCAATGATGAAACGGGTGTCTGGCTGTGAATTCAAATCCATCCCTGGCAGTTCCTTGCTCCTGCGACCTAGGGCAAATGCCCCTGCCTCTCCAAGCACCAATGCCCCCATTTTTTAGACAGAGACCATCATAAAGCAGAAACCCCCTCTTGAGAGTGTCTATAATCACCGAGAGCATAAACAGTGGAGTCGGATGACCTGCATTCGAATTCGGGCTCCACTCCCTCCTGGCTCTGTGACTTTGGGCCAATTACTTAATCTCTCTGGGCCCCAGTCCCTTCATTTGCAAAACGCTGGCAATAACACTACCTAACATGCAGCACCACCAAGCACTAGCAATTGTAATGAACTTTCCACTGAGACACACATGGAATAAACACATCTCCCCTCAGGCCATCCCTCAAGGATGCTCCCTCCCCAGTGCTGCTGGGGGCAGACAGGAAGATGCCAGTGCCGGTGCAGAGCAGGGATGAGCTGAAGGCCTGGGGTGGGGGGCCCAGCAGTCCTACCTTTAAACAGCGGGGCAGGCGGAGGAGGGGGTTCACGCCGACTTTCAAATAGAGAAAATCCAAGGGCAGGAGGCTGAGCAGGTCCATCTGAAATCCCCATGGGACACCACGGGGGTAAAAACGGGTGACCCCAGGGTTGAGGGTGAGGGGAGAGGCGGAGTCTTTCCCTTCCATGGAAAGGTGAGGTTAGAATGCCCCAGGAGAGCTTCAAACTAGAGGGCAGAAGGTGTCCCACCAACAAGCCTTTGTTTGCTTCAAAGCCCATGTTGCCAGCCCCAAGGGCAGTTTCATTATCCCCGATAGTGGCTGCTGTGCCATACAGTAGGAGCGGGAGTGGTACAGACACAATGAAAGGTGGCTTCTGGCCAGGTGCGATGGCTTATGCCTGTAATCCCAGCACTCTGGGAGGCCAAGGCGGGCAGATCACTTGACATCAGGAGTTTGAGACCAGACTGCCCAACACAGTGAAACTCTGTCTCTTCTAAAAATACAAAAATTAGCTGGGTGTGGTGGTGCACACCTGTAATCCCAGAAACTAGGGAGGCTGAGGCAGGAGGAGCGCTTGAACCAGGAGGCAGAGGTTGCAGTGAGCTGAGATCACACCACTGAACTCTAGCCTGGGAGACAGAGTTAGACTCTGTCTCAAAAAAAAAAAAAAAAAAGAAAAAAGAAAAAAGAAAGGTAGCTTCTGGGGGCCACCCAGCCCGTGCTGGTCTCCTGGGGCTTGTGGCTTGGAGGACACTCCCACAGGGACCAGCATCCCTCCGTGTGGCAGAAACCACATCTCATGAGCCCCCCAGGGCCCTCTGAGGCTCCCCCTTCTGAAACTTGCATTCCCGGCACTCACCTTGAAGCGGCGAGACTTCAGGTAGTTATTTCGCATGTCCTTTTTGTCCGTCTGAAAGAAAGGGAATAATGATGGTGAAATGGCCTTAGAGCTTAATCCCTCACCCTGTGGGGAGCAATTGTGAAATTTCCCGAAGAACCCCACCCTCAAATGAGCATAACAGCTCGAGGACCATCTGAGCCTTGGTGAAAGCCTTGAGTTTTATAGGTGGAGAGGCCCGGCCCTCAGGGAGGAGAGATTTGTTCTAGTCACCTAGCTAGATCCTGATTTCTTGGGTGGAAATCGAGGACATTAAGCTTATTCTCTCTGCTGACTGGTCTTACCTGGGCCATTTGCACATCTGTTTTCTGAGGAATTGGTAACCACTCTGATCAGGCCAGAAAAGAGGTTCTCCAAGGAAATCTCTTTACTTTTTACTTTACTCCCTTTAAATCTCTCCAAGGAAAATTGTTGAGAGGCAAAACCTCAGCTCGTCTGCACACAGCAAAACAGGCATTGCCGGGGTGGAATTTTGGAAAGTGACCCACACTGGGAGACAGGGACTGTGTCTCCTGTTCCTGAGAAGTCACAGTCAGGGCCTCAGTTTCCTCCCTGGTAAGGCGGGGGTGGTGCGCGGGGCTGGACCAGAGGCCAGGGTCTCAAACTGGCCCAAGTAGGAGAGCATCAGTGTGTTCTTTGCAGGACCCTTGGGAGAAGTCAATTGCCAGTGGTTACCTGGGCTGAGCGCCCTGCATGCATCGTTTCAACCAATCCTCATGGCAACACTGGGAGGTGGAAGCTATTACTATCCCCATTCTACAGATGAGGAAACAGAGGCGATTCAGCTAGCTGTGGTGGAGGCGGGATTCAAACCAGGTACATCGTCACTAAAGACCATTCTCTGGACCACT
Source organism: Macaca nemestrina (assembly GCF_043159975.1). Lineage (NCBI taxonomy): Eukaryota > Metazoa > Chordata > Mammalia > Primates > Cercopithecidae > Macaca > Macaca nemestrina. The sequence continues at coordinate 57,034,440 of NC_092142.1, forward strand.
TCTCTATCTTTGATTCCGTCAAGTGGTCCAGGAACTATTTCACCTATGAGCAATATGTGATGTGTGTAATTTGAACATATCAAAGGCATGCAAAATAAACAACCATGCTGTTGAACAAGCACTGCAGCCATTTTTGAGATTTCCTTACTCACTTATTTTGTCATCTATGACAGCATCAGGGGTCAGTGCCCTGAAGGCCCTGGCTGAGCGGTCTGCCCGCGGTCATCCCAACACCACCTGCCTGTGACTCACAATGATGTCCCCGCCTCTGACAAACTGCAGGCGTATCTGGAACACTGTGATGTCCAGGAAGTAGATGAGGTCACACAGGTAATCTATCAGCAGCCAGAGGTGGATGTTGTCCGGGGTCTGGTAGGGGAAGGCCCAGCGCACGGGAATCAGCCAACAGTTCCAATTCCAGGCCATCACCACGAAGAACAGCCACAGGATATACATCAGGTCTGTGGGGAAGATGGACGGGGCCGCTGGAGTATCAGCCAGGCAAGGCTCTTCACCAGTTGAATCAGGTGGGGCTTTGTTCTTTCTACATTTCCACACTTTCCGTCAACTACTACATGTGGCACTTTTGTAAGAGTGTGTGTGTATATATGTGCGTGTATATATACATGTATATATGTGTGTATATATGAATATATGTATATATGTGGGTATATATATGGGTGTATATATATGTGTGTATATGTATATGTGCGTATATATATGTATATATAACTCTCTGCTTTAGGAGCCAGGCACAGTGGCTCATGCCTGTAATCCCAGCACTTTGGGAGGCCCAGGTGGGAGGATTGCTTGAGCCCAGGAGTTTAAGACCAGCCTGGACAACATAGCAAGACCCTATGTCTACTTTAAAAAAAGAAAACAACTATCTGCTTTAAAAATAAATCACTGATAAGCCCTAATAAATCAAATCCTCTCAGGAGGGAATATGCTGGTATTATAAGATAATAGGCAGCCAACTAGAAAACTTTCATTCTTCTTTAATTGTTTTCATTCTCCTTTAATTTTTTTCCCAAAATGTATTTTCTGCCTTAGTAAATACAGAATAATAAATAATGCATGAAGGATGGACAGATAGATGGACAGACAGGTGAATGCATGCATGGATGGATGGGTATTCCAGATCATCTGGTTGGCTATTTGTTTATTTGTTTATTATTTTTGTAGAGATGAGGTCTCACTATGTTGCCCAGGCTGATCTTGAACTCCTGGGCTCAAGCAATTCTTTCACTACAGCCTCTCACAGTGCCAGGATTACAGGTTTGAGCCACTGCACGCAGCCCACCAGCTCATTTGAGAAATCCAGTGGACACCAGGGTTGAAGTCCTGTCCCCCAAATGTGTGACCTTGAGAAAGTCCCTCTCTGGCACCTGCCCTCTTCTGCGAAATCACAGGAAAAGGTCAGATAAGAAAGGCAGGGAGTCCGCTGTGAACTCTAAAGTGCTACGCACGTATGAAGTGGTGTTATTTCTGAGGAATATGAAGTGGGCTTAAAGGGAAGCAATAGGAATTCACACTCCTGCCCTTTTTCTGTTCAGAGCAGGAAAAGGCCAGCACGACCAGAGTGAAAAAAGGACTTGGCCAAGAGTCAGGAGTCCTGGGTCTGCACTAAGTAGTTGCATCTTTACCCTTGCTGACTTCTCTGTGCCTTAGTTTCCTCATCTGTAAGACGGGTGTGATCTTATGTTCCTATTCCAGGGACTTTTGTTGTTGTTTTTAAGACAGAGTCTCACTCTTTCACCTAGGTTGGAGTGCAATGGTGTGATCTTGGCTCAGTGCAATCTCCACCTCCTCGGTTCAAATGATTCTCCTGTTTCAGCCTCCTGAGTAGCTGGGATTACAGGTGTGCACCACCACACCCAGCTAATTTTTGTGTCTTTAATAGAGGCAGGGTTTCATCATGTTGGCCAGGCTGGGTTTATTTTGAGAATCAGGCAAGAAACTGTGGAATGGTTTTGAAAAGTATAAAAGGTCATGAACCCAGGTCATCTGTGACTTCCCATTCCACCTCTTGAATCCCCTGACCCTCTTCCTATCCCGCTCCCACTCTCCTGCCCTCTCATGTTACACAGTGGGAACACCCATTCCCCAGGACTCACTGGTCAGTGGGTCAATGCTCTGGGGAAACTGGTACTTCTTCCAGGGGCGGCGTTTGAACTTGCAGCAGAGCATGTCGCAATAGTGCTCTTCTTCCACTGGCTCGGCTTCTGCGGGCTTCGTGGCTGGAGCTGGCTCTGGGGCTTTCTTGGCTGGGGCTGTGGGATGACATTGGTGACTATCTGAACCAACCCTGAGGCCCACATAGAGGATGCAGAGAGAAGGGTCCCAACTGCAGATCCTGGATCCAGAGCTGAGAGGACCCTGGCACCATTATGCAAGCTGCTGCAAGCTCTGTGTACAGAATCCAAGTCGCTCTCCTGGAGTGAACTCCACAACTCCCTCCTCAACAGTAACAGCAACCCAGGTGCCCACCCAGAAACTCTTACCAACTACCAAGCTGGAACTGCTTCTCAGAAGCTGACCCAAACGAGTTGTTTCTGGGCCAGTTGGATGTTTCAGTGTCTGCTTGTGTGTCTATGCATAGACCCCCTTAGTTCCCTCTGATGAGATGGAGGCATTTTGTACCCAGTGTTTCCAGCACCCATGGTTGGAATGCTGAAGGGCCTAACAAAATCAGGGAAGTGTTGCTCCAGGTTTCTGAGATGGAATCTCAGCTCCTTCATCTCTAAAAACAGAGACCAGATGGGATCACAACAGCCTCCCTGTGTATCTATGATGATACTTTTGGTGACCCAGGGATTGGCTCTTATAGGTTCAATACGGCTATGTTTTCTAGCTTCAAGACTGTGACATCAGGCTCTGCATGGCCTGTTGTGGGCACCATGATTTCCAAGATACAGCCTTCCTCTGGAAAGATCTAAAAAATCTCCCTGACAAGAGATCATGTGTCTTACTTCCTCCCAATACCTTGAAAGAAAAGAAACATTCGGATAGTGTCAATAAGAACTTTCAAGGCACTGACATCTCTGAAAAATAAGACTGCCTAGTTCCAGAGCAGGCTGTGCACACAATCTGAGTGTAAGACCATAACATACATTTTGGGCCGCACCACCCACCTACCAGTAGGAAAGGGATGGAAGGGTCAAGGAAGGCACTTCCCCGTGGGAGAGAGGGCCGAGTGCAAGTGGATTGTTGGCCAGAACTTTGATCTTCCCACTCTTGGGTACCTATCTCAACCTACGGACCCCAAATCCAGAAAGTGGGGATCTGGGCTTCTCTCATGGACCTCAACCATTTTCTTGGGGCCACCCTCGCCATGAGTTGACAGGGGATTTTGGAGGCCCCACCCCATCCCCGGCCAAGTAGGCCCCCTCCAGCTCCAGACTCACAGGGCTTGGGGCTCTCCTCATCAGAGGTGACGTCAGGGTCAATGAGTTTCTCCTTCACTTTCTCTGTCCGCTCCTTGAAGAGCTTCACCAGCTCCTGGAGCCGGTCGCTGATGATGGCGCTATTTGTGCTGGCCGCGGAGGCCGCACGGTCCTGGCCGCTGTGGGAACATCACCCAAAGCTGAGCAGGCTGAGCCGGGAGGGACCCCTGCGCCCCCAGGCCAGAGCTGTGCAGCGTCTGTGTCCCACCTTCTGGCAGAGCCTGAAGGAGGTAAGTCCTGCCCCCGTCTCCTTCTGACATCAGAAACCACAGACCCACTGTAATCTCCTAGGAGGAAATTCAGTCCGGGAATAATGCCCAGGTGTTCTGGCCCAGCTTTTGGAAAATGTACCACGTAGGCTCTGATTCAGATGGGCAGTTCTGGAAAACGCGTGACTCCACTTGTAATTTAGGAGGAAACTCTTGGAACTCAGTTTAGAGTTCAGCAAAATTGGGCTGTTCATCCCAGTGCAGGATTCACATGAGATACGTGTCCAGGGGCAGAACAGAGAGGGAGCAGGCCTACTTTTTTAGGCTTAGGACATAACTGCTGGAAAAAGCAGTGCAGATACATTCTATATCCCTTTAACTTACAGGAATTAAAGTTTCTGCACTGTCAGCAAGAGAGAAAGCGAGAAACAGAGAGAGACAGAGAATGAATGAGTCTGCCTAGCGTTCAACTCAGTGTGGGGTGTGTGCCCTGGGTGCATTGAAGCAGGCCTGTGAATGTGCTTTCTTTCCTCTGAGTGGCCTCACTGAGATCATCTTGCTGAGCTGAATATCTTTTTTATCTTTTTTTTTTTTTCATACATTAAGACACAGAAACTGCAGTTGACTACTCTTTTTGAGCTCAACTGAGGAAGCAGGGCCGGAGAAAACAAGTGTGTGGCTCTTTTTTTTTTTTTTTTTTTTTTTGAGATGAAGTTTCACTCTTGTCGCCCAGCTGGCGTGCAATGGTACGATCTCAGCTCATTCAACATTCACCTCCTGGGTTCATGCAATTCTCTTTCCTCAACCTCCCGAGTAGCTGGAATTACAGGCACAAGGCACCACCCCTGGCTAATTTTTGTAGTTTTAGTGGAGACGGGGTTTCACCATGTTGGCCAGGCTGGTCTCGAACTCCTGACCTCAGGTGATCCACCTGCCTCGGCCTCCCAAAGTGCTGGGATTACAGGCGTGAGCCACCGTACCCGGCCAAGTGTGGGGTTCCTAATGAGAGCTGGCATACAGGTGTGGTGGGGACATGAGCTGCTCCCCTACACTCATTCTCTCCTGTGGTGCACACTCACTGGGATACAGCCACCCAGCCAGGGACCACGTGCCAGGCTCTCGCTATTGGAATGTCAGCTCTGAGGTACAATACATGCAACTAGGGGCCTCCTTGCTGAAGACAGGCCTGGAGTTCTCCCTTTCTAGTGGTGACCAGTGGGATATGGGAAGGTACATGGAGAAAGTGGCAGAGCACTGTCATCTGGGTCCCTAAATGATTGCATGGAGCAGAACCTTCTGCTGACCTGATGCATGCAACTAGTGAGATGACGATGGCATATATGATACATCGTGTTCCTTAAGCCACTGAGCCTTTGAGGTCCATTTGTTACAGCAGCCTAGCCTGCCTAGCTAATACATGGGTCTCCAAGTTGACCTCCTTAAGACTTTTCAAGAATAGGTTTTCTCATTATACCTCATTTCTGCCTTCGTTTCTGATATTAAACCCTACCTCTACCCCTACCCTACCTCATAAAATGTGAGTCCACTGCATGCTACAGTGGCCAACTGGACTGAGGTTGGGGTTGGGACTTCTTCTTGCTTATCTTTTCTAACTTTCCACAGCTCTGTTAAGCACAAACTGCATAAAATTGTGGATAGGAAAAAAGACTGGAAGGAGGAAGGAATGCCTGCTGTCTCCTGTGGCTCATCCAGGAGTCATGGCCAAGGACTGTGATCGGGATTCCAGGCAGAGCCCAGGGCTGGGGCATTCGCCATCCACCAGAGCTTCTCAGATCCTTCAGGAAGATACCTCCCACTGGCCCAGCCCTGGGGACAGTTCAATCTCTGAGACCCAGGTCCCAGTGCCATCACAGTGGTTTCTGTCTTTCTTTATTTTTCTTTTCTTTTTTTTTTTTTTTATGGAGTCTCGCTCTTGTCACCCGGGCTGGAGTGCAGAAATGAGATCTCAACTCACTGCAACCTCTACCTCCTGGGTTCAAGCAATTCTCCTGTCTCAGCCTCCCAAGTAGCTGGGATTACAGGCACACGCCACCACACTCGGCTAATTTTTGCATTTTTAGTAGAGACAGGGTTTCACCATATTGGTCAGGCTGGTCTCGAACTCCTGACATCAGGTGATCTGCCCACCTCAGCCTCCCAAACTGCTGGGATTACAGGCATGAGCCACTGTGCCCAGCCGTCATCATAGTGGTTTCTAAACATTGTTCTGCAGGCCAGCCGCACCACATCCCCTGGGGAGTTCGGAAAATGTGGACTCCCCAGGCCCACTGTCTGCAGCTCTGATCCAGTGCAGCCAGATAGGGCCAGGGAATCTTTTTTTTTTTTTTTTTCATTTTTCACAAACTCCCCAGGGCAGAACCCACTGGAGATCCTGGTGGTCCTCCCTGTCCCCACTGACCTTTCAGAAGTTCAGCAGCAGGAGCCCTGCTGGCAGCTCCCCTCAGCCTCTCATTCACAAGGGGACCTCTGCCTAGAGATCCCTCCCTCTCTGAGCGCTGCTGGCCATGGACACACCTGGGCCCAGAGGTTGAGCCCACTGGATTTTACAAGACTCCTGGGTCAGCCAGAAGCAGCCTGGGCAGGAGATCGATCCTGACTTACTGCCGGGAAGCCACTGGCAAAGTCTGCCTTATAGTGGAAGGTTCTAAAAGCATCCACACTAGCCCCCCCACATCCCTCACCCTCCCCCAAGTCTTTCAACTTTCTGAGACCCCAGAGGGGTCTCACTCAGTGTCCTTCGGGGTGGTGGGGTCCAACCAGGCAACCACTGGGGACTCAGCTGGTGACAACGCCTTGAGTTCTTCAGCCTCATCATCCTCAGAGGGCAGCTTCTTTCTGCAAAGACACAGATGTGGAAGGGGCCTTCAGCAAGGGCAGAGGCCCCAGGGAGAAGTGTCATGACTTTGATCCCTAAAGATCACCTAGAGCCAATTCCCAGATAGAGGACGGGGCGGAGCATGAACTTCTGAGTCCTTATTTCCCTGGAGGGAGGGAAAAAGGCAGAAGAGAGGGGCAGAGCCACTCTCTAGACCTCAGTCTTCCCATCTGTTAAATGACTTGGCCTAAAGGTAATAGCACTGACTTCGTATTGCACCCCAGTCCTGCCTCTTACCAGTGTGTGGCCTCAGCAAATTACTAAAATACTCTGAGTTACCTCAGTTTCCTCCTCTGTAAAATGGGATTAAATCTACCTAAGTAAATGAGATTCTTATCACTTAGTTCTCAGCTTAAACTTCCTTCCCCCATCCTGCTCCCAGTCTAAAGTCACCCACCTCATTCCCCTCTACTCTCTATCACACCACCTTTTCAGCTATCAGAGAAGCCGTGGAATCCAGTCTCCAGCTTACGGTGTGACCTTGGGTAAGTCCCATCCCCTCCTGAGCCCCAGGCTCCCTATCTGAAGAATGAGGACTAAACGATCCCAGGGTCCTCCATCAGTCAGGAAGTCCAAGTCTGCCATGGAGTGCTGCATTCTGGAGCCATTAGTGTCTTGGTTAATGGTGTCTAGATCTGTCCTGAATTTCAGAGACAAGAAGGTTCTCGCTCAACCTGCCTCTGGCCTGACATCAGCAGGTTTGAGCCTGGGCGTCTGACTAGGTGGAAGAGGTGCCTCTGATACTATTTTACATTGGCATCTTAGGGGCTAAGTCTCTGGATTTTCCCACCCTCTACCCCAGCAGTGAGAATGAATTGGTTTCCTGAGGAACGCGAAAGCCTGGGAAAGAGGAAAAAAGATCAAGAGAGACAAATTCCTTAATACCACCAAGAAAGCAAGCTCCACTGTTAGAGAAAGAATCCTGTTTAAGATAGAGTAGAACTAGCTGATGTAGAAACACAAAGATTGCGTCTAAAGGACGCTGCCCAGGCCAATATCTACCAATAGGAAGAGCATTTCATACGTCCATGAATGAAGTCCTGGTGGAGAAGAATGGTCATTCTTAATGACTTCCATTAGCATTTAAAACACAGAAGGCTAAGTGTTAGCACACAAAACCAAGAGTCTGGGGACATGGGTATGCATGTCACACGTGAAAGCATATGTGTTGGCTCATCAGGATGAGCATCAGTCAGTCAGTAGCATGAAGATGAGAGTTCAGGACTTGATATGGTCTGGCTTTGTGACCCCACCAAATCTCATGTTGAATTGAAATCCCCAGTGTTGGAGGTGGGGCTTGGTGGAGGTGATTAGATCATGGGGGTGGAGTTCTCATGAATGGTTTAGCACCATCCCCTCTTGGTACTGTATAGGGAGTGAATTCTCACGAGATCTGATTGTTAAAAAGTGTGTGGCACCTCTCCACTCTCTCAGTCCTGCTTCTGCCATGTGAGAGCCTGTTCCTTTTGCCTTCCACCATGAGTGCAAGCTCCCTGAGGCCTCCCCAGAAGTAGATACTGCCATGCTGCCTGTACGCTCTGCGGAACAATGAGCCAATTAAACCTCTTTTATTTATTTATTTATTTATTTACTTACTTACTTATTTATATGAGACAGAGTCTCGCTCTGTCAACCAGGCTGGAGTGCAGTGGTGCGATCTCGGCTCATTGCAACCTCCGCCTCTGCCTCCCGGGTTCAAGCAATTCTCCTGCCTCAGCCTCTCGAGTAGCTGAGATTACAGGCACGCACCACTATGCCCAGCTAATTTTGTATTTTTAGTAGAGACGGGGTTTCACCATGTTGGCCAGACTGGTCTCAAACTCCTGACCTCAGGTGATCCGCCTGCCTTGGCCTCCCAAACTGCTGGGATTACAGGCATGAGTTACTGTGCCCGGCCATGATTACTTGACCAGGGCCTTCACTTCCGTGAGGTTTGATCAGAAATGGAATCCATAGGCAGGGAGCTTCACCTTGGGACCAAGCCTGACAAGGATCTTCAGTGATTAATCTGCAATTCCCAGCAGAAGCTGAAAACTCCAGCCAGTCCCCAAATTCCACCCTTTCCCCAGCTGGAGTCAGGGGAGGAGCCTCCCTCGGGTTCCTTCTCTGGGAACACAGCCTGGGGCCAAGCCCTGAGCTGCCCAAACCTGCTGACATCTGCACATCTTCCCAAGAAGCTCACGTCAGCAGAGGTTCCTACTCCAGCCCCTGAGGGCCAATCACAGAGTTGGGCAGGAGGACGCTGGGGGCAGGGGTCATCACCGTGCAGACGCAACACTCCACTGGGACCCAAACCTGAGTCTGCCAGGGTTCCAGGCCAGCGCTCTTCCCCAGCCTCACCACCTTGACTCCGGATTCCACCACTAGGGTTTCTAGGGGGATACAGAGGGAGGGATGTGTGGCATCCACCTTGATTCCAGAAGGCTCTGAAATGATCCTGTTGCTTTCTGCCAACTCACCTAGGATGGCAAAACTCATGGATTCACTTTTTCACACTGTAATTAACAAGAACAACCCCACACAAGAAGACTGGGGCCAAAAATCCCATTGCTGGGACCCAACGTCAGTCCTCCTGTGCCCAGCACAGAGCACTCTCCTGAGCCTAGAAAGTGCACACTGCCACCGGACACTGAGGCTCATGCCCGTAATCCCAACTTTGGGAGGCTGAGGCGGGCTGATCACTTGAGGTCAGGAGTTCAACACCAGCCTGCCCAACATGGTGAAACCCCGTCTCTACTAAAAATACAAAAATTAGCCAGGCATGGTGGCGGGCACCTATAATCCCGGCTACTTGGGAGGCTGAAGTAGGAGAATCTCTTAAATCCGGGAGTCAGAGATTGTAGTGAGCTGAGAACACGCCACTGCATTCCCGCCTGGGCAACAGGCAACAAGAGCGAAACTCCACCAAAAAAAAAACACGAAAGTGCAAGCTGCCCCAGAGAAGCCAGAATGAGGGCCTAAGCTGGCAGCTCCTGGCCCCCCAGCACTGCCTGTGTCTGGCCCTGTGCTCAGTACCTTAGGGTGCAGTAGCTTGTTAAATTCTCACAATTCTAGTAACCAGGTGGTGTTTCTTTCCTCGTCTTACATGAGGAAAATGGAGGCCTAGGGAGGTTAAATGACCCGCCTTAAGACCCACATCTTACAAGTGGTGCTCTGGGATTCATCCCAAGCGATGGCCTGAAGCTGGAAGGAGGGCCTTGCCCAAGCTCCTCTGTGGCTTTTTGGCCCTCGTCAGTTGCTCCCAATGTTCATTCTGTCCCTGCTCAGAGTCAGCCCCACTGGCCTCGGCCTCCACAGAGAGGCAGGCCTCAGAACTCTCACCTCTCAGGGTTGGGCTCAGGCAGAGGTTTCCCGCCCCGTTTCTCATAGTCACATTCAACCTGGCACTTGCTTGTTTATTTGGTTACTTGTTCATTGTCTATCTTGGCCCCTCTAGAATGTCAGCCCCATGAGGGCAGGCCCCTGCCAGGCTTCTCCCTCATGTATCCCCAGCATCCACGGCAGAGTTCAGCACATACAGATGTTCAGTACATGCTTGTGAATGCACGAATGACAGGGACAAGAGGAGCCTCACAGACTCAGCTCGCAAGCGGAAGTACAGAGGCTTGGATTTCAGCCCCACATGATCTTGGTCCCTTCTCTCCCCTAAATATGCCACCCCCTACCCAACCCAGCCTGCGTCGTTTCCCTGCCCATATAAAGGGAACAGGGGTAAATAGAGCAGACGTCTACAAGTGGAGCCATTTCTGGATTCCTTAATGGGCTTTGTACATAATTCAGTGAACTAAACATAAGAACTGATGAAGTTGTGAGCTGTACCCCCAGGCCCAGTGAAACTGTGTCTCTTTTCTCTACGTTAAGACCTCACAGCCCTCAGTTTGCTACACCTAGCCATCTCCATTCTGACAGGCTTCTGACCTCAGCTGAGCAATTACTCAGGAGTTCATGGATGAGAGCAAAAGTTAGCTAAGAAGAAAGAACCATCGCTCCATCCAGCCAGTGCAGAAGAGGCACAGACAGCTCCCCTTAGCTTAAAAATCACTGGCCTGTCCTTGGCAGTTTGCCTCCAGCTGCACACACAGCCTTCTCCCAGGCACCTGGCTTGAGTTGTTCGAAAGCAGCTCTAACCACTCAGCAACAAATTTATCTGAAGAGGTGTCAAAATGTGGACCACCTTGACTAGGAGTGTCACTCTTGAGAAAGGAACCCAAGGGTAGAGAGCAGAAGACCAAACACGTGATCATGGTACCATTATGGATAGGGCCCAACAAGAGCAGATTTGTTAAGTTCATTCCAGCCCATGGAGCTGGAGGAATACCCAGCAGCCATCATAACTGAGCATTAAGGAGACAGCCCAGCAATATGGAAAAGGGTTCATGGAATGAGACAGCACCGTAAACTGGATCCCTCCTCCAATTAAAACCATTCAAGCCCATGAGCCTAACCAAGGCATAGAGGAGAATGCAGAGCAGTAAAAACACCATCTTGGGTGGTGGGATTTAGATGATTATTTTTCTAGTGTTCTGTGGTGTTTCCATTATACTATCTATTATCTTTTTTTTTTTTTTTTCTTGAGACAGAGTCTCAATGGCATGATCTTGGCTCACTGCAACTGCTGCCTCCCAGGTTCAAGCAATTATCCTACCTCAGCCTCCTTAGCAGCTGGGACTACAGGCATGAGCCACCATGCCCAGTTAATTTTTGTATTTTTTAGTAGAGATGGGGTTTTGCCATGTTGACCAGGCTGGTCTCAAACTCCTGACCTCAGGTGATCCATCTGCCTCCGCCTCCCAAAGTGCTGGGATTATAGGCATGAGCCACTGTGCCTGGCCCACATTATGTTATCTAATAATACAATGGGTGGATGACACTGAAAGCACAGGTAACAAAAGCAAAACATAGACAAGTGGGATTATCTCCATCTAAAAAGCTTCTGCATAGAAGGAAACAACAGAGTGAAAAGAAAGCCTGCAGAATGGGAGAAAATCTTTGAAAATTATATATTTGATAAATAAAAGAAACTCCTACACCTTAATATGAAAACAAACACACACATTACCTAACTAAAAAATAGGCAAAGAACTCGAATAGACATTTCTCCAAAGAAGACATACAAATGGCCAGCAGGAATATGAAAAGCTACTCAACATCACTAATCGTTGGGTGTATTAGTCCATTTTTACACTGCTACAAAGGACTACCTGAGCCTGGATAATTTACAAAGGAAAGAAGTTTAAGTGACTTATAGTTCCACGTGGCTGGGGAGGCCTCAGGAAACTTACAATCATGGAGGAAGGCAAAGGGGAAGCAAGGCACATCTTACACAGCAGTGAGAGAGAGAGAGAGAGAGAGAGGGAGAGAGAGAGAGAGAGACTTTTTCTTTTAAATTTATAAAGAAAAGAGGTTTAATTGACTCACAGTACTGTAGGCTTAACAGGAAATATAACTGGGAGGCCTCAGGAAACAAACAATCATGGCAGAAGGCAGAGGGGAAACAGGTACATCTTCCCATGACAGAGCAGGAGAGAGAGAGCAAATGGGGAGGAGCCACACATTTTTAAATGCCAGAAGTGCCACAGTTTTAAACCATTGGATCTCGTGAGAACTCACTATCATGAGAACAGCATGGGGAAAACCATGCTGTTCATGATCCATTCACCTCCCACCAGGTCCCTCCCTCAACACATGGGGATTACATTTCGAGAGGAGATTTGGGTGGGGACACAGAGCCAAACCATATAATCAGGGAAATACAAATTAAAACCATAATGAGATACCATCTCACATCTGTTAAGATATCCGTGATCCAAAAAAAAAAAAAAAAAAGAAACCAGAAAATAACAAGCATTGGCGAGTATGTAGAGAAATAGGAAAAATAGTATAGTCACTGTGGAAAACAGCATGGTGGTTCCTCAAAATATCATAAATAGGACTGCCATATGATCCAGCAATCCCTCTTCTGGGTGTTTATCCAAAATAATCAAAATCAGGATCTCAAAGAGATATTTGCACTCCCATGTTCATTGTAACACTATTCACAATGGCCAAGAGATGGAAACAATATAAATGTCCATCAACAGATAAAGAAAGAAAATGTGGGCTGGGTTGTAATTCCAGCACTTTGGGAGGCTAAGGCAGGTGGATTGCTTGAGCTCAGGAGTTTGAGACCAGCCTTTGTCAACATACTAGGACCCCATCTCTACAAAAAATAAAAATTAGCTGGGTGGTGGCACGTGCCTGTAGTCCCAGCTACTTGAGAGGCTGAGAAGGGGGAAATGCTTGAGCCTAGGAGGTTGAGGCTGCAGTGGGCCAATATCATACCACTGCACTCCAACCTGGGTGACAGAGGGAGATCTTGTCTGAAAGGAAGAAAGCAGGGGACGGGAGGGAAGGGAGAGGAAGGGAGGGGAGGGGAGAGAGACGGGGAGGAGGAGGGGGAGGGGAGGGGGAAGGAAGGAGAAAAGAAAAGAAGAAAGAAAAGAAAATGTGGTATATCCATACAATGGGATATTACTCAGCCTTAAAAAGGAAGAAAATCCTGTCACATGCTACAATGTGGATGAATCTTAAGGACATTGTGCCAAGAGAAATAAGCTAGTCCCAAAAAGATAAATACTGCATGATTCCACATATATGAGATATCTAAAGTAGTCAAGCTCATAGAAACAGAAAGTAAAATGAAAAAGTAGAATGGTGGCTGCCAGGGGCTGGGGCAGGGGTGAAGGGAAGAATGGGGAGTTGCTGTTCAATGGGTATAGAGTTTCAGTCATGCAAGATGAAAAATTCTAGAGATCTGCTGTAAAATAATGTGCATATAGGTAACAATACTGTACTGTACACTTAAAATTTAAGAGTTTTTTTTTTAAAAAGACTTGGTGAGTTATAATCATATGCAAGTTTTAATAGCATCCTGTCGAAGATGAAATAAAATAAAATGAGGAGGTAGAAATCAATTCTGTAACATTTATTATATATTACTATGTTATTTATTTATTTAAAAATTTTTTTTAAATTATTTTTTGAGACAGATTCTTGCTGTGTTGCCCAGGCTGCAGTGCAATGGCACCATCCCAGTTCACTGCAACCTCTGCATCCCAGGCTCAAGCAATTCTCATGCCTCAGCCTCCCGAGTAGCTGGGATTACAAGAGTGTGCCACTATGCCTAGCTACTTTTTTTGCATTTTTAGGAAAGACAGGGTTTCGCTATGTTGGCCAGGCTGGTCTTAAACTCCTGGCCTCAAACAATCCTACCTCAGTCTCGCAAAGTGCTGGCACTACAGGCAGGAGCCACCATGTCCCACTATTACTATATTATTTATTATATTATTCCTTCTAACTTATAGCTGAGGGCATTTGGGACAGGGCTTCCCATGAGAGCTTTTATAAGAGCCCTAAGCCAGGAGTAAGGAAAACCAGGAAGGGGCATCATAGTCCCACTTCTGACACCAACTCGCTGTGTGTGATTTTAGTCCAGCTGCTTCTCCCTCTGGCCTCAGTCTCTTCATCTGCCAGATAAACAGGTGGCATAGTGCCGAGAAAAGCCCAAGAGAAGCATAAAAGGTAACCTGTGTGTCCCCAAGGCTGAGCTTGGGACTGCGAGGGTGTCGGATTTGGCAGGAGACGGTGGCGGCAACACGGGTGAGGGTGGATTCTTTTCTACCAAGAGGGGGCAGCTATCAGCATCCGTATCTTCCACCTGCACTTCCGGGTGCTCTTTCGTGGCAGGCACTGGGGGAGAGGAAGGAGAGGAGAAAGTCAGAGAGAGACAAAAGCCGGGTCCCAGTAGTCTGGCTGTGTTCTTGAAGAAAACCACAGAAAGCATGTTTGGAGGGGGCTCTGATAGCTTCACTTCCCAATGGGGCACACAGAAAAGCTCCATGCAGGGGGTACAAGAACATGGTGCCTGGGGTCCTCTAAGGGTCACAGCCACCAGCCCAGGAGCCATGAAAGAAGCCACAGAAGCCATAGGAGCTCCCCTACACAGCCTGGAGCCCAGCTCTCCTAGCTCTCAAAGCCCAGTTTGGTTTCCCTGCACTTGAGCAAGCTCCAAGAGCTGAGGCAGTGGCAGCCTCCAGAGAGGGCATGGGGAGCCAGAGTCCTGGCACCTGGCCTAGCACAGCCTGAGTCAGCTGCTTCCCCCACTCTGAGCTTCAGTTTCCCCACCCCAAGTTAGGGTGACCATGCCTTCTGAGGCATGTGGGGAGGAGCCAGAAGGCACAAGTCCTCACATTCTTAAAGATTTTTTTTTTTTTTTTTTGAGTCGGAGTCTTGCTCTGTCTCCCAGGCTGGAGTGCAGTGGCGCAATCTCAGCTCACTGCAAGCTCCGCCTCCCGAGTTCATGTCATTCTCCTGTCTCAGCCTCCCAGGTAGCTGGGCTCGGCTCACTGCAAGCTCCACCTCCCAGGTTCATGCCATTCTCCTGCCTCAGCCTCCTAAGTAGCTGGGAATACAGGCACATGCCACCACACCCAGCTAATTTTTTGTATTTTTAGTAGAGATGGGGTTTCATCATGTTAGCCAGGATGGTCTTGATCTCCTGACCTCTTGATCCGCCCACTTTGGCCCCTCAAAGTCGCTGGGATTACAGGCGTGAGCACCCAGCCAAGTCCTCACATTCTTTTTAAAAATTATTTTATTTATTTGTTTGTTTTTGAGACAGGGGGTCTCACTCTGTCACCCAGGCTGGAGTGCAGTGGCACAATCGCAGCTCACTGCAACCTCTGTCTCCCAGGATCAAGTGATCCTCCCAGCAGCCTCCCAAGTAGCTGGGACCACAGACGCACACCACCATGCTCAGCTAATTTTTGTATTTTTTGTAGAGATGAGGTCTTACCATGTTGCCCAGGCTGGTCTCGAACTCCTGAGCTCAGGTGATCAGCTCAGGCTGGTCTCGAACTCCTGAGCTCTTCCTAAAGTGCTGGGATTACAGGCGCAAGTCACTGGGCCCGGCTGGCCTCACATTCTTGAAGAGCATCAAATGGAGACATTGACGGGGTCCCTCCAATCAAGGGTAACAGACTGCGTAGTGTGTGCTACTCCCTATTTGGGTACCTGCTTGGGTATGTCCTTGTTCTTGTACATGCCAGGGGCCCCCAAATTCATCAGCTAGCCTAACTCTGGACCTCTGAGAGGCCCTGTACTATGTCCCACATTCTGAGAATCGGGTCCTCTCCAGGGAGCCTGGACATGGCCCTACCTTGGGCTCCATCACCCACCTCAGGGACTTCAGGGACAGGTCTGCCCCACGTCCAAGGTCAGAGGATACTGAGAGCCTGGGCTGGTATTCCTCCTTCTCCCCCACATCTAGGGGGTCTACCCAGTAGCAGCCGGGCACAGGTGTGGGCACCAGCAAGGCAGGCAGGGATACACCCCCAAAAGAGGGAAGCGGGGGGATTTTGAAATAATTATATATGCGCTTTTTCTTTCTTTTCTTTTTTTTTTTTCTGAGATGGAGTCTCACCCTGTCACCCAGGCTGGAGTACAGTGGTGTGATCTTGTCTCACTGCAACCTCTGCCTCCCAGGTTCAAGCCATTCTCCTTTCTCAGCCTCCTGAGTAGCTAGGATTACAGGCCCCTGCCACCACACCTGGCTAATTTTTGTATTTTTAGTAGAGACGGGGTTTCACTATGTTGGCCAGGCTGGTCTCGAACACCTGATGTCAGGAGATCTGCCAGCCTCGACCTCCCAAAGTGCTGGGATTACAGGCATGAGCCACCACACCCAGCCAATATGTGCTTTTTTTCAAATGGCCTTTATGAGAAAATACAGCACTCTGTTAAATTGCTTACACTTACTCTATAGTTTGATGGATCGAACCATAAATCCTCTGGAGAAGAGGATGAGCAGGACTAGAGAAGTTGTTAAAAATGTAAGGGGAGCCAGGCACAGTTGCTCATGCCTGTAATCCCAGCACTTTGGAAGACTGAGGTGGAAGGGTCCCTTAAGTTCAAGAGCAGCCTGAGCAACATAGCAAAATCCCACCTCTACAAAAATACGAAACTCAGCTGGTCACAGTGTTCCACCTACTTGGGAGGCTGAGGTTGGAGGATAGCTTGAACCTGGGAGGTAGAGCCTATAGTGAGTCAAGATCGCGCCTACTACACTCCAGCCTCGGCGACAGAGCGAGACCCTGTCTCACAAAATAATAAAAAATAAAATAAAATGGAAGTAATGTTCTTACTACAGCTTCTTATTACCTTGTCTGTAGCATCTAGAATAATCATATGCTCTAGCACAGCTGGGTCAGCCCCCTGTGTCAACGCGTCCCCGGAAACATTTCCCCAAGTGTGGGGCTCCCAGAGACTGGGGAGGACAGGAGATGTTCTTTGACGGTACAGACAAAGCAAAAGATAACCTAGAATAAGAATGTTACTCCCAGTCAGGCGTGGCGGCTCACGCCTGTAATTCTAGCACTTCGGGAGGCTGAGGCAGGAGGATCACCTGAAGTCAGAAGTTCAAGGCCAGCTTGGCCAACATGGCAAAACTCCATCTCTACTAAAAATACAAAAATTCCCCAGGTGTGGTGGCATGTGCCTATAATCCCAGCTACTCGGGAAGCTGAGGCAGGAGAATGATATGAACCCAGGAGGTGGAGCTTGCAGTGAGCCAAGATTGCACCACTTCACTCCAGCCTGGGCAATAGAGCAAGACTTCGTCTCAAAAAAAAAAAAAAAAGTTACCCCTCTTTTAGTGAATAGCCAGAGAGGAAGTCTCAGGTCGGTGCCTCTGTGGTCTCAGAACCTCTCTTACACAGCCTAATCCCACTTGCAGCTAAGAGAGCAGGCCCCAGATTTGCACCTTCAGTGGGCCCATCCGTCTCATTAGAAAACAGCAATACCATTGTGTTTTCATTGTATTTGAGGTTATTTTTATTTATGCCTCTGTTTATGGCAAGCAATGCTGGTTTTCCATTTGAATAGTAATAAGAAGTTTTCCTATTTAAATATACTTAGTTAAATAAAAAAGAGAATCCACTGAAAGAAAAATAGTAAGCAAATAAAATTAGAGTTGGGGGTGGGCACGGTGGCTCATGCCTGTAATCCCAGCACTTTGGGAGGCTGAGCCAGGCAAATCACCTGAGGTCAGGAGTTCAAGACCAGCCTGGCCAACATGGTGAAACCCTGTCTTTACTAAAAATACAAAAATTAGCCCGGCAAGGTGGCACACACCTGTGGTCCCAGCTACTCGGGAGGCAGAGGTTGCAGTGAGCTGAGATGGTACCACTGCACTCCAGCCCGAGCAACAGAGCAAGACTCCATCCCCCTCCCCCGTCCAAAAAAAATAATAGAATTGGTACAGATTTAGCAGTTATCAGGGAGTGGCCTGTGGAGGTGGGAACTGGGGGATGCTTTGAGGTCTTTTATTTTGTTTCCTTTCTTTTCTTCTTCTTTTTTTTCTTTTTTTTTTTTTTTTTGCAATTCAGTATCCTCAATGATAGGGGTAGGCTGCTTTGGCATAGTAGATTCAAGGCTTGCCTAGAAGGTGGAGGCCAGGGTGGCACCCCTTACTGTTGGATGATCTGTGTGCCATCTCACCTCCTCTCTGTGCCCACCTCAAGCCAGGGAGAGGAGAGAAGGACAACAGTGGATGTCTTCCCATGAAATGTTCTGTCCTGCCTGACTGGACTGATCTCAGAGGCAGCCCTGCACCGTGTCAACCACAGATAAACAAGCCAATCAAAAGGGAAAGCAGGCATGTCTGGCTTGGGTTAAGTCAGAAAGTGGCAGGAGTTAGTCCGGGGTGCCAGTATGTCCCTGAGCTCTTTGTCTTCAGGCAGTGAGCAGTGGCAGCCCAAAGGCCACTACGGGGACCTTGTCACAATCAATGGATCCAGACAGCCCTCGCTCCACCCTAGCCTCTGAGGATGCCTGTCTGCACCTGGAGCTTCTTTCCTGAAATGGAACTTGCTGAGCGGCAAACTTAAGGTCAATGGGTTCTATCTGCAATCAGCACCCACATTACTCTTCTATTCCATTTCCCTCCTTTCATTCCCCTCCAGTCTGATCCCAGACTCCCTGTCCGAGCCTCTTGGCCTAGAGATCTGAGCAAGTGACTTGTTTAAACTAAGGTGTGAATGATTACCTATATAAAAATGATGTGCCTAAAGAAAGAAATGTATGTTTAACCCGAAAAAATGAATTGCTGGCCAGGCACGGTGGCTTATGCCTGTAATCCCAACACTTCGGGAGGCCGAGGTGGGCAGATGACTTGATATCAGGAGTTTGAGACCACCCTGGCCAACATGGCAAAACCCCGTCTCTACTAAAACACAAAAAGTAGCCAGGTGTGATGGCGTGTGCCTGTAATCCCAGCTACTCGGGAGGCTGAGGCACAAGAATTGCTAGGAGGCAGAGGTTGCAGTGAACTGAGATCACGTCACTGCACTCCAGCCTGGGTGACAGAGAGAGACTGTCTCAAAAAAAAAAAAAAAGAAAAAAAGAAAAAAGAAAAGAAAAGAAAGAGAGAAAGAGGAAGAGAGAGAGAAAAAATAAATGAATTGCTAATTGTAGTGGAATTTTAGGCATGAAGAGAAGGGGGCTAAAACCTCTCAAGTCACTACCACAAAGCAGGATGAAGGTATTGATCGGCAGAGGAAGAGGAGATGGTTTTCCATAAGCACAACTAGTGGTCCACACCATGACCACAGCACCCAGGAAGAAGACAGCCCCAGCCATGCAGAAGCACATGCCACAGATATGAGCATGCTGGGTGGGGCAGGATCGTGCTACCTAGTCGGCGGATGGAGCTCCTGGTCTCCTTGGCGAAGCTGGAGTTGGACAAGCTGGTTCTCCGGGAGGTGAGGACAGGGATGCGGGTGACTGGGACACGGTAGCTGGGCACATTAGGGAGATGCTCTACCAGGTTTTGGAGTGCAGAGGCAGGGGCCACCTGGCCAGGTAGCTGGTCCTGGACTAGGCGATTCAGCTCCATGTTCTGGCCTGGTGTAGCCATGGTGCTGGGGCCAGAGGGTCTCAGGCAGAGGTGCGACCCTGGGGACTGCAATTAGGAGCACAGAGTTGAGGGAGATGATATGTGGGGGTCCTCCCACCAGCCTAACACGACCAGCCTGGTGCCTACCTGCATTTTCAGCAGTGCTACCCAAAGCCAGAAGCATGACTCTTGTCCCTGGAGTTCAATGTCTAATGTGTCATCAGGTCCTATGGCTGGCCACCCAAGAGCACCAAGGGACAGCCCAGGAGGCCCCCAACTTCTCATGCCCCCTCCACTTACCAACCACCAGCAGCATTTCCCAAAAATATTAGAATCAAAGAACCCAGAACTCACAGACTCTCAGATTCCTAGACCCAAAGAACCCAGGACTCAAACATTCTTAGCCTGGTAGAATTTTCCAGTCCAAAACAGCCCTGGAGGTCAATTAATTTCACTTCCAACCAGAAGCAGTAACTCTTCCTATGGCCCTGGTTCCCCAGCTGGGCTATGCATTGGAATCACCTGGGAAGGTTTGACGATTTCTGTTACCCAGGCCCATTCCCAGAGATTCTGATTTAATGACTGGGATGAGGCCTGGCAGCAGGAATTGTTAAATCTCCCCAGGTGATTCCAATGGGCTGTCAGGTTTGAGAACCAGGGCTCAAGGCTATTGCCCCTCAAACACACATGTGCAGACAAATCACCAGATCTTATTCCCACGAGGAGTCTGATTCAGTAGGCCTGGACTGGGACCCAAGTTTCTCATTTCTAACCAGCACCCGGGTTACGCCAAAGCTGCTGGGTCTAGGTCCATACTTTTTTTTTTTTTTTTCCCTTGAGATGGAGTCTCGCTCTGTCACACAGGCTGGAGTGCAGTGGCGCGATCTGGGCTCACTGCAAGCTCCGCCTCTTGGGTTCACACCATTCTCCTGCCTCAGCCTCCCAAGTAGCTGGCACTACAGGTGCCCACCAGCACACCCAGCTAATGTTTTCTGTATTTAGCAGAGATGGGGTTTCACCATGTTAGCCAGGATGGTCTCGATCTCCAGACTTTGTGATCCGCCCACCTCGGCCTCCCAAAGTGCTGGGACTACAGGTGTGAGCCACTGCGCCTGGCCAGGCCCATACTTTTCAGTGCAAATGGCTATGCCTCAGCGTTTCTCAGATGTGGGTCCCAGACCACCTGCTTCCAAATCACCTGGGGAAGGGGCAGAACCAGCCCCACCGAACCAAGCCTGCATCTGTTTGCTCCTGGTCTTTTTCATCCGTGTGGGGACCCAGCCCTAGGCCTGGACTTAGTAGGAATTCCTATAGATATGTGTTGAAGTTAACAAAGAACCCTTTTCAAAGACCAAGTAGGGAGCAAGCTCAGGACACCCAGGGTTAGGACACCCAGGGTTAGGACACCTGGGTCCAGTCCCATTTCAACCGCTCGCTGGCCGAGACACATCCTCGTCCCAATATTGACTCCTCCCTCAGTGCCAGCCACAGTTTGGGATGCCTTTGACACATTGTCTCCCCTACTCTGCCCAGCAACCTGTGACCTAGGTACTATTATTGCTCCATTTTTCTTGATTTGGAAGTCATGGTTCAGAGAGGTCACAGAACTGGCTCTGGGTCACACAGCAAGGAAGAGAGAGAGGAGCCAGGAGTGAAATGTAGGTCTGTGCCTTGACCTCTTGGCCAAATCCGCACACACAGAACCTCAGCTTTCTCATCTGTAAAATGGCCTGTCTGCCTCACAGAGCAGCTGAAGACCCACGGCGTGGGGAAGGTGGAGTGTAAGGCACGCAATACCCGCCGGCCTGGGGTTGGGGCCCGCCTGTCCCGGCTCCAGGGCCCAGCTGTTGCTGGACTCCTTGGGGCTTTTTCTCCGCCGTTGCTTGAGTTCTCAGGATTGAGGGCAGGGTGGTAAATCACAGCAAAATATATGTGCTGGGTACAGCTGGAGATCAGGAAAAGCTCAGAAAGAGACGTGGAGTCCAGGACACTCTGTTAGCAAGTTCTGGTTCCAGTTTTCACTCCATATGTGATGTCTGAGCCAAACCCTCACTGGGCAGTAGCCCAAGCACTGCATCCTCATTGAGCAGAAATGGCAAGAGAGGCTGGCAGGAGGGACTGGCTGGGAGGGGCTGGTTAGGAGGGGCCTGCAGGAGGGGCTGGCACAGAGAGGTTGGCAGGAAGGAGTTGGCTGGGATCGGGATTTCCCCGGCCCCACTGGGAGTCCTGGGCCTCAGTGCAATTCCTTAGAGCCTTTGAGATATATCAGTAGGCTCTGATAATGTGGCCCCAAGACACCAAGGATGGGATTTTCCTGAAGACAGGGTGGCTGAGGGGGCAATGGGGGGAAGGAGATGGAGGGAGAGGAGGAGGGGTTGACCCTGCACGGAGGCTGCCTCCAGCCTGAAAGGACCTCAGATATTCTTGTGCAAACCACCACCACCACCACCACACCTACCTCCTGAACTGGCAGCCTTGGCCTCAGCCTCAGGCTCCTCCTTGGTCTCCGCGTGGTCCTGGTGTTCCTTTTCAGTCTCCTCTTCAGCCTCCTCCTTGGCCTTCTCTTCAGCCTCCTTCTCGGCCTCCTCCCCAGCTTCCTCCCACAGCTTCTGCAAAGATAAAGTGGAAACAGGAACTGTAACCATCAGCCCCCAGCCCTAGTCTCAGCAGCTCCTGTTAGATCTGCCTTCAGGAGTCCACACGGGCCCAGTTCTGCTTCTTGCCCTGTCCAGCCAGTCAGGTCCTGCCAGCCCACCTTCTGGGCATCCCGGGAGTAGCCTACAACCTGTAGAGGGCAGTGCACCCAGGACCTACGGGTCCTAACAGCTGGACGTGTCACCTGTGATGAGGGACACTCTCTTGCAGCCTGGCACACGGGGGAACAAAGCATCCACAGCACCACACTTCACAGTGTGCGAGCCCTTTTGGGTCCTCCTACAGGGCCCAGGGAGGTGTCTGTAGCCCCCTCGCACACAGGTGGCCACTGGGACCCAGAGTGTGGAGGCGACTTGCCGCAAGCTAGACACCCACAGGAGGACTCGAGCCGGGTCCACCCGACTCCCAACCCACGGCCTAGGCCACTATCTGACCCCTGCCAAGAAGGGGTCTCGCAGGACCTGCCACCCTGCCCCCTCTGTCCTGTGGGCATCTTACCAGCCAAAACTCCCCCTGCAAGCAAAGTGGACAAGGTCCCCATCCTTCCACCGATGCCAAGCCAGGCCTCAGAGGTGCCGGTGCCTGGTGCTTCTCATACCTGGTCTGAAGCGCTCTGGGGCCAGGTCCTGTCTTCTTCGCTCTGGCCCACGCCCACCTGCGACGCCACACAGCTATCCAGCAGCACCCTGTGACCCGAGGTGGGGTGGGGGTAAGGGGCAGGAGAAAAGGACTGGGTTACGGGTATTAAAGGTTTCACCAGCCCTGCTGAGGACCACACTCTGCCAGGAGTGGAGGTCACAGAGATGCCCAAGAACAGGTCTCACCCTCAGGAGCCTCCAGGGCAGTGTCCTGCTAACAATCTTCCCATCTGAGACGTGCACTCAGCAAGGCACTGTGAAGGACATGCCACAACTCTGCTAGGAAGGAGGGCTTCCTGGAAGAGGTGGCCTGTCACCTGAGCCTCCAGGATGATGATTTTACAACAGAGAATGGCGGGGAGGAAGAGGTTGTCCAGGAAACGGGAACAGCATGTGTGAGAAATGCATGGAAGACGGTTGGAGGAGCTGTCATCTGGGGTCTCCCAGTCTCCAGGCAGTCTTGATGATGGGTAGAGCATGACAAAAGTGAGGCCCAGAGAGGTGAAGTGACCTGGCGAAGTCACACAGCAAATTATCCCAAACCACACAAATCTCAAACCCAAGCCCTGGTTCTTCTCATGCCATGAGATCAGAGCCACTGCAACTGCTGAAGATTTCATGGGTGCCGGGCCCAGGCAGCAGGCACATAGTGATAGGACCAGGGGTGAGGCTGCAGTGGGCAGGGAGGGCTGTGGCAAATTGGAGAACCCATGTCCATTTGAAGGCAGCAACCCCCACTCCACTGGAAAAGGGGGCCAGGTGGCCAGATCATTCACAGAGCCTGAAATATATGTTTCTAAGGTGAAGTTGTCTGATGTTTAGATGCTGATAATTCAAATTTATGTATCTTTATTAATATGCTGTAGCCAAAAGAACCTGTCTCCTGGCTAAATTAGATGTCCGTGTGCAACCTCTGGGTTAAAATGATGACTCAGGACTAGGAACTAATGTGATTTTTGTAGTTAGGATTAGTTCCTGCTTCCTAACAGCCCCTCCCCACCCCTCAGACTCCTGTCATCCAGGGGTTCACAGAGGATGCTCTGGGTGTCTGCCACCCAGGAAACCTGAATGCATCATTCTCTACCCAGAGGGTCAAGTCTCAGCCCTCCCGAGTAAGGACGGTGGGGTAGGAAGGTGGGAACGGGATTGTTGCCTAGTCAGTCTGGAGCCAGCTGCTTGGCAGCAGAAATCAGTCGGTAATCACACTGCCACAGCGGCTCCTGGGCTGTGTGCCAGGCACTCTGCATGCAAAGTCTCCCCAGATCCTCCTCCAAATTACCCTGAGAAATCTATAAATGCGGTACACCACAGCAACAAAATCATATGATCATCTCAACAGATGCAGAAAAAGCAATTGACAAAATTCAGCATCGTTCCATGATCAAATCTTTCAACAAATTACGTATAGAAGGAATGGACTGCAATACAACAAAGGCCATGTATGACAGGCCCACAGCTGACATCATACTCAATGGTGAAAAGCTGAAAGCTTTTCCTTTAAGATCAAGAACAAGACAAGCATGCCTACTCTCACCAGTTCTTTCTTTTTCTTTTTCTTTTTCTTTTTTTTTTGTTTTGTTTTCTGTTTGTTTGTTTGTTTGTTTGTTTGTTTTTGAGACAGGGTCTTACTCTGTCATCAAGGCTGAAGTGCAGTGGCATGATCATGGCTCACTACAGCCTCAACCTCCCGGGCTCAAGTCATCCTCCTGCCTCAGTCTCCTGAGTAGCTGGGACTACAGGCATGCGCCACCACTCCTGGCTATTTTTGGTTTTGTCTTGTTTTGTTTTGGGTTTTTGGTATTTTTAGTGGAGACAGGGTCTTGCTACATTGCCCAGGCTGGTGTCAAACTCCTGGCCTCAAGTGATCCTCCCGCCTTGGTCTCCCAAAGTGCTGGTATTATAGATGTGACCCACCACGCCTGACCCACTCTCACTTCTATTCAATGTAGTATAAGAGGTCCTGGCTAGTGCAATTAGGCAAGAAGAAGAAATTAAAGGCATCCAAATTGGAAGGGAAGAAATTAAATTGTTCCTCTTGCAGATAACTTGATCTTATATATAAAAAAACCCTAAAGATTCCACCACAAAAACTATTAGAACTGATAAACCAATTCAGTAAAGTTGCAGGACATAAAATCAACATAGAAAATTCAGTAGCATTTCAATATGCTAACAATGAACTATCTGAAAAAGAAATGAAACAACGCTATTTACAATAGCTATAAAGTAAAATAAAAAGCTTAGGAATAAATTTAATCAAGAAGGTGACAGAACCGTATGCTGAAAACTATAAAACATCAATGAAAGAAACTCAAGAAGATTGCTGGGTGTGGTGGCTCATGCCTGTAATCTCAGCATTTTGGGAGGCTGAGACAGGAGGATTGCTTGAGCTCAGGAGTTCGAGACCAACCTGAACAACAAGGCAAAATCCTATCTCTATAAGATACAAAAACTAGCTGGGTGTGGTGGCATGTGCCTGTGGTCTAAGCTACTTGGAAAGCTGAGGTGGGAGGATTGCTTAAGCCTGGGAGGTGGAGGCTGCAATGAGCTGTGATTGCACCACTGTACTCCAGCCTGGGCAACACAGCAAGACCCTGTCTCAAAAAAAAACAAAAAACACAACAACAACAACAACAACAACAAAAAACCCTACCCACATTGATTGAACACTACTTAAACATAAAATCTGAAACTATAAAACCACTTGAAGAAAATATAGGGGAAAAGCTCTATGACATCGGTCTAAGCAGTGATTTTTAAAAATATGAACCCAAGAGCACAGGCAATGAAAGCAAAAATATACAAAATGGGATTACATCAAACTAAAAAGCTTCTGCACAGCCAAGGAAACCATCAACAGACTGAAGAGACAACCTACAGAACAGGAGAAAATACTTGCGAACCATAAGTTGAATAAGGGGTTAATATCCAAAATATATAAGAAATTCAACTCAATTGTAAGAAAAAACTGATTTAAAAAAATGGGCAGAGAATCTGAATAGACATGTCTCGGTGTCTCAAAAGATGACATACAAATGGCCAACAGGTATATGAAAAGATGCTTAACATCATGAATCATCAGAGAAATGCAAATCAAAACCACAATGAAATATCAACTTCTCACCTGTTAGAATGGCAATTATCAAAAAGACAAGATAGGCCGGGTGCAGTGGCTCACACCTGTAATCCAAGCACTTTGGGAGGCTGAGGCGGGCAGATCATGAGGTCAGGAGTTCGAGACCAGCCTGGCCAACATAGTGAAACCCTGTCTCTACTAAAAATACAAAAATTATGCAGGCGTGGCAGCACGCTCCTGTAATCCCAGCTACTTGGGAGGCTGAGGCAGGAGAATTGCTTGAACCCAGGACGCGGAGGTTACAGTGAACTGAGATTGCGCCATTGTACTCCAGCTGGGGCAACACAGTGAGAATCTGTCCCCCGCCCCTGCCCAAAAAAAGACAAGCTAGCAAGTGTTGGTGAGGATGCAGTGGAAAGGGAACACTTATACGCTGTTGGTGGGATTGTAAATTAACACAAGCATTATAGAAAAGAATACGAAGTTCCTCAAAAAGTTAAAAATGGAACTACCATATGATTCAGCTGTTGGGTACAGATCCAAGGGAAATGAAAACAGTATGTTGAAGAGATGTCTGCACTCCTATCATTGCAGCATTAATTTTTTTTTTTTTTTCAAGACAGAGTCTCGCTGTGTCGCCCAGGCTGCAGTGCAATGATGCGATCTCGGCTCACTGCAACCTCAGCCTCCCGGGTTCAAGTGATTCTTCTGCCTCAGCCTCCCTAGTAGCTGGGAGTACAGGCCCATGCTACCACACCCGGCTAATTTTTGTATTTTTAGTAGAGTCAGGGTTTCACCATGTTGGCCAGGCTGGTCTCGAACTCCTGACCTCAAGTGATCCACCTGCCTCGGCCTCCCAAGTGTCTATCAACAGATGAGTGGATCAAGGAAATGTCCTATATATACACAAAAGAATTCAGCCTTTAAGATGAAGGAAACTTTGTCATTTGTGAACCTTGAGGACATTATGTTAAGTGAAATAAGCTAAACACAGAAAGACACATACCATATGATCTCACTTATATGTGTAGTGTAAAAAGGTTGAACCCACAGAAGGAGATAATAAAATGGTAGTTACCGGGGCTGTGGAGGGGTGAGGGTTGGAGAGATGTTGGTTAAAGGGTACAAAGGTTCTGCTAGATAGAAAGCATAAATGTGAGAGATCTATTATACAGCATGTGACTCTAGTTAATAGCAATGTATTGTATTTGTAAAAATTGCTAAGAGTAGATCTAAACTGTTCTCACCACAAAAAATTATGAACATATGAGGAAATCTGTATGTTAATTAGCTCGATTTAGCCATTCCACAATGTATACGTATTTTAAAACAACAATTATACACAAAAATATATACAATTTTTGTCAATTGAAAAAATAATTAGGCTGGACACGGTGGCTCATGCCTGTGATCCCAGCACTTTGGGAGGCCGAGGCGGGCAGATCACTTGAGGTCAGGAGTTTGAGACCAGCCTGGCCAATATGGTGAAACCCGCCTCTATTAAAAATACAAAAATTAGCCAGGCGTGGTGGTGCATGCCTGTAATCCCAGCTACTCGGGAGACTGAGGTAGTAGAATCGTTTGAACCCAGGAGGCAGAGATTGCAGTGAGCCAGGATTGTGCCACTTGACTCCCTGGGCAACAGAGCGAGACTCTGTCTTTTAAAAAAAAATAAGCAAGAAAAGAAAAAATAATTAACTTTTTAAAAGAGCCTAGGAAAAAAAAAAAAAAAAAAAAAACAACCAAATCTCACATAACCCTGACAGATCGGAACTGTTACTGCTCACATGCAAGCTGAGAAAACAGAGGCTCAGAGAGTTTGGATGGCCGATCCACGGTCATACCGCCTGTGCAAGCTGGGCCTAGATAAGATACGGCATCCCTGACCCCAAGGCCACGTGCTTAATGCTCTGTTTCACTGCCTGCCTCTGAAGTATTTTGGAGACTGTGCCTTCTACACTAAGAAGTCAGCCTTGCACAAATGGGTTAAAGACAGGTCTCCGGCTGCAAGGGGGATGACTGGATGACTTTCCTGAAATAGATACAGGGTCTGTCTCGGCTCTCTGCCTACAGCACAAAGGCTCAGAAAATGAACTGCCCACAGGCCCAGCCAGAGGCTTCCTGGGGTCCTGCTTATTCCAGTATCAGACCAGAAGCCACTGTATGGCCTTGGGCAAGTCACCTCGAAGCCCTTGGGCTGCTCTGTCTGCTCATCTGTCAAATGGGTAGGATTTGCCTGGCCTGTGCAGCCTGACTTATTTGAGTAAGATCAGAAGGGCCAATGAGAATCTCATAGAAAAGTCAAAAAAAGGACTGCCAGGTGTTGTTCTGGTGATTCTTCCGGATTTGTCATCACTAAACATTGGGAGCAGCTTTCCTTGTAATGCCAAGAATCCCAGCTCTACACTTCAGAGACAGGGCCCTGTCTCTGAACCTCAGTTCTCTCATCTGTGAAATGGGATGAGAGAATAATAGAATCTGCCATTCAGGCTGCCTTAGCCATGAGTCGCATGGAAAAAAATTGTAAGTCAAATGGAAGCCATTATTATTGTTCTTGTCATTATTATTATTAATGCCAGAGGAGGCAGCGATCTGCAGGGTTATGAAATCACCCACGTGGACTGAGGAACCTTTTGCACAAACATCTCCAGCTATGAAAACACCTAAACAGCCCAGTAGTGGCGCTGTCAGCATCACCAGGGGCTGTCTAGGGACGATATACCAAAGCCACATGGCCCCTGCTTGGCAGGGTGCCCAGTGCCTGCCAAGGTCCCCTCTTGCACAGCCCAGAAGCAGCAAGCCATCAACTTCCAGAAAGTTCCCAAGTCCCAGGGATTTCCAAGCAGAGAAACAGACAGATTGGTTGAGGTGGGCTTCCTGGAGGCCGCCCCCCGCCCACACTTTCCAAGTTTAAGATCCAGGGAGCAGCAGTGGCAGCCAGCTCTCAAAAGCTTCCTGTCCACTCCTCCTCCCCTGTGCCATCCCGCAGGTCGTGCCCCAACATTACGGTCCTCACTGTCACCTTCAGCAGACTCTCCACCTGAAATCCCAGCCCCAAAAGCAGAAGGAGGGAAGACTTAGGGAGGGGCAGCCACCTACTTGGGTCTCTCGGTCAGGGCCAGTCAGGATGCCCATGGTGCAGGGGTTCAGCTGAGGGCTGTGACGTTCATCCCAAGCCTGGGTGGGTGCATGCAAGTGGGAGCCCAGCTCCTGAGCCAGTGTGGCTCCAGTGGCAGAGGAGCCAGCAATCCTTCCTGCTTCTAATCAGATTGAGGAGATGTGCAGGGAACGGCAGAAGCATCCCCAGGGAGGCCAGGTGGAACCAAAAGGCCGTGGTTGCTAGGGAAAGCTGAGCTGTTGCCTGTAGAGACCGGGTCTCTAGGCAACCGGGTCTCATCTGCCCGTTACCGGGCCCTCATGTCATCAGTAACCTGTGTCTCTGCAAAGCTGGCCAAGAGCATCCTTCCCCAGCCAGTGACAGCCCAGTTTTGTTTGCCCTGGGCCTCACACCCTCTGACCCTGGCCCTGTGATCACCCACTCTGTCACTCCCTTGCCCCTCCCTGGGCCTGGAGCCCAAAAGTTTCCCGAGTTCAAAACTCTGGGTGAACATTTGTATGAAGACGTGCACGTCCGCAGCATCTTGGGTGACTCCGATGCATGTGCATGTGTGCAAGGCTGTCGCGTGCATGTGTGGAAGTGTGTACATGTGTGCCTGTGTGCACACACATGTATGAACATGTATGAGTGTGCTGCCTGTGCTTGTGCATATATGCAGGATGTGTGTGGGTATAAATGTATGCATGCCTGTACCTGTAAGTGTGTGCATAACCCAGCATATATGTCTGTGTCGGTGTGCTGGTGTATACGGGTATAGTGCAGATATGTGTGTGTGTGCCCATGTGTACTGCATTCTGAGAACATATGTATAGTTAGTGCTCGTGTGCACATGCATGTATGTGAGCATAGTTGATCACTGGCCTTCAAAGGGTGTCTCAGATCCAGAGCAGTGGCAAATACAGGGGTTTTCCAGCCTGGGTGTTAGGTGTGTAAGTTCAGCAAGGGAGCCACTTAGCTATGCACTCCACACAGAAGCATAGCTCCATAGAAGGCAGAGGGCAAAGAAGCTGCTCTAATGAAACCAGGCAGCAGCTAAGTTCTTCACCTTGCTGGGACTGCAGGGTGGCTCAGAAGGCAGAATTAGGACAAGTCAGGAAGGGATAGAAGCCACAGGAAAGCAGGCTTAGTTTTGGTGTAAGAAATAATTTCACAAGTCAGAGGGGAATATAGATGTAATGGACAGCCTTTGAGAGGTTGTGAGTTTCCCGTCACTGATGGTAAGCAAGTCGAGGCTGTGTGGCCTCCTGTCAAGGATGGAAAGAGTCTATGTGAACTGAGTAAGGATGGACTAAAAGCAGATGACACTGAACAGGCCTCCAGCTCTGAAATCCTGTTTAACTATTTCCTGACTAGAACAAAAAGAGGCCATCAGCGGGGACGAGAACAACATTGGCCACCGATGGGGCACTTACTCCAGGCCTGGTCCTACCACTTCCATCATCACCACTGGCCCTGATGACCCCCTGCAGGAGGCTTGTATTATCCCCCATTTTACAGATGTGGAGACAGAAGCTCTGAGCGGGTACACCACTGGCCCTGGTCATTTCACTAACAGAAGCAAAGTGGTATTGGTGTTTCGGATGCCAAAGCCTGTGCTCCTAACACTCACAGTGCTATCATGTCTCAGGCCGTGGCCAGAGAGACAGGTCAGGGAGAAAGGATGCGGGTCATGAGGTACCTACGGTGGGCAGAGAGACAGGGACATAATGCCAGGGGACTGGAGCAAGGACAGAGTAACTTACTATCACCTGGCCCACCATAACAGTCTCCTCATCGTTCTCCCTGCCTCAATCTTTCTCCAACACAGCTGCCGGATCATGCTAGTCTCCTGCTTATGAACCTTCAATGGCTCCCTATTGCCTTTGGAAAAACTAGTTCAAGGCTTTACAACCTGCTTTTGAGGCAGGTCTTCTTTCTTCTTCTTTCTTCTTCTTCTTTTTTTTTTTCTTTTTTTTTTTCTTTTTTTTTTAATAGAGATGGGGTTTTGCTACATTGGCTAGGCTGGTCTTGAACTCCTGGGTTCAAGTGATCCACCCGCCTCGGCCTCCCAGAGTGCTGGGATTACAGGTGTGAGCCACCATGACTGGCCGACCTTCTTGAAACACTAACTTGGCTCCTAGGCCCCACACTCTTCTTGTCTCTTCCCTGCTCACGGGTGCCTCCTCCTCAGTCCTTTTTGGTTCCTCATCTCCCCAACCTCTGGTCTTGTCCATGAGCCTCTCCTCTATCCACACTTGCTCCCTGGGCATTTCCTTGAACCCCATAGCTTTCAATGCCACTCACATGCCCAGAATCCCAATGTCACATCTCCAGCCCCACCTCTCCCACTCCTAACTCCAGGCACAGGTGTCCAACTGCCTGCTCTTCCCCATGGGTATCCCCCTGTCCAGCCATTCTTCCACTCACCCTCCATAGTGTTTCCTGATCTCCAGTGTTTAACTTTTATTTTAACTGAGCTCTTCTGTGTGTTTAGCGTTGAAATCTATGGATGTGGGTGGACGATCGACCATTACTGGGCAGTAGAGTAGAACCCAGGACAGCCCTAGAAGGCATCAAAGGCAACCAAGGCGGGTGGATATGGAGGGGAGGCAGACTTGGCTTTGTGAATAATGGGAGAACTGGGAGTCCACTGCATATGCCCTTGCAGTCAACTAACATTTATTTGGTGCCCACTGTGTACCAGGCACCGTTCTAGGCTCTAGGGACATGGCAATGAAAGCAACAGATAAAAGTCCCAGCCCTCTTGGAGGCTGCATTCTAGTGTGTGTGGAGAGGGATGTGGAGTGGTGGGTAATATGATTCCCAGGTCATGACGAGCACAGCAGGGGAACCCCAGCTTCTCCCAGCCTCTCTGGTCAAAGCCCAGCCTCACACAGCACAGAACAAGAGAAAGGAGCTCCCATGAGCAGCAAAGAGTGCCCAGACCCCAGGAGCTCAGCCAACCCCAGACCCAGGACCATCCCCAGCCAGGTGAGCAAAGGACTTACTCAGTCACCTCCTCCTCCTCTTCCTCCTCCTCCTCTTCCTCTTCCTCCTCCTCATCTTCTTTCTCCTCTTCAATCCTGGACAGCTCTCTAAGTTGGGGTTAGAGGCAGGCGATGAGTCCCCCCTGAAGCTGCCCCGCTGAGTCTACCTCTTGCCCCCATTTTCTGTAGGATGTCCCATGACTCCTGAGCCCAGACCTGGACTTTCCAACCAAGGCTCAACCTGGGGAGCCCCACCTGAGCAACTCTGAACTCTCTCTGGCAACAAACCCTCTCCTCTGCATGAGGGGACTGTCCCAGCCACTGTCCTGGTGGTGACCCTAGGTCAGCCTCCGATCCTCTCTGGGCCTCAGTTTCCCCATCTTAGCTATGTAAGTTATGGACTTCAGAACCCGAGACCTCCCGCTGTCACCAAGCATCTCTAGTAGGAACAAAGATTGCGACATCCCTATGGAAAGCGACTTGGTGGTCATGACCACAAATCCACATTCTCACGACCAATGACCCACAATTCCCCTCTAGAAATCTCCTGCAGATGTATTCACACATGTGCAAAGACATGCATATAAGAGTGCCTGTTGCAGAATCGTTCATAATAACAAAAATTTGGAACCAACCTAAATGTCCATCAATAGTGAATAATAAATTATGGTACAGCCATATGATGGAATACTATGCAGCAGTGAAAAATGAAGATGCTCTCTATATCCTGAATGTGGAAAGACCTCAAGGTATGTCGCTGAATAAATATAGCAAGGTGCAGATAGGTACGTGTGCTATGCTACCTTCTGTACAGAAAGAAAAAAGGAGGGAGATGTTAGCTTGCATATGCCCAGACTGTCTCTAGAGAGGCACATAAGAACCTGGTAGCCATTATACCCATGGGAGGAGGATGGCTGTATGAAGGCAGGGGGAAGCAGGTTTGGTTCCTGCTCTGTGCCTTTTTATACCTTTGGGATAAGGTACTGCATGTTTGGTACCTTCTCAAACAATAACTAATCTTTTAGGGTCTTCTCAGACTCCCCACCTCGGCATCTTTTCCACGGCTTTGTTCTCCTCTTCATAAGCTGGAACCACCTCTGTACCCTGCGAGCTGGCACTGACATCCTGGTGGGCATCCTCCCAGTGCGGTTCGACCTCTTCTAGGACGAGGTCAGGCTCCACCTGCCCTCCAGGAAGGATGCTGACTGCAGGGAACACAGGAAGAGCCATTTATGGGATGTGCAGGGGAGTGGGCTTGGGCCTCCGAGTCCCAGGGACCCCGCAGGGAGCCCTGGCTGTGGCCAGCAGTGCCTCAGTGCTTAGTCAGGCAGTGGGGAAATGGCACTTTCCATTTTCAGCGGGACCAGATTGGTGTTCCGGTGATGGGCTGGAGCCTGTGCTCATTCACTCTGTCTCCATCATCTTCCCCCCTTTTCCTCTTGAGACAGAGCTTTGATTATGGTTGAACCTGTTTCTCACTGGGGCCTCCTTCTTAAAGGTTTGTGCAGAGGCAGAAACAATGTTTCCAGTCACAGCATCACAGGGATGCTAAAAGGCCCAGGTTCAGGGTCCACCTGGCCACATCCAGGTGCAGGTAGCCTGGATTGTCCTGAGGGATGCAGAGAGAGCTTCCTGCTCTGTAGATGTCACCCCCTGGTGACAGCAAGCCCATATGCTCAGCATTTGCTTCTGAGAGTCCTTCCCTCCCTCCTGGGTCTAGAGGCTCCACCCTCCAGGGAAACTCCACTTCCTCATGGGGGTGGTCCCGCCTTCAGATGGGAGTCTAATTTTCAACATTTCTTCATCTATCCTGGTCCTTGACAACGAAAACACCCTGGGCCTGTGAGCTTGGCAGATGCTCAAAGGGAGTGCAGAGCAGTCCATCAGTAACCTACGCCTATCCCCAGGCTGGTGTCAGCGACAAAGGACAACGCCTGGACGCCAGGTGTCCCCCAAAAGCTCCAGGGATCTTGGTGGCCCTCAGCCAAACATAAATTAGTAATAGTGACTTTTTTGTGGTTGAGACAGGGTCTTGCTCTGTCGCTCAGGCTGGAGTGCATGAGTGCAATTATGGCTCACTGCAGCCTCGACCTCCTGGGCTTTAGCATTCCTCCCACCTCAGCCTTCTGAGTAACTGGGACTACAGGCATGCACCACCATACCCGGGTAGTAGTAACGATGACTTTAAATGGAAGCTGGCCTCAAGTCTTATCCTGAGACTTTGGCTGTTATTGTTCATAATGTTGCATAACAATAATAGTAAGAGCAGCTGCATTTTTGAGCACTTCCTATGTGCCAGGATCTGTGCTGAGTGATTTACGTGGAATAACTCGATTAGTCCTCACATCAACATTTCGAGATTATAATTAGCATCCCCATTTCATTTTCCCTCGTTTATATTTTTCTCCCCATTTTACAGATGAGCAAACTGAGACAGAGATAAACACCTTATTTTATGGGGTGCTTCCTATTGCCAGGCACGTAGCTCCCCACTTCTAGGTACAGATATTAGCCCTCTCTCACAGATGAGGTGCTGCCTGCCCTCTAGGGAAGCCCCAAGCGCATCCCGAACTAGCTGTTTCCAGGTTGC
This sequence comes from Macaca nemestrina, assembly GCF_043159975.1. Taxonomy (NCBI): domain Eukaryota; kingdom Metazoa; phylum Chordata; class Mammalia; order Primates; family Cercopithecidae; genus Macaca; species Macaca nemestrina. Next base: position 57,068,965 of record NC_092142.1, read on the forward strand.
TTCCGGCTCCTCTGGCCCTGCAAATGCCACTGGGGTTTGGTCAGGGAGGCTCCTCCAAATGTGACCCTGAATCCGGTGGTGGGACGCGTTGTCCAGGTCAGTCTATGCTGCTGTCCAGCAATGGTGCAGTGTCTCCACTCTAAGCAGCCCCTTGGGGTGCCAGTTCCTGCCTGGGCATAGCGGGGAACATGCAGGGAACAGAACATCTTGCCTGACAGCACGTGAGCTTTCACAGCAGCCCCAAAGGGCAGGAACGGCACTTTCCCCCTTTTAAAGAGAGCCAGCTCAGAGAGGCTGAGTGTCTTGTCCCAGGCTACACAGGAAGGTGGAGGCAGAGCCAGGTGCCCTGACTCCCGTTTTCCCAGTGCACTATCCCAGGTGACAAATGTGTCCCATGAGCGCCTCATGGCATCAGGGGCCACTCCTTAAGGGGTGCCGTCCTTAAGAATTGATGCCGTCCTTGCTTCCACCATGCCTTTCCTTTCCATTAACCTTTTCTTTTTAGGTCCTATTTAGTGCATGGGTGTTTTATAAGCATTTCTTTTTTTTTTTGAGACAGAGTCTCGCTGTGACACCCAGGCTTGAGTGCAGTGGTGCGATCTCGGCTCACTGCAACCTCCACCTCCCGTTCAAGCGATTCTTATGCCTCAGCCTCCTGAGTAGCTGGGATTACGGGCTCTTGTAACCACATCTGGCTAATTTTTGTATTTTTAGTAGAGACAGGGTTTCACCATATTGGCCAGACTGGTCTCGAACTCCTGACCTCAGGTGATCCACCCACGTTGACCTCCCAAAGTGCTGGGATTACAGGCAAGAGCCACTGTGCTCGGCCTCATTTCCTCCTTTCATCTCTGCAGCAGGCCTGCAAGACGTGTCCTATACTGTTCCCATTTTACAGCTAAAGATTCTGCAGCTCTGAGAGGAGGACAGTACCCAAGATTACCAATCTGGAAGGGGAGGGATGGGGTATGCTGCTACACAGCCCCCAGGGCAGGCCCCCAGGAGGCCTGGTGCAGGAGCTCCTGGCCCACCCCTGGAACTCTGACCACCCCTCTCTACAGGTGTCTGAGTCATAGCTCGCCCAGCTTCTCTGCGGCCCTACCGAGGTGTTCAGGAGCTATGAGTGCTACAGTTCCCATAGAAACTGCCACTCCACCCTGGCATGCCACCTCTTGGTCAGTGGCCTCTCTGCCCTCAGGGCCGTCAAATGAGGTTCTGACCCTGGCCGGTGAAAGTCAACAGTCTTGGTCGGACGCAGTGGCTCACGCCTGTAATGCCAGCACTTTGGGAGGCTGAGACGGGCAGATCATGAGGTCGAGAGATCAAGACCATCCTGGCCAACACGGTGAAACCCCTTCTCTACTAAAAATGCAAAAATTAGCCGGGCGTTGTGGCATGCGCCTGTAGTCCTAGCTACTCGGGAGGCTGAGGCAGGAGCATTGCTTGAACCCGGGAGGTGGAGGTTGCAGTGAGCCGAGATCGCACCACTGCACTCCAGCCTGGTGACAGAGCAAGACTCCATCTCAAAAAAAAAAAAAAAGAACGAAAGTCAACAGCTTCATGTGGGAAGGAGCGCCTGCTTCCAGGATCAGCAGGCAGGAACCTGGGCACATGAATTCTAGGCTAAGGCACCCACCTGGACCCCTGGGTCTCTGTCAAAGCCTGAGCCCTAACTCCAAACCTCCACCCTTTCTGGCAGGCCTGGGTCATGATACCTCCTTCCTCTGCCTCTCCCTGGCCCAGGCTCACATCTCCTCCCACCTGGCCCCAAAGCACTAACCTCTCACTGGGTGTTTCTCAAAGTATGGTCCCAGCCTCTCCCCGTCATCAGAATCATCTGAGAAAGCAGGTGCTTCTCAATAAAGCAGATTCTTCCATAAACATTACTTGGTCATGAAAGAGGAGAGGAGAGGGGAGGGGAGGGAAGGGGAGGGGAGGGGAGGGGAGGGAAGGGGAGGGGAGGGGAGGGGAGGGAAGGGGAGGGGAGGGGAGGAGAGGGGAGGGGAGGAGAAGAGAGGGGAGGGGAGGGGAGGGGAGGGGAGGGGAGGGGAGGGGAGGGGAGGGGAGGGAAAAAAACAGAACCAGATACCCAGTTCCCAGTACTCTTGAATCACAAAGTCTGGGGTAAGACGTTCTTCATAGTTGGCCCCAGGTGCCTTGGAAGGGTCCCTGCTTTGATTGCTTTCCCTGTCTTCAAAGCTTGTTCAGCCTCAGAGTAATCTTTCTGAAGTTACTCCCCTGCTCAATCACCTTCAATGGCTCCCCATTGCCTACAGCCTAGTCTCCTAGAGTCAGGCTCCAACTTCTCTAGTTTTATCTTCTGCATTAAGGATGCTGGGCTCCACATTAGCTGAAGTCCCACTACTCTCCTGTATACCACACTTTATTTCCTCTACTGGGATTGCCCCACCTCATCACCAGTTTGAGACCTCAGGGATCTCGAATCCAAAGACCTGCCCAGCCAGTGTGGTGATGTATACAAATGAAGGGGCAGGTGCCACCTGCCTTCAGGTGCCAGCAGCTGCCCAGACTGTCCTCACAAGCACCGTGTGGGCCCATTACAGCCAGGTCTACCCAGTTTTCGAGAGAAGCCGGATTTTTTCATGTAAAGCTACCTGATTTTTAAATGTTGGCAATCAATTCTAATTTTTAAAATCACTCCATGGCCCAAACAGACACGTGTGGGCCAGCTGGGAGCCAGGACCCCCGGCTCAGGACCCCTGGCTAATTCCTCCCCTCCTGCAACTCAATACCCCAAGCCCAGGGCTATTCAGTCCACCCACTTTTAAAATCTAAACCCTTCTTTTAGCTTTATCCTAAGCAGTAATATCATGCAATCACAGGTTTGATGTGCTCATTTACGCTCTTTTAATGTTAATGAAAACATTTGTTGCTGCTCACTGGCGTCCCCAAGCCTTGGAAAGAGAGAGTGTGGCCAGGCCTAGGGAGAACCTCTTCTGGAAAAAACTGTATCTTGTCGAGGTGCTGACTGTGCCAGGTACCACACTGGGAGCTGTGCACGCATCCTCTTAAAGAGATGCTCAATACTGAGTCATCCATCCATGGGGCTTTCTAATTTATTAATTAAAAAAAGGTTTTTTAGAGACAGGGTCTCAGTGTGTTGCCCACGGTGGTCTCGAACTTCCGGGCTCAAGCAATCCTCCTGCCTCAGCCTCCCAAAGTGCTGGGATTACAGGCGTGAGCCACCACGCCCGGCTATGGGGCTTTTCCTCAGCCCTCTGGGGGTAAGTCCTGCTGTCTAGCCTAAATCTTGCAGGCTGCGCATGGCTGGCCTTCCCCTTGTTCTGGTCTGGGAGGCTCTGGGGCTGGTGCCGGTGACGCTGGCTCCCCTTGTCCTGCCTGGGAGTGTGTGGACAGGGAGGGGTTCGCTGTTCAAATAGGGTGGAGTGTCAGTGGCCACCTCCCCCCGGAAGGTCTTCTCTTCAGGGCATCCTTCTTTCCTTCCATCCGTGTGTCCATCTGAGCTCTCCCAGATTCCCTTCTCCCTTATTTCAGAGACCTCCAGCTCCCATCACCCCTGAAACAAAGGAGAAGACAGGGTGGGTGGCTGGGTGGACAGGCAGAAGGAGTGAGTGAGTGAGTGAGTGAGTGAGTGAGTGGATGAGTGAATGAATGGGGAGGGTAGGGGACAGATAACCCCCAGCCCCTCAGAGTCTCCCCATGACATGGGACGTGAGTGGAATAGTGTCTCCCAAAAAGATAATTCCGAGTCCTAACCCCATTACCTGTGAATGTGACCTTATTTGGAAATAGCTTCTTTGCAGGTGTGATTAAGTTAAGGATCTCAAAGTGAGATCATCCCGGATTTAGGGTGGGCCCTAAATCCAATGACTGATGTCCTTTTAAAAGAACGGAGAGGGAGGCTTGACACACACAGACACAGAGGTAAAGGCTGTGTAGAGACGGAGGCAGGGACTGGAGGACAGCCAGAAGCCAAGGTTCGCCAAGGACCACGAGTGGCCAGCAGGAGCAAGGAGAGCGGCACGGGCATGTCTCGCTCAGAGTCCCAGGAGGAGCCGACCCTGCCAAAGCCTTGACCCTGGACTTCTGGCTCCTGCACTATGGGAGAATCAGTGTCTGTTGTTCTAAGCTGCCCAGTGTGTGCACATCTGTTATGGCAGCCCTAGAAAAGGAAACCAAGCCAGCTCCCCACCCTGTCCCCATGAGCCTGCCCACATGGCCACCCAGCATCCACCCATAACCCACATGCTCCAGACATTGCAGGGAGGCCCTGGCCACAGCTGGCGGAGAATCCCGCCTCCTTCCAGAGGGGAAGAGAAGAGGGTTCTGGTTCCTCAGATGCAGACCCTCTGGAGGCTCTCTGCCCCCAAGGAAATGTTTTTAGTTCCTTTAAGCAGAGGCTGCCAGGCCAGGTGGACTCGATTTGCTCTGTGACCTTGGGCAGGTGCTTTTGGTTCTCTGAGCTCTGCCCCCTGCGTGCCCCAACAGCCATGAGGGTCTCTGCTCTGTTGCCCCAGGTTGGCCACGAGCTTTCATGAAAGACTGCGTATGCCCTGCTTTGAGACAGGCCAGCTCTCCTCATGTCATCGCCATGATTACCATCAACCCTAACGCCCCCCATGCCTCTCCATCAGACCTGAGCTCCACAGTGCACTGGCCAGTGTGTGCTCCAGGCCACAGCGGCCACCCCCAGCTTCAGGGCACTCATGGAGACCACCATCGGCATAGTGGGGCTGGGGCTGGACACAGCCTTGCAGACACAGGGCAGAACTCAGAGCCCTGGGACACCCTGAGGCCTGTGGTTGAAGGGCTTGTGTCCAGGATGGAACAGGGGACGCCACCACCCACAGCCCCTGAGCTCTGCTCACAACTAGAACCCATCACAGGCCTGGCACATAGTAGGCTATCCTTAACTATGTACTGAATGAATGAATGGATGGATGGATGAATGAATGCCTGTTCACCGCATGCCTCTCTGGAGGCCATGAAGTGAAGAAAGAACAGATCCTGCCTCCAGCCCCTTCCTGGTCTCAGTCCTCTGTCCCCGATTCCTGGCTCAGGGCTGGGATAAAGGGCATCACATGCCTCCCCAACCCAGCCGCAGGTGACAGGGACCCCTCCAGCTCAAGGGAGCTGGAGGCTGTGGGGCCTAATTCCTCCAGTGAGACCCCCACCCCTCTCCATTCAGCTTGGCCAAACCCATTTGCCCAGCTGCCAGGGGATGGGAGCTCTCTGGGCATTACCAGCAGGAAGGAGAGCTCATCTGACTTAGCCCTGGGACTGTTTGCTCCGGAAAGAAGCTGGACATCAGGCTCCCGGGGCCTCCAGCCACCATCTGGCTCTGGGTCAGGCTCTGGCTACCTGGCCAGGCTGAACAGAGGTAGGGCCTGCAGAGCACAGGGCTCTCTCAGCTCCAGCTCAGGAGACCCTAACTGCCCCCTGTGTGAGTCCAGGTCTGGCCAGGGACAGCCCCCTTGCCCACATACAGTCAGACCCAAGGACACCAAGCAACCCTTCCTAATATGCACATGGGGACCCAGTAATGTGTCACTTACTGGTCTGCACATCACATATCCCAGGGGAGTCAGGCTCCTGCATGGAGAGAGAAAAAAGGGAAAATCCTGCCATGGCCTCTTCACCAGCCTCCCCGTTTCGGCCACCCCTTCCAGCACATGACCTTGACCCACGTCTCCAGGCCTTAGTTGTCCCACGGGATGGAGAAGACAGTCCCTCTGTGCCCAGGGCCAGTGAAGGATTTGAGGTGGGGGGAGGGGGCTTTGAGAGCTCGAGCCTTGGCTCAAGTGAATCAAGGTGAGGGCGACCCCAGACAGCCACAGCAGCGGGCACCTGCTCAGAAGAGCCAGGCCGAGCCCTTCAGTGACACAAAGACCCAGGACCTGGCCAGGCCTTCCTGTCTCTGGGGCCTAGACAGCTTTGTTTACAGAACCATTTACCTCCATTCTCACAGCCCTGGGTATGAAAATGCAGGTAAAGAGTTCTGTAAACAACTGACCATTGGTCAGCTGGGACAACTGAGGTTCTGAGAGGGGCCAGGGCTGAGGCCACACAGCCAGGAGAGAGATTAGGCTCCCCACTTCCCAGTTCCAGGTGCTTCTATAAAGACGTTCAATTGCACCCAAGAAAAAAGGGCCAGGTTCCTGGTTCATGAGGAAGGAGAGGAACGGGTGACGGGGTGCATGAGTGCTCTCCCTGGCCACTCATGTTGGAGCCCTAGGCTATCAGGAGTGCACATAGGGCCTGCCGGCTCCTGTGAGCCTTACTTCTTCCCAGAATCTGCGTATCTCCGGACCTTTGCAAATGCTTGGAGGCCACCTCCACTGGGAAGCCTTCCTTGATGCTCCCAGGAGGCTCCATTTCTGTGCCCCATGTCCTCTCTGCTCCCCCATGGAAGGACCTCCCCCACTGACTGTGAACCCCTGGCAGGAGGGGCTGGGCCACCACGTCTCAGGCCTGTGGCCACTGTGCCTCAGAGCGGGTGGAATGAGCGTGGGCCATGCAGACAGGAAGGCTGGGGGAGCTGGGCTCCTACCCAGGGTCCCTTCTTCCTGCTGTGCCTTCACACCCCAGGGACACAGGCCAACCATCCTGCTCCTTACCCGAGTTCCCAAGACCCCTCCTACCACCACCAAGGCCCCCACTTCATGCGCCCAGCACTGACCTGTTCCCCTATCTTCCCATGTAGCACTGGCTGCGGCAAAGCCATCTCCAGCCTGTGCAGGACCCACGCCACCAGCCTGCGGGTGGAAGAGAGTGTGCTGTGTCCAGGTGGGAAGGGTCGTGGGGAAACTGAGGCCAAAGTCAACTCATTCACAAGGCAGAAAACAAGCCTGCCAAAAGGCAGAGCCTGCCAGGAGCCAGAGCCCAGGTTTCCAGCCTGAAAACCATTTCCCCCGCCCTCCACCCTCCCTAAGTGAGCTTCTGGCTACTGTTCAGGCCCCAGCAGGTAGCTCAGGCTCCCCCAACCCTCCCACCCATCCCCGGAAGGGAGTGCATTTTGGGCATCTCACACATGGAAAGTGGCAACACCTGTCCTGATTTCCTTCCCTCCTTCCTTCCTTCCCTTCTCTTTTTCTTCCTTCTTTCTTTCTTGACTTGGTGGCCCAGGCTGGTGTGATCATAGCTCACTCCCATCTCAGCCTCCTGAGCAGCTGGGACTACAGGCACATGCCATCATGCCCGGCTGTTTTTTGTTTTTGTTTTTGTTTTTGTTTTAATTTTTTTGTAGAGATGGAGTCTTGCTATGTTGCCCAGGCTGGTCTCAAACTCCTGCTCCCACAGCTTCCCAAAGTACTCAGATTACAGGCATGAGCCACTGCACCCAGCCTGTATCCCATTTTAAATACATGTATCCTCTGGCCCAGGAACTCCATTTCCACTGATTTATCCTCCAGATTTACTTGTGTGTGAACCCAGTGATGCATGCACGGGCTATTGATTGTGGCAAAAGAGTGAAAACAAATGTAAATGTCCACTGAGTAGTTAAATAAAAACTGGTGCATCCATTTAATGCAGCTGTCAAAGAAAGAATGCAGTAAGACCTGTGTGGATAAAACAGCTTCTAAGACACATTTTTCAAGTTAAGAAAAAAAAAGAAGCAAGCCAGACGGGGTGGCTCATGCCTGTAATCTCAGCACTTTGGGAGGCCGAGGTGGTCAGACTGCTTGAGGTCCGGAGTTCTAGACCAGCCTGGCCAACACAGTGAAACCCCCATCTCTACTAAAAATACAAAAGTTAGCCGGGCGTGGTGGCCTGCACCCGTAATCCCAGCTACTCAGGAGGCTGAGGCAGGAGAATCGCTTGAACCTGGGAGGCAGAAGTTGCAGTGAGCCGAGATTGTGCCACTGCATTCCAGCCTGGGAGACAGAGCAAGACTCTGTCTCAAAAAAAAAAAAGGAAAGTGCAGAAGAGTAGGTATAGTTTGCTCCTGTCAGGTGTGTGTTGAAGAAAAAAGAAAAAAAAAAAAAAAAAAAAAAAAAAAAACACGTACCCAACGCTTGAAAGCTTGGACATGCATAGAAACGTGGGAAAGGGCACGAAGCTGATGTGGCTGCCTTGGGAAGGGGTCTGCACACATCCAGTAGAATTTTCTTCCAGGTTTCCTGGAGGTTAGGTGTTGGGCAGGGACTACGTACTCATCCTGCTCCCTGGTGGGAGGCGCAGCATTGAGGGTGGCTCACCTGGCAGTGTCCCTGGGTGGTGGCAGGGAGGAGGCCTGGGCCTGGGAGCTAGGCTGGGGCTCTGGAGCTGGCACCTCCTTGGGTTCCTCCTTGGGCTGCAGGGGGATGGCAGTGGGCAGGGGGGCGCTCTCCCGGGCCTGCAGCTTGGGCCCTGTTTCCTGGGGGCATCCTGGAGGCACTAAACAGCGGGGAAAGCAGGAGCTAGAGACGCTGTCCCTTGAGGGCTTCCTCCAACCCCTCAAGGGCACAGGGGCCAGATTCAGGCACTAACAGGACTGAATGGGGAGCCCTTTGGGACCACTTCACCCATTCCTATCCTCAAACAGACCAGACAGACAAGGGAACTGAGGCCCAGGGAGGGGAAGGGACTTATCCAAGACCCACACGTCTCTTCCAGGACTCTGGCTTCCCAGTCTGGACTGGGGAGGGGATTCTGGTGTCCCCTACAGCAGCCTGCTCCTGGCAAGCCCTGAACCCCATCCTAGTCTGGGTGGGGGCTAAGGGCCTCCAGGGGATTCTCCAGGGCCCAGTTGACCCCCGAGCCCAGCCCGTGACCATCCCAGGCAGCCCCCTCCTGAGCTCCCCTCCCTGTACCTGGGTCCGAGGCAGCACCTGTAGCAACTGCAGGCTCATCTCTCCAGACCTGGGTGACAAACAGGGCACAATGTCATGGGCCATAGCAAGCTCTGTGCACTTCCCCAACCCCCACTACCAGCTGTGCACTGGCCCAAGGCTGGTGAGTGGGGGGCTTGGGGGGTCTCTCCTTCTGAATCCCCGCCACCTCTCGCAGTCACTCCTCCCCATCAAGGACTCTCCAAGGGGGGCATCGCCCTCTTCTGAGTTCCAGGGGGGTGGGGACAGCCTGCTGGAGGAGGCAGGCCCTCCTGGGGCCCCAGAAACCACCCCCCCATATACTCAACTCCCTGCCCCTCCCTTCCTTGGCTCACCTCGGAGGATCTGGGGGGCTGAGGAAGCACTCTCTCCAGATTCTGCTCCAGCCACAGGAGCAGACGTGACCCGGGCCTGCAGAGGGGCCAGTGGTCAGCAGAGCGCCCTGAGGGAACAGGTCAGTGCACTACCTAACAGCCCACCGCGGGGCCCGCCCCGGACCAGCCCTTCCATGGCCTCCACCACTGCTCTGTGTAGTGGCGGCCTTGTCCTGGAAACTCTCAAAGGGCCCCAAGGCGGTGGGGAAATCCTGCCAGACTCCAATTCTGAGCCAGGGCTGGACCAGGCTCTGGAACCACAGCCGTGGCTTCCTGAGGCATCAGAGGAGAGGCAAGAGCCGCTCGAGGACCTGAGTGCAGCCCTGGGGGCTCCCTGTGCTGGAACAGACAGGGCTGGCTGGCTGCACGGGAGTGTGACCTGTGCCATCACACAAGGCCTTAGACTTAGAAGGACCTGGTTTTGGTTTCATACTCTGCTGTCACAGTCTGAAAACATTTTTTAAAAAATTTTAAGGGGCCTGCATTTGCATTTGCCTGGGGCCCCACAAATTAATTATGTGGCTGGTCCTAAGGTCAAGCATTGGATCCCAAATCCATCTGGCCTCTGGGAAGCCCCACTCTCTTCAGGGAGGCACCATGTTCCCAGGACAACCGGTTCCCCCAAGTATGGCCCAAAAGAAGGCTGGTGAGTCCTCTAGGTGCCCTCATCCTAAATTGCTTTCATGGTCTCAGGAATCAGCAGCGCACGTCTCAGAAGGAAGTAGGGGACCAAAAGACACAGAGAGCAAGCTGCAGCAAGGAATGAATGAATGAATGAATGAATGAAGTGTGTGATTATATACAAGTATGTTCATTCATGCATGCATTTGTCCTGTGTGTGCTGAGTCCTCACTCTGATAGGTGCTGTGCCGGGCACCAAGGGTTCAGTAGTGACCAGGACAAAAGCCCCTGCCCTCAAGGAGCCAGCAGTCTAATGAATGAATGAGTGAAGGAATGAATGAATGGGGTGAATGGGGTGAATGGAGATGAATGCATGTCTCTGGATTTCCAGCAGAAATTACAAACTGGGAGCTTCAAGCTTACTTTGGAAGTCTACAGTGTCCTGAAAACTTCTTGATTAAAATTTGAGGGTTTTACATAAAAAGCTAGATTTCTAGCTTCTCTTGAAAACCTGGAGGACCTGGCCACACAGGGCCTAAACACCTGCAAGGAAGAGGCAGTTGAAACTGAGCAGGGCCCCTTCTCGGAGCTCCCTGGCTCCCCTCTTTGCCAGAGTCCCCCCGCCAGCCTGCCACCCTTACTGATGGGGCAGCCACCCCTCCCTGAGTCAGCTCTGAGAGGTCAGACACTGAGGCCAGCCTGGGCACCCTGATGTCCCCCACAGTGAGCCAAGCCCTGCTTCCAGGCTCCACACGGAGCCTACTTACATGAAGCCCACCTGTGAGGAGCTCATCCCTGCCCCTCCCCATTCTCAGAGGGTGGCCCCACCCAGGGGCCTCTCAGTCATCCCTGGGTGCACCCAGGGACCTTCTGCCACAAACTATGAGCAGCACACGGTCCACTGTCCCCATTCTATGGCTGGAAACAGGCATAGAGGAGACGGGAGGCACATCCAAGGTCATACCCTGAGGTGGTAACAGACCCTGCTCCTGAACCCAAGGCCCTGTTACTCCTACCACATACATACAGATGACAGTGACACTCAGGGACAGGGACTCACCTCATGTATTGGGCCTTGAGGGCCTCATTGGGTTCATCTGTGCACCCTGCAGGGTCAGAAAATACAGAAAGGCAGTCAGTAGCAGACCTGCCCCAGCCCCCTGGGCAGCCTGGAGTGGGCACCGAGAGCCCAACTCAATCCCAGGCTCGAACTCAGGGTCGATCAGATGAGAAGATCTGGCCTGGGCAGAGGCTCCCAAGGGGCAGGGCCCATCCCAGCAACCCCTCAGCCCCTCAGCCCTGCCGCTGAAAAGCTATCCTGCCGCTTGGTCTTACCTGTGTCCCCAGTGCTGCCGTGCCCCAGGATCTGCCAGGGACAGATAGATAGACATGGGCGGGGAGCCCAAGGGCAGCCTCCCCACAGCCCCTCTCCGACCCAGCCCCTTCAACCTCCAGCCCCAGCAGTACCTGAGCCGGGTCCTCTGTGACGCTATGGACAGGCTGTGGGATCACCTTCTCCACGCCCTTCATGAGCCAGGTCAGCACCCTGCGGCTGGGACTGCGATGGACAGAGACACCAGCCTGCCGCCAACTTCCCCTAGCTCAATGAGGCCCTCGAGGCCCAAGACACTAGGTGAGTCCCCGTCCCTGAGTGTCACTGTCATCTGTATGTGTGTGGTGTGGTTATTGGAAAGTACCTACATGTTACCACTGGCCCAAGGCAAGTCCAGTGTCCGAAAGAACTTGGCTTGAATCCTAAACCACTGTCTCCCCACTGGGAGATTCAGACCCATCTCCTCCCCAAGAAACTCCATGTGCTTCTCTGGAAAATGGGGGATGCTGCTGCTTCGTGAGGCCAGGCAGACCGGGTGCCATTCGGAGTCCACCCCCCATGGATGCTTAGGACAGAGCAGCTGACTTTCCTCTCCTCCTGCCTCCCACTGTCCTGCTCTGAGCACACATCATGCTCCCAAAGGGCCAAGGTTTGCTGCCGGTGTAATGCTGTGGCAGAGGCTGAGCAGCCTAAATGTGAAGGTCACAGCCTCCCTGCCTGAGGCCAGCCCAGCCCCAGCCATGCTCAGGCCCCAAGCACCATGGTGTGAAATGTCTGAACCAACTGGGAGATTCCATGCAAAAGCCTGGATTTCTGGCTTCTCTGGGAAAAGCAGAAGTTCTGACCCCATTGGGCCTGCATCTCACCCGAGCACTGAGAAACATCCGGCCCCCTGTACAGGGGCGCTCACTAGGCAGCTCTGACCCACTGTTTCTTTTGGTCACATTGCCCTGCCCTCAAGGAGCCAGCAGTCTAATGAATGAATGAGTGAAGGAATGAATGAATGGGGTGAATGGAGATGAATGCATGACTCTGGATTTCCAGCAGAAATTACAAACTGGGAGCTTCAGGCTTACTGTGGGAGAGCCCACCATCCACCTGAAGCTCACTTCAGCCAATTCCCAGGATGTCCCAGGGCTTTCCCCAGAATGACAGCAGAGCTGAGGGCAGTACTCATCCACCCCCCATCCCTAGGGCTCCCTAGCTAGGAGGGGAGTCGGGGGCAGGTTGGCCCTGAAGAGAGGGGAGGGTGGTAAAGTACCTGTTCATTTCAGAACTCTCAGCACCCTGGGCCTGGAGGGATATGGCAGAAGTAAGGGCAGCCTCCTTGGTCTCTGGAAAAGAATCTCTCATCCTTCAGATCTAGGGCCTCAGAGAGGCCCATTTCTACCCTGCTTGGGGAGATCAAGTCAGGGAAGCAGAGAGAGCCCCCAAGGGGTCAGAAAGCCAGGCTCCAGCTCAGATCAACTGAAGTCTCCGGGAGCCCACCCTTAGCTTCTCTGAGCCTCAGTTTCCTTATCTGCGAAATGGGTCTGCCAACCTCGTGGGCTCTGCGAGGCTCCAGGGGGAGAATGCCGGCCCTCCTGCCCTGCCAGCCTGGGCTTCCGCACTCTCACTCACCCTGAGGACTTGGGTCCGCCACAGCCACTTCCTCCTCCTTGAGTGACTCTTCGGGGGGCTAGAGGGTTCAAACACGGCCAGTAAGCCCTAGGTGAGACCAGCCTGGTTTGGACAGGGGCAGCCCCTGATTCTCCCTCAAGGGATCCCTGCCCCACAAAAGACCCGAACAGCTCTTTCCTCAGCATCGTCTCTGTAAATCCTGGTGGCCTTACCTTCCACCTGGGATACTCCCTTCCTCCTAGCCCCAGGGACCCCTCATCTGGGGCTGGGGGCCCTCACAGCCCCCAAGGTCCAAGGTGGCCTCCCAGCCTCCCAGGCCTAAAATATCCCCAGGAGGCTGCCCCACTTTAGTGGCCTGAGAGGGGAGAGGACCATTTAGAGATAGTTATGAAGTCTTGAGGCAGGCTGAGGGGAAGAGGGAGATGGGAGGAGTCCACGCCCCTCATCCCCCACCAGGGCGCTCCCTCTCCTTCTGGCCCAAACTTTCCATTCCTCCCTAGTAGCCAGCTGGAGTTTGGCCTCTGCTATCTGCCTTTCACCTGCCTCTGCAGCTACACCTCCTGCTACGACATGCACATATGTGTATGTACAAACAAACATACATGCACACACATACACACAAATGTGTGCATACTCTCATTCACATACATACATGAACAGACATACAATATGAGCGTATGTACACATACATATGCATACATACAGTGACACACAAATATCAACATGCATATATACACACATGTGCAGACACAAAAATAAGTGCATGTGCACACATGTACAGGCAAAAACATATGTACATATACATGTGTATGTACATATGCATACATGCCCCAACACACATATATGTGCATACAGTCATATGCAAACGTGCATATACACACATGCATGCATACAGATACACACATGCATATGCCTGCCGGTGTAGAGACACACAACATGCACATATGCATAGGTACATTGCATATGATTACAAGTGCAGAAATATGTGTATACACACATATGCTCACACACTTGCATATTTGCAAATACACACAAGCATGTGCATATGGATATGCACATACACACAGATTTCTGCATCTAAACATACATGAACATCCATGCACAGACACAAAATGTGTATATATACACATGTGGAGACAACTGTGTATATACACATACACATGACACAGTCACAGACACACAAACATGCATACACATAGAAATACATGAGTACACTCACATACTCAGAAATATGTAGACACATACACATACACACTAGCATGTCACACAAACACATGGAACCACAGACATACTAATACATGTGCACATAAACATATGTGCAAACACATACACATGCATTCATGTACATATATGCTCACATACATTGTCATGCACACCCAATTTGCAAATACATATGTGCAGACACAGACATACCAAGAGCACACTACACATATATGACATATACGTGTATATACATGCAACATATACACATGCATACACACACGCTATACCTGTTTCCTAAACACACCCTGCCCTTCTCTAGTAACAGCCTTTCCTCTGCCAGGAATGCCCAGCATCACCATCTCCCTGGGTTAAAATTCTGCTCCATCCTCTGCGTCTAAAAAGCTCTCCCCCATCAGCCGCCAATCTCCAAAGTGAAGATGACTGTCCCTCTTCTGAGCTCCCACTGTTTGATCTGACACACTTTTCTGGCTCCCCAAGAAGGGGAGAGCTGAGGCCAATGTTGGGGCTCACCACATTCCCTCCTCCCCACCTGTGTCTCTTGGCAGAATGAACTGGCTGGGCTCTTGTCTGCTGACCCCCCGGGGCAAGGCCTATTCATCTTTATGCTTTCGGCACTGACCACAGGGCCTGGCATCAATTAGAAGCTCAATCACATCTGTCGAATTGAGCTGCTGAATTAGTTGTCATCCACCTCCTGAATGGATGGGTTGCAGAGGAAAAGTTCTGGAGAAATACTCCACAGTGTGGCCTATGGATCCATGCCAGTCTGCAAATTGTTAATGGTCCATGATGATTAAGCAGTTTGCACCAGAATGTTTATCAATGCACTGCTTCCTTCATTGAGAAAGTCTTGGTACAAAATAAATAGCAACTAAATCAATCGGTGTACTTAGCTACAGAGTAGATTTACATTCTGGTACAAACTGCTTAACCATCATGGACTAGTAATAAACAGTTCATGGACTGGCTCCTGTGAGTAGCTCTGTTCTGAACTCCAGAGGTTAGCAAAATACGGCCTGTGGGCCAAATCTAGGCTATTGCTCGTTTTTATAAATAAAATTGTATTGGAACCCAGCTATGCTCATTCATTCATGCACTACCTATAACTGTTTTCACACTATAATCGCAGAATTGAGTAATTAACAGAGATAGCATCACCCACAAAGCCTAAAATATTTACTATCTAGCCTTTTACAGAAAATGTTAGTCTTGGGCCAGCCCTATCCACTGTCTGAACCTGAGTTTTCTCATTTGAACAAGTGTGGGACCCTGTGACCCTCACTTTTCCTTCTGATGCTAACCTTTTCCACTGTAGAAGGTCCCTGGAGAGCAGGTGGCCCAAACTGGGAAGACCCTGAGCAGCAAGGCCGGCCTGCCCCTCCTCCCCCTCCACCTCTCACCATGGACTCGGACTCTGTCTCAGCCTCCTCAGGGTTTGGCTCTGGTTCCACCTCTGCCTCCAGCTCTGGCTCTGGTTCCACTTTCTCTTCCTCCTGCATCTTGGTCTTCCGAGGGGTTCCTGGGGGCTGAGGCAGCACCCTCTGGACCCAGCCCAACATCCTGACACCTGTAGGAGACAGTGTCCTTAGCCCTCCCTGGAGCACTCACAGTTGCTCCCGCCACTTATGGACCACTCTTGTGAGTTGTACATTTCCTTTTCCTTCATCAACTTTAAAAATATTTCGACTGTGTGCGGTGGCTCACACCTGTAATCCCAGCAATGTGGGAGGCTGAGGTGGACAGATTGCTTGAACCCAGGAGTTTGAGATCAGCCTGGGCAAGATAGCGAGACCCTCGTCTCTACAAAATATTTTTTAAATTAGCCAGGTGTAGTGGCTCACTCCTGTAGTCCCAGCTACTCAGGAGGCTGAGGTGAGAGGATCATTTGAGCCTAGGAGGTCGAGGCAGCAGTGAGTCATAATGCACCACTGTACTCCAGCCTGCGCAATAGAGTGAGACCCTGTCTCAAAAAATATATAATATATATACACACATATATATTTGATATACATATACACATATATATTACATATATACACAGATATATGTGTGCATATATATTTCTGCAATTTTATCTCTAGGTATTTACCTTATAGAATTACTCAAGGCCATAAATATATGTGTACAAAGAAGCTGGTTGTTATAGCGAAAAAAGGAAAAACACCCAAATATTCATCAAGAGGCGATTGGTTATTGGAAAGTACTTACATGTACCTAAATGTTCATCTGTAAGAGAGGCATGTATTAAGTAAGTTACACTATATCCAATAATGGACTATTACGGGGGCATTAAAAAGAAAGAAGCAGTCTAACCGAGCTAGCAAGAAGATGTGCCTGCTCTGAAGTCAAGTCATGAGCAGATCACTTAATGTCTCTGTACCTCAGTTTGCTTGTCGGTAAAATAGGGATATTAATAGTACCTACCTCATGGGTTAATTGTGAGGATAAAATGAATTGATAAGTGTAACATACTTAGGCCAAGCGCAGTGGCTCACGCCTATAATCCCAGCACTTTGGGAGGCCGAAGTGGGCGGATCACTTGTGGCCAGGAGTTCCAGACCAGCTTAGCCCACATGGGGAAGCCTCATGTCTACTAAAAATACAAAAATTAGTTGGGCATGATGGCGGGCACCTGTAATCCCAGCTACTCAGTAGGCGGAGGCACAAGAATCACTTGAACCCAGGAGGTGGAGGTTGCAGTGAGCCAAGATCGTGCCACTGCACTCCAGCCCGGGTGACAGAGTGAGATCCTGTCTCAATAATAATAATAATAATAAGTGGAACATACTCAGAACAGTGATTGGCACATGCCAAGGGCTTAATAAATGTTGGCTATGACTATTACATGGTATCAAATGAAAACATTAATTGTGTAATATGCATGTACTGCATAATTTCATAAGTAAAAATATTCATTATGAGTAATACATGAGTGGAAAATCTGTTTTAAGATAAAATTAACCTATGTTCATCATTTTTAAAATTTTTAAGGTAAAATGGGCTGGGTGCAGTGGCTTATGCCTGTGATCCCAGCACTTTGGCAGGCCAAGATGAGAGGATCACTTGAGCTCAGGAGCTCAAGACCACCGTGGGCAACATAGCAAGACCCTATCTCTATTTAAAAAAAAAAAAAAAAATCTTGCTGTGGTGGTGTGCACCTGTAGTCCCAGCTACTCAGGAGGCTGAGGCAGGGGGTCGAGGCTTCAGTGACCATGCCACTGCACTTCTGCCTGGGTGACAAAGCAAGATCCTGTCTCAAAAAAAAAAGAAAAAAAAAAGTGGGCCTGGCATGGTGGCTCACTCTTGTAATCCCAGAACTTTGGGAGGCCAAGGCAGGCAGATCACCTGAGGTCAGGAGTTTGAGACCAGCCTAGTCAACATGGTGAAACCCAATCTCCACTAAAAATACAAAAATTAGCTGGGTACAGTGGTGCGTGCCTGTAATCCCAGCTACTCCGGAGGCTGAGGCAGGAGAATCGCTTGAACCCGGGAGGTAGAGGTTGCAGTGAGCAGAGATTGCGCCACTGCACTCCAGCCTGGGTGACAGAGTGAGACTCCTCCAAAAAAAGAAAAAGGTTGGGCGTGGTGACACACACCTGTAATCCCAGCACTTTAGGAGACTGAGGCAGGCGGATGGCTTGAGCTCAGGAGTTCAAGACCAGCCTGGGCAACATGATGAAATCCTGTCTCTACCAAAAATACAAAAAGTTAGCCCAGCATGGTGGCACACGCCTGTAGTACCAGTTACTCAGGAGGCTGAGGCACGAGAATCACTGGAGCCCAAAAACTGGAGGTTGCAGTCAGCCAAGATCTCGCCATTGCACTCCAGCCTGGCCGACAGAGTGAGACCCTGTCTCAAAAATAAAATAAAATGCTTATAGTGCTATATTTTAAAAAAAGAAAGAAAAAGATAAAATGCCAGGTAAGCCTTTTTTCATGGTTTACTGTGTTATTTCAGTCCTACCTTATACAGGTTGTTTCTGGTTGATTTCTGTTTGGGGAATGGGGAGCCCCAGCCCTTATGACTGAACCCCTGCAGGATGGCCTGGCCAGTGGGCAGTGTGCAGGTCAGTGTGTGCTAACTCCTAGCCCTAGATGTGCTCTTGTCCCACATGAGTGTGCCCCACCCCTCTCCCAGCCATGGGCAACCCAGGCTTTGGCAGAGTGTCTGTATGCCCCTTTCTGCCAGGGACCCTGGCCCCAGCTGAAGAGGGCAGCCCAGGCCAAGCCCAGCTCCCCAGAGCCCGCGGCTATGCTGCCTGCGCTCTACTTACAGCCCTGACCTCTGTTCCCGCTCTGGCATCAGCAGCGCAGCCTCTCCCATGAGAGGCTGTGGTGGGAACAGAGCTCTAAGTGTCAGATCCCTGGCTGAGCCTCCCAAAAAGTGAACTTGGGGCAGACATGACCCCTCCGGTCTTCCATTTCCCTGAAGGTGGGGGCGCAGACACAATGTTTTCCCAAGTCTGGACTGCCAGAGCTCACACGTTGGGATGGCAGATTTCACTGACCCCAACCAGCCACAGGCAGCCCCGAGAGCCAGGGCTGAGCTAAGTGCATTCTACTCACGATCATACTCATCCTCGCTCTCACCACCACGCCCCGCCCCTGCACTCAGTAAAATAAGAATTTTCATTATGCAGCACAGAAAGGTCAACAGAATCGCCTGAAGCAGCACAGCCAGCAGTGGCCAAGCTGAGTTTACACTCAGGTCTGCCCGATTCCAGCTGCCCCACATCTATTCCCAGGTGGTCGTGGCGTTTGCCGAGTGTTGGCCTCCTCTGCGGGCCAGGCCTGTAGACCCTTCCCAGCAGGCAGCAATTCTGGCTTGCATTTCTAAACCTTCTGGAAATGACTAAGGAAGCCTCCCTGATCCCCCATTTTTCTTTTTCCTCCTAAATGAGAATTTTTACAGGTCCCTCCCATCTTTCTCCCGTGTCCCTGCTGACCGCACTTTGATGAGGGAGGCTCAGGAGGGAAGGGGGCCCACGAGTGGCAGCTTGGGGAGCTATGGTGTTGCACCACCAGTATTTCCAGAATCTTCTGGAGAGCTGATGAAAATACAGATTCCTAGGTCCCTCAAGCCCTCCTGGGGGACCTAGGAATTTGCATTGCACAAGCTGTCCTGAAAATTCTGCTGCACGCTAAAGTCTGAGCTCCACCAGAGAGAGGGAAGCCGCAGGTTTCCCACCATGCCAGTTTGGTCCTGCCTAAATGCCTTTCTAGAGGGAGAACATGGGGATCCCCTCAGGGTCCCACCGAGCCTCCCCCTCATCCTGAGTTACCTGCTCAGATGCCAACCGCCAGCCAGGAATTGCCTTCTCGCTGCCACTAGTAGCTGGCCCCTCAGACACAAGGAAGATTAATTGGCAGTAGCTGGGCCGTGTGCAAAGGATTAGCGGGCGCTGAATGGGGGCAGGGGAGAAAAGAGGCTGTTGATGCCCAGGAAACCAGCAGCACCCTCCAACTCCCAGGGTCCAGCAAGGATGTGGGCCCCAGGGAAGGGCCCCTGCATGGCCCAGGTTTGGAGCACCATGGGTTGCCAGGGGACCTGCCCGGGTTACCAGGGGCCTGG
Source organism: Macaca nemestrina (assembly GCF_043159975.1). Lineage (NCBI taxonomy): Eukaryota > Metazoa > Chordata > Mammalia > Primates > Cercopithecidae > Macaca > Macaca nemestrina. Next base: position 57,088,501 of record NC_092142.1, read on the forward strand.
CTTCCCACACACCTTGGCCAAGACACAGAGTGGCTGATGGGAGAATAACAGCTTGGAGTTCCCATGTGATGCCTGGAGACTCTTCAAAGTGGCAGGGGCTTGTCAGCTTCCACTCAGCCGTGGCAAGAGGCGTATCCCAACTCTCCAGTCCCCAGGCCAGGACGCAGGCAGATTCTTTCTGGCTCCCCTGCCTTGGGCTCTGCCAGAAAGGCTGTGTCCCAGGGCTAGGCCTTGAGGATGAATCCAAGGCCTGGCAGATGACTGAGGCATCTGACCTGCACGGTGAACTGAGGCTGGACACTAGAAGGGATACAGAGATCTAGGAGGAGAGGGCACAAGGGGACAGGGCCCAAGGAAAAGGGGCTCAGTGTGGAGGCTCTGAGGGATATTTGGCAAAGGCGCAGGACTTGATTTAATTACCTGAACCATTTCTAGAGTTCCTCCTTTCCTTTCTTTCTTCTTCTTTTTTTTTTTTTTTTTTTTTTTTTTTTGAGACGGAGTCTCGCTCTGTCGCCCAGGCTGGAGTGCAGTGGCCGGATCTCAGCTCACTGCAAGCTCCGCCTCCCGGGTTCACGCCATTCTCCTGCCTCAGCCTCCCCAGTAGCTGGGACTACAGGCGCCCGCCACCTCGCCCAGCTAGTTTTTTGTATTTTTTTAGTAGAGACGGGGTTTCACCGTGTTAGCCAGGATGGTCTCGATCTCCCGACCTCGTGATCTGCCTGTCTCAGCCTCCCAAAGTGCGGGGATTACAGGCGTGAGCCACCGCGCCCGGCCTCTTCTTCTTCTTCTTTTTTTTTTTTTTTTTAAGCCACGGTCTCTCTCTGTCACTCAGGCTAAGTGCAGTGGTGGGATCATGGCTCATTGCAGTCTCAACGTCTCAGGCTTAAGTGATCCTCCCATCTCAGCCTCCTGAGTAGCAGACGACTCATGTGTGCTGCCATGCCAGGCTAATTTCTATTTTTTTTTAGAGACAAGGGTCTCGCTATGTTGCCCAGGCTGGTCTCAAACTCCTGAATGCAAGCAATCCTCCTGCCTCAGCCTCTCATAGTATTGGGATTACAGATGTGAGCCACTGCACCTGGCCTAGAGCTCTTCCTTTGTGCCTGGCAGTGTGTCAGCCTTGGCACACTGAGCAAGACAGACATAGGCTCTGTCCTCATGGAGCTTACATTCCAATGGAGGAGATTACTGACAAATAAAGAATATTGCAAATTATGCTAAGTGCCATAAAAGAAACAGGGCAGAAGCGTGTGTTGTGGAGGGCAGTGGGGGTAGGTAGGCAGGCCCCTATGATGAGGTAGATGTATATTTGAGCTGAGACATGAAAAGCAAGAAAGACTCAGCTGTGAAAAGAGCTGGGTGAACGGTGCTCCAGACCAGGGACACTGCAACGAGAAAGGTTCTGAGGCTGGAATGAGCCTTGAGGAGCAGAATGGGGCCCTGGGAGCCTGGAGCTTAGTGGGTGCAGGGGAGAGTGGTGGGAGATGAGGTTGACAGGGGGCAGGGGCAGATGTTGTGAGGCCTATAGGCCACAGGAAGGAGTGTAGTTTTAGATGATGGTTTTGAACAGGGGCTGGGCATGATCTGTGTGGCTCCATGTAGCAGACAAGCATGGAAACAGGAAACTGGTCAGGAGGCTGCAGAGGGACAAGCCGATTGGCGACTGGATGAACCCTGACTTCCCCTCCAGTGCTGGGCTTCAAGACCTCTGATAATGCAACCTCCACAAGGCAAGTGATGCAAAAGAAAGTTCTTTCTGCCAGGAAGGCCAGACCCCAGTGGTAAAGCTCAAGGTACTCCCTGACCCTTCCCTACAAATATGCCAGGCTGCAAGGGTCAGAGCTCCTTCCCAGGGAACAGCAGCAAGCCCTTCTGCTCTGCCTGGGCCTGCGAGTAGCACAGGTGACATTCGCCCTTGCCTGCAGCCTGACGGGAGGGATGATGGGGCTTCAACTATGCTGGTGGGAGTACAGATAGGAGAAGGGAAAGGGGAGGAAAAAGGGGGGCATGGAGGGGCTCACCCAGGGCAACTGGGTGGCTGGTTTAGTGGGTGAACCAGTAAACCACCCCAGGCTGGTTTACACATGTACTGAAAAGAAGCAGCCTGGGGCTGGAAGTTTGGAGGAAGAATTTTGGGGGGAAAATAATGAGCACTACTTTGTTAAGATGTCTGAGAGAGGCTGGGTGCAGTGACTCATGCCTATAATCCTAGTACTTTGGGAGGCCGAGGCAGGTGGATCGCCTGAGGTCACGAGTTCGAGATCAGCCTGGCCAACATGGCAAAACTCTATCTCTACTAAAAATACTAAAATTAGTCAGGCATGGTGGCAGGTGCCTATAATCCCAGCTACTCTGGAGGCTGTGGCAGGAGAATCGCCTGAACCTGGTGGGTGGAGGTTGCAGTGAGCCAAGATCACACCACTGCACTCCAGCCTAAGGAAAAAAAAAAAAAATGTCTGAGAGATATCCAGGTTGAAATGTGACTGTGTGTGTGTGTGTGACTGTGTGTGTGTGACTTAGGGAGAGGTCTACTGGAGATAGAAATTTTGGAGGCCTCAGCCTGCAGATGATGCTTAAAGCCACAGGACTGACTGATATCACCTAGGAAACCCAAGGAAACAAAGGGGACCAGAGGTGGCACCTGGAACACTTGGGCTCACTCAGAGGATGCAAAAAGAGCAGGAGCTGGTAAAGGAGCCTTAAGGAGCTGCCAGGGATGGGGATGGAGAAGCAGAAGCATGGGGTGAGGTGAAAGCCAAGAGCAGTGGCTGTGTTGGAGTGAGGCAGTTATCCGAGGGGCCACTGAGCTGAGACTTGAAATGCATCTCTGGGATTGGGCAACTTAGCAGCAGTTGGAGAACCTGCAGAGTGGGAAGGAGGGAAAGTTAGATGGGCCTGAGTGAAGAGAAATGGGATCTAGGGTGGGGAAAATGAGCAAAACACAGCCACACAGAGTGGCTAAAGTTTGGATGAATCTCATGTGCATATATGTGGAGGGAAAGAAGCCAGATTCAAAAGAAGACCCCGGTGATCCATGCATACAAAGTTTCCAAAAGGCAAAATTAGCCTGTCCTGTCTATGGCTACAAACATAAGTACATTTGCAGTGTCTGGTTTTCTAGAAAGCCTAGAGTTGTTAAATAAAGTTTTCTACAGCTGCCCATAAATAAAAGTACTACAAGGAGGGAGAGTGGTTCCCTCTTGCTGGGTTGGGGATTGTGATTGGGAAGGCATATGTGGAAGCTTCTAGGGACTGGCAGGGCCAATGTCTTGCTTTCTTTTACTAAATTGGCTGGAATCTATTTTTCAAAACAACCTTATGGGAATATATATGCCATAAAGTTCACCCATGTTAAGTATACAATTCAATGAGTTTTATATTACTTATTATTTATTTATTTATTTATTTAAGACAGGGTCTCACTCTATCACCCAGGCTGGAGTGCAGTGGCGTGATCATAGCTCACCACAGGCTCAACCTTCTTAGCTGAAGTGATTCTCCCACCTCCGCCTCCCAAGTAGCTGTGACCACAGGCACACGCCACCAGGCCCAGCTAATTTTTGTATTTTTTGTAGAGACAGGGTTTTGCCATGTTTCCCAGGCTGGTCTCGAACTCCCAGGCTCAAGCAATTCACCCACTTGGGCTTCCCAGAGGGCTGGAATTACAGGCATGAGCCACCACCCCCGCCTAACTCAATGATTTTTAACAAATTGACTGAACTGTGCAACTCTCACCACATCTGGTTTTAGAACATTCCCATTGCCCCAGTAAGACCCCTCATGCCAGATGGTAACCACTCTTCATTCGTATACCCCAGTCCCAGGCAA